>NC_090646.1:488382456-488683706 GCF_040937935.1 Hyperolius riggenbachi | reverse complement strand
CGTCACACCACGCACTATTACCCGCGCACTGAGCGTACTGTACGCGTACGTATACTGTATACACAAAATAATACTAATAATAATAATACATTTGTATTAGAAGCGTTTTGTTTTTGGCCTGAGTACTATGAACCACCGTGTTGTGCAGCATCACAGGTGGGAGAGTGGGCTGTGTCAGTCTCAGAAGTGAAAGTGAAGGTCCCCTGCTCCGGTTCACTTCCAGAATCTGCGACTTTAAAGTTAGAGAACCACTGCGCCTGTGCTGCCGCATCCTAGCTGCATGGGCACAGGACGTCTGCAGGGGACCATTAGAAGCCCCAGGTAAGTTCAACTCTTTTTTCCCCTATACCCCTACAGTATTCCTTTAACATGTCATTTCTGAAAATGACTAACCTTAGCATCATATTCTGCTTTATGAGATAAAGGTCTTGCCCTTCCACCTTTATTGTTTTTCTGTTAGCACTAACTTAATCAACCCGTGTATGGCTAGCTATAGCTAGTATGAATGAACAGAAGTCTAAGGGGAACCTTTAAAGATGATATAAAAAAAGAGTTTAACTTACCTGGGGCTTCTACTGGCCCCCTGCAGACGTCCTGTGCCCCCGCCGGGACAAACCGATCCTCCAGTACCCCGCAACGAGCTAGTCTGGCCTCTGCACCTGCGCTCCCGTCGCCGTCACCATCCTGCGCATGCGCAGGTCGGCAGGAAATGCTGCAAATGAAACTGGCTCATGCAGGGTACCGGAAATTCGGTTTGTCCCGCTGCGGACACAGGACGTCAGGGGGCCGGTAGAAACCCAAGGTAAATAAAACTCTTTTGTTTAAATCAGTTAGGGTTCCCCTTTATACTTTAGACAAAGCCCTATCGTACCCTGGCACAACGGTATACTGCTTTGCGTTATTACTGTACACTACCTACTGAGTGTGCTGCATTATGTAAGTATTATCTGTACCTTATTTGTAACATGCAATTGTATATTTACAAAGTTTGTATCCCTGAAAATTATTATTATTATTTTTTTTATAAAAAGTGCCATGGATGATAATGATGCTATGTAAAAGAATGCTGTAATAATAATCCTGAGATCACTAACATACTGTATGTAATATATCAAATAAACGACATATTCTTGTTGCAGTTTATGGCACCTTTTCTGCTTGGCCGTGAGCTTGAGAGTAAGAAGCTGGAGGCAGCGCTGGCAGAGTTCAATAATACAATGACAAATGTGGAGGATCATTTTATCAGAGACAATCCTTTCATAGCTGGGGATAAGATCTCTATAGCTGACCTTGTGGCTATTGTGGAGATCATGCAGGTGAGATATGGTTTCAGAAAATGCATTTATTTTTATCCTAAATATTGTCCCTTTATAAGTCAATAATAATCGTAAAATAATAGTTACTGCATATACAGTGGAGCATGTCCATAAACAAGTTCCTTTGTTTTCAACCAGAGACAGACACTCATTAAAGCGATCCCGAACTGAAACTCAGGATCAAAATCAGATACCTTCCCTTAAGAGAGGGAAGCCTCAGGATGCTATTGAGGCTTCCCTCTCTATTCTAATGTCCCCCGTCGCTGAGCGCAGCTCCTCTCCAGATCAGGGCCAAAGCGCCAGGTAAGTATAAATAAATGCCAGTGTACCCTCTCTGGTACACTTTAAGGGCCCTGGCACACCAGAAAGAATTTTGCGGGTCATTTCCAACGCTTCCATTGACTTGCATTAAAATCGTGGTAAAATTGGTGCTATCCTAGTTTCTCAAAAATATCACAATCGCAGCTTTTTTGCCGCTTTGTGAAATGCATGGTGGGGCGTGGTAAGAGGTGGGGCGTGGTAAGAGGTGGGGCAGGGGCTAGTCTTAAAGTGTCCCTCTTTCTTATTTCAAAAAGTTGGAAGGTATGAAGGGGGAGAGCATACCTATGTGTTCATAGTATTCACAATATGTTGACCCCCACTAGGGTTGCCCACCTAACTTTTAATTTATTACATTTTTTTACAGACAAAAGGCCCCAAAAATCTGGTCACCCAAAATTTTGGACAGACAGGGGCGGAGTCGGCCTTTTTTTTTTAAAGTTTTTTTATAGCACTGACATCTTCCACAGCACTTTACTGAGTACGTAGTCATGTCACTGACTGTCTAGTCTAATGTCCTACCATATTATTATTATTATGTATTTATATAGCACTGATATCTTCTGCAGCACTTTATAGGATACATAGTCATATCACAAGTGTAAACAGCTAGCCTCATAGTGACAACCTTTTGCACAGTTTAGTATTAGTACTTTTCAATTTGTCTCTTCGTAGACATAGACAGCCAGCAATTCATCATTACTAGCAGGGCCGGATTACCGACCAGGCAACAGAAGCAGTCGCTTGGGGCCCCCCCATTCACAGTCAAAGGGGCCCTATCAGCACATAATCCAGCCCTTGCCATCCTGTCAAAGGATGCTGCCCGCTGCTGACTGTCTTCAGAGCCGGGCTCTCCTCCTGGGTCCCTCTCCTGCTACTGTGTGCTCTGCCACTGCCCGCTCCTCCCTTCCTTCCCACAGAGAACCACAGCTGCAGCGGACAGAAATGATAGCAGCAGATGACAAATGCCCACTCACCTATCCGTGATACAAGCGATAGAGGTCCCATCATCCAAACCCATCTGTCTCCTCTACGGTGCCGCCGCTTGCTCTGAACTTCCTGATTCTCAGATCAGACAGGAAGTAGGAAGTAGTATTAATTGTAAGTAACAGAGCAGCGGCACTCTAGTGGAGACACATGGGCTCCAGATGACGGGACCTCTATTGCTTGGATCGCAATAGGTGAATGCGAGTCATCTGGTGCTGTCAAGGGCAGCCCCACTGCGGCTGCCCTTCTCTGCAGGACTACCGTATTCACGTGGGTGTAGGCTGCATGGTGGATGTGACTGTATAGTTTGGGAGGAAATTGGTTGTTCGGTGGTGGTGGGGGTTATGTAATTCTGTCTGAGGGGACGGCTTCCGGGTTGGTGGTGTCCAGAGCTTTCTGTTATTGCCAGGCTGGAGATGCAGGGGGAAAGTGCTGCTGCTGTGATATCTGGCACCCTCTTTACAGGGGTGCACCAAGTGACAACGTGCCAGCCATTCATCTCTCCCTCTGCATGTTGGCGCTGCTATTCCGTGCATTGTGCACCCAAAGAGGAAAGCGGGCTGTTGCCCATAGCAACCAGTAGAGTGGCTACCCCGGTGTGTCCGGCATGTTACTGTACACACAGCAGCTGCATCTTCCCATTCTAATAGGGGGGGTGGGGGTAGAGGCCTGCGCGGATCCACTTTTTCATACCCGCACCCGCGACCCGCTACCCGCACCCGACCCGCAACCCGCAGGCCCGCTACCCGACCCGCTACCCGCGACCCGCTTTTTTACATTTTCTTCTAAAGTGCACATTTAAGGTAACATTGGGGAGCTGGAAAGCTAATAAAACCTATTTTTATACACAAACCAAAGCTAAAGAAGGTTTTTAGCTTTCAGGTGAATTTGATACCCGCAACCCGACCCGCACCCGCAGAACCGCTACCCGCACCCGACCCGCAACCCACAGGCCCGCTACCCGCGACCCGCTTTTTTACATTTTCTTCTAAAGTGCACATTTAAGGTAACATTGGGGAGCTGTAAAGTTAATAAAACCTATTTTTATACACAAACCAAAGCTAAAGAAGGTTTTTAGCTTGCTTTCACTACCCGCGACCTGCACCCGCAGACCGCTACCTGCACCCGCAGCTTAAATCAATTCGGGTACCCGAACCCGACCCACATTTCAGGTTACCCGCAGGTACCCGACCCGCTGCAGGTCTCTAGGTGGGGGGCCCAAATCAGTATTTGCTTAGGGCCCCATTTAGCCTTAATCCGGCTCTGATTACTAGGCCAGCAGACAGCAACAATCAAGCAAAAAGTCCAGCAAGTTTTTGTTTTATTTTCTTCTTAATATATCCATCTGTAGCGATGTTGCGCTAGCTGCCTCACTTCATGCCATGAAATGTAATCCATTAATGTGAGTACATCTCCCAGTCAGGACATGTAGTCACATTAATGTAGTACATTTCCAAGCATGCATTATTGTGCCGGACAGGCAAGGGTGCAGAATATCACCGCAGCCATTTTGTTTGAACTGCGGTTATGCGGTACACAAAGAAACAACACGGAGGCACCTGTGTAGACATGGAAAGGAGGAGCTAGAGATCATCTCTGTACAAAAGTAAAGGCTCGCGGCTGCCCCCCCAAAACACACCATATACTTGTTAAAATCATGGTGCTGCTCAGGTCCATTATGCTAGGTACACACGATGCAATTTTCTGATAGATTTACTGTCAGATCGATAATTTCTAATCTGGTCCAATCTGATTCCAGATCAATTTTTCAAACAATTTTTCATAGAAGGGAATGGAAAACCGATCAAAAAATGTATAAGAAATCATATTGGACATGTTGGAAATAATCGACAGTAAATCTGTCAGAAAATTGCATCATGTGTACCTAGCATTAGTTCCAGTAGTGTGCTCACTGTGACTGTAGAAGGGAGGGGGAGTACTGCTCCACATTTGGTCACGCCCCTTCAAATGTACATGGAGGTTAGCAGGCTCACGCTCACCCACCCTCCCTCAGTATGTACCTTCCAGCATGTTCCAAGACAAATTCAGCAATCATGAGCCCCCCCCCCCCCCCATCAAGACAAATTCCGCAATCATGAGCAAACATGAGGCCCCCAACATGACCAACTCAGCAATCATGAGGCCCCCAACAAGACAAATTTAGCAATCCTGAGGCCCCCAACAAGACAAATTCAGCAATCATGAGGCCCCTAACAAGACAAATTCAGCAATCATGAGGCCCCTAACAAGACAAATTCAGCGATCTTGAGGCCCCCAACAAATCATGAGGCCCCCAACAAGACAAATTCAGCAGTCATGAGGCACATAAATAGACAGCATTTCACATAAATAGGCAGAATGCCTCCTTAATATGATAGACACCTCTCACCTGGCAGCAGTTCCCCAAAATACACTCTATCTGACAGCAGTGCTTCCCCAAAAATAGGTAGCCCCAGGTCTATAGGTGTCCCCAGAATAGGTGGCCAGCAGTATAGATGTCCCCAGAACAGGTAGCCAGGGGTAGAGATGTCCACAGAACAGGTAGCCAGGGGTATATGTGCCCAGTATATGTAGGCAGGGGTATGTGTCCCCAGTATATGTAGCCAGAGGTATATGTGCCCAGTATATGTAGCCAGGGGTATATGTGCCCAGTATATATAGTCAGGGGTATATGTGCCCAGTATATATAGCCAGGGGTATATGTGCCCAGTATTTGTAGGCAGGGGTATATGTGCCCAGTATATGTAGTCAGGGTTATATGTGCCCAGTATATGTAGCCAGGGGTATAATATGTGCCCAGTATATATAGTCAGGGGTATATGTGCCCAGTATATGTAGCCAGGGGTATATATGCCCAGTATATGTAGCCAGGGGTATATGTGCCCAGTATATGTAGCCAGGGGTATATATGCCCAGTATATGTAGCCAGGGGTATATGTACCCAGTATATGTAGTTAGGGGTATATGTGCCCAGTATATGTAGGCAGGGGTATATGTGCCCAGAGTAGGTAGCCAGGGGTATATGTGCCCAGAGTAGGTAGCCAGGAGTATATGCCCAGTATATGTAGTTAGGGGTATATGTGCCCAATATATGTAGGCAGGGGTATATGTGCCCAGAGTAGGTAGCCAGGTGTATATGTGCCCAGAGTAGGTAGCCAGGGGTATATGCCCAGTATATGTAGTTAGGGGTATATGTGCCCAATATATGTAGGCAGGGGTATATGTGCCCAGAGTAGGTAGCCAGGGGTATATGTGCCCAGAGTAGGTAGCCAGGGGTATATGCCCAGTATATGTAGTTAGGGGTATATGTGCCCAATATATGTAGGCAGGGGTATATGTGCCCAGAGTAGGTAGCCAGGGGTATATGTGCCCAGAGTAGGTAGCCAGGGGTATATGCCCAGTATATGTAGTTAGGGGTATATGTGCCTAATATATGTAGGCAGGGGTATATGTGCCCAGAGTAGGTAGCCAGGGGTATATGTTCCCAGAGTAGGTAGCCAGGGGTATATGCCCAGTATATGTAGTTAGGAGTATATGTGCCCAGTATATGTAGGCAGGGGTATATGTGCCCAGAGTAGGTAGCCAGGGGTATATGTGCCCAGAGTAGGTAGCCAGGGGTATATGTGCCCAGAGTAGGTAGCCAGGGGTATATGCCCAGTATATGTAGTTAGGGGTATATGTGCCCAATATATGTAGGCAGGGGTATATGTGCCCAGAGTAGGTAGCCAGGGGTATATGTGCCCAGAGTAGGTAGCCAGGGGTATATGTGCCCAGAGTAGGTAGCCAGGGGTATATGCCCAGTATATGTAGTTAGGGGTATATGTGCCCAATATATGTAGGCAGGGGTATATGTGCCCAGAGTAGGTAGCCAGGGTTATATGTGCCCAGAGTAGGTAGCCAGGGGTATATGTGCCCAGAGTAGATAGCCAGGGGTATATGCCCAGTATATGTAGTTAGGGGTAGAGTTGGGCCGAACGGTTCGCCTGCGAACTTCCGTGGTTCGCGTTCGTGTCCCGCAGGCGAACTTTTGCGGAAGTTCGGTTCGCCCCATAATGCACCATGAGGGTCAACTTTGACCCTCTACATCACAGTCAGCAGGCCCAGTGTAGCCAATTAGGCTACACTAGCCCCTGGAGCCCCACCCCCCTTATATAAGGCAGGCAGCGGCGGCCATTACGGTCATTCGTGTGCCACTGCCTGCCTGCATTAGTGAGAGTAGGGCGAGCTGCTGCACTGTCTCTCATAGGGAGAGATTAGTTAGGCTTAGCTTGTCTCTGGCTGCATACCTGTTCTGTGAACCCACCACTGCATACCTGTTCTGTGAACCCACCACTGCATACCTGTTCTGTGAACCCACCACTGCATACCTGTTCTGTGAACCCACCACTGCATACCTGTTCTGTGAACCCACCACTGCATACCTGTTCTGTGAACCCACCACTGCATACCTGTTCTGTGAACCCACCACTGCATACCTGTTCAGTGAACCTGCCACTGCATACCTGTTCTGTGAACCCACCACTGCATACCTGTTCTGTTCAGTGAACCCGCCACTGTATACCTGTTCTGTTCAGTGAACCCGCCACTGTATACCTGTTCTGTTCAGTGAACCCGCCACTGCATACCTGTTCTGTTCAGTGAACCCGCCACTGTATACCTGTTCTGTTCAGTGAACCCGCCACTGCATACCTGTTCTGTTCAGTGAACCCGCCACTGTATACCTGTTCTGTTCAGTGAACAGTTTGGTGTGCCAGTGTGAAGCAGTACCTTAATTACACTACCTGATTGATCTATACACATGCAAGGGGCTTGATTCACAAAGCGGTGCTAACTGTTAGCACGCCTGTGAAGACCCCCTTAGCACGTCTAAACAAGGTTTTTGCGCGTAAAACTTTATGCGCATAAAACTTTATGCGCGTAAAACTTTATGCGCGCACTGCACAGAGCACAGGGCGCTCCGCGCGAAGTGCCCATTAAAGCCTATGGGACTTAGCGCGCATAGAACTTTGCGCGCGCAAAACTTTACGCGCGCAAAGTTAGCACGCGATCTGATTGAAAAATCCAGTGCTAACCTACTTAGCACCCTGGTTAGCACGTCTAAAGACTTTAGACGTGCTAAGTAGGTTAGCACCGCTTTGTGAATCAAGCCCAAGATGTTTTAAAGCACTTTAGGCCTGTCATTTAGCATTCAATATGATTTCTGCCCTTAAAACGCTGCTTTGCGTCAAATCCAGATTTTTCCCGGGGACTTTTGGCGTGTATCCCACTCCGCCATGCCCCCCTCCAGGTGTTAGACCCCTTGAAACATCTTTTCCATCACTTTTGTGGCCAGCATAAATTTTTTTTTCCAAAGTTCGCATCCCCATTGAAGTCTATTGCGGTTCGCGAAATTTAACGTGAACCGAACCTTCCGCGAGTTCGCGAACCTAAAATCGGAGGTTCGGCCCAACTCTAGTTAGGGGTATATGTGCCCAATATATGTAGTTAGGGGTATATGTGCCCAGAGTAGGTAGCCAGGAGTATATGTGCCCAGAGTAGGTAGCCAGGGGTATATGTGCCCAGAGTAGGTAGCCAGGGGTATATGTGCCCAGAGTAGGTAGCCAGGGGTATATGCCCAGTATATGTAGTTAGGGGTATATGTGCCCAATATATGTAGGCAGGGGTATATGTGCCCAGAGTAGGTAGCCAGGGTTATATGTGCCCAGAGTAGGTAGCCAGGGGTATATGTGCCCAGAGTAGATAGCCAGGGGTATATGCCCAGTATATGTAGTTAGGGGTAGAGTTGGGCCGAACGGTTCGCCTGCGAACTTCCGTGGTTCGCGTTCGTGTCCCGCAGGCGAACTTTTGCGGAAGTTCGGTTCGCCCCATAATGCACCATGAGGGTCAACTTTGACCCTCTACATCACAGTCAGCAGGCCCAGTGTAGCCAATTAGGCTACACTAGCCCCTGGAGCCCCACCCCCCTTATATAAGGCAGGCAGCGGCGGCCATTACGGTCATTCGTGTGCCACTGCCTGCCTGCATTAGTGAGAGTAGGGCGAGCTGCTGCACTGTCTCTCATAGGGAGAGATTAGTTAGGCTTAGCTTGTCTCTGGCTGCATACCTGTTCTGTGAACCCACCACTGCATACCTGTTCTGTGAACCCACCACTGCATACCTGTTCTGTGAACCCACCACTGCATACCTGTTCTGTGAACCCACCACTGCATACCTGTTCTGTGAACCCACCACTGCATACCTGTTCTGTGAACCCACCACTGCATACCTGTTCTGTGAACCCACCACTGCATACCTGTTCTGTGAACCCACCACTGCATACCTGTTCAGTGAACCTGCCACTGCATACCTGTTCTGTGAACCCACCACTGCATACCTGTTCTGTTCAGTGAACCCGCCACTGTATACCTGTTCTGTTCAGTGAACCCGCCACTGTATACCTGTTCTGTTCAGTGAACCCGCCACTGCATACCTGTTCTGTTCAGTGAACCCGCCACTGTATACCTGTTCTGTTCAGTGAACCCGCCACTGCATACCTGTTCTGTTCAGTGAACCCGCCACTGTATACCTGTTCTGTTCAGTGAACAGTTTGGTGTGCCAGTGTGAAGCAGTACCTTAATTACACTACCTGATTGATCTATACACATGCAAGATGTTTTAAAGCACTTTAGGCCTGTCATTTAGCATTCAATATGATTTCTGCCCTTAAAACGCTGCTTTGCGTCAAATCCAGATTTTTCCCGGGGACTTTTGGCGTGTATCCCACTCCGCCATGCCCCCCTCCAGGTGTTAGACCCCTTGAAACATCTTTTCCATCACTTTTGTGGCCAGCATAAATTTTTTTTTCCAAAGTTCGCATCCCCATTGAAGTCTATTGCGGTTCGCGAAATTTAACGTGAACCGAACCTTCCGCGAGTTCGCGAACCTAAAATCGGAGGTTCGGCCCAACTCTAGTTAGGGGTATATGTGCCCAATATATGTAGTTAGGGGTATATGTGCCCAGAGTAGGTAGCCAGGAGTATATGTGCCCAGAGTAGGTAGCCAGGGGTATATGTGCCCAGAGTAGGTAGCCAGGGGTATATGCCCAGTATATGTAGTTAGGGGTATATGTGCCCAATATATGTAGGCAGGGGTATATGTGCCCAGAGTAGGTAGCCAGGGGTATATGTGCCCAGAGTAGGTAGCCAGGGGTATATGTGCCCAGAGTAGATAGCCAGGGGTATATGCCCAGTATATGTAGTTAGGGGTATATGTGCCCAATATATGTAGGCAGGGGTATATGTGCCCAGAGTAGGTAGCCAGGTCAGGTGTCCCCCTCCCCAGCAGGAGGGGAGCAGCGCAGAGAAGAGGAAGAGCTGCTCTCCCTCCCTCGCTCTCCCCTCCAATGTCCGGGTGTCTGGCAGCGGTGGGCGGAACTCACCTCCGTCTCGTCGCAGCGCCGGATGGATCTGCCACTACTCTGGTCTGGTCCAGACCAGAGCAGCGGCTGCGCACCCGAACTTCCGGCTGGAGCTAGACGGAGGTGAGTTCCGCCCGCCGCTGCCAGACACCCGGACATTGGAGGGGAGAGCGAGGGAGGGAGAGCACCTAATGTGAGGGAAGGAGGGGGGAGATGGCCCCCCTTCCCCACCGTCCGCACAGCTCTCCCTCTCCTCTGCGCTGCTCCCCTCACCCCCCGCAAGAAAAAAAAAACCCCGAAGCTCAGCTGGGCGCCCTTGGGGACCAGGCGCCCTGGGGCACTTGTCCTACCCCGACCCCCCCTAGCTCCGCGCCTGTACTGCACAGTGACTGGAGGATAGGATCAGAAATTATTTGAACGCCACATCCAGATTACAGCTGGGGTAGGAACAGAGAGTATTAGAGGTGATTTGTCAGTCAGAGCTCTTCACTTTTTTTAATTTCAGTTCAGAGGCAGAAGAGCTGTGCAGAGCACGCTGCCTTAGTGATAGTCTGTCTCCGAGGCAGCGTGCTCTAAAAATAAGTGCTGAGATCTGAAGTCAAGTCTCCTGTCCTGCTCCATCTCTGTCTCCCCCCAGCTGGCAGCTGAAATCTGCATGTGGCAGGCAGCTCGTTTTCCATTCACATTTCTAGATTTGTAATGCCGTGGATTCCTGCTGCCTGGGCAGAAAAACTGAGGAGAGGAGGCCATAGGATGAATCGGTCCATGAGAGTCTCTAGTTGTAGACTGCATGGGGTTGTGGGGGCAGGCCCTCTTGGCTGCCTCTTTCTTCTTCATTGACGGGAGAGAGGTGCCTGAAGAGACTTATTGATTGGATGGAGAAAGGAGGACAAGGCCTGAGCCTGGGGACAAATCCGGCTGTACCACGGTGCGCACATGTGCATTAAGAATCATGGCACTAAGCATCTTTATGGATGGATTCCTGTTTCAGAAGGATGGGCATTACGGACCGCGGCTTTTTAGTGTCATTTGAAAAGACTGCCCATCCAAATATGAATGGTTGGCAACCCTATCTCACAGTACATGGAAGTAGTAAAATTGGTCATTGATTGGCCAATCAAAATTGGATGTGTGTGCACCCTTACACATTACAGAAAAATGAATTCTCACATTAAAAAAATCTAGTTTCCTATACAAAAAAAAAAAAAAGTCTTGCATAAGAAAAAACATCTAAGATTTTTTTTTTCTGAAATAGACTAATTTACATACTCACTTAAAGAGTGTCTCAGGTAAAAATAACAGAACCTGCCACGACAGGTTCTGTCTTAAACCTCTTTGGAGCATTGGGTGTGGTGTTAGGATAAATACTAACTTGTTCTGATGTCATCCCTCCAGGCAGGTGATCACTCCACTTTCCTCTGAGATGCAGCCCTGCATTTATTTTTTAAATCGCTGCTGAGGATCATACCACCACCGTCTGTGATGCAACAGCCTGCCCCCAGCTCAGCAGCCACTGCCTAATTGGTGGCTGCTGAGCTGGAGGTGGGCCGTGGCAATACACTGCATTCCAAATTATTATGCAAATTGTATTTAAGTGTCATAAATATTAAACATTTTGTTTTTCAATTAAACTCATGGATGGTATTGTGTCTCAAGGCTCTTTTGATCATTGAAATCAATCTCGGACACCTCTGATAACTAGATTGCCAGGTGAGCCCAATTAAAGGAAACTACTAAAAAAGGGTTTTCCACATTATTAAGCAGACCACCATTTTCAAGTATATGGGGAAGAAAAAATGATCTCTCTGCTGCCGAAAAGTGTGAAATAGTTGAATGCCTTGGACAAGGTATGAAAACCTTTATGTTTCACGAAAACTTAAGCATGATCATCATTCTGTTAATTGATTTGTGGCTGACTCAGAGCGCACACAGGTTTCTGCAGATAAAAGCAAAATGAGGAAGGGTTCTGCCAAACAAATACAACAGATTCTAAAATGCCATTACAAAGCAGCAAACACATATTTGAAGCTGCTGGTTGCCTCCGGAGTCCTGCGAACATCCAAGTGCAGGATTCTCCAGAGGATTTCAGTGCATACACCTTCTATTCAACCACCCCTAACCTAAGCTCACAAGCAGACACAGCTGCAGTAGGCCCAGAACTACAAGAAGACTAATCTTCAAACGTCTTGTTTACTGATAAGTGCCGTGCAACTCTTCATGGTCCTGATGGATGGAGCGGTGGATGGTTGGTTAACAGCCACCACGTCCCAACAAGGCTGCAATGTCAGCAAGGAGGTGGCGGAGTAATGTTTTGGGATGGAATCATGGGAAGACAGCTGTTCAGCCCCTTTAGGGCCCATTCACACTTATAATCGCAGAACGCCGGCGATTACCGCCGGCGTTTTTGCGGGAGTGATTTTCCCGCGATTAGCGCGGAAAAATCACTGGACGCTGCGGCGGTTTTGGAGCGATTGCGATTAGCGTGCTTTGCACGCTGATCACAATCGCTAGTCGCGGAACGCTCGTCGCCGGCAAACCGCTGCATGCAGCGCGGTTGCGGTTATCACTGCCACTCGCTACATTGTGTAGCGGTTTTTGCAGAACCGCTAGCGGTTTGCCGTGAACGGGAATCGTGCGATTCCCGCTCAGGTGAGAACGGGCCCTTAGGGTCCTTGAAGGTGTGAAAATGACCCCTGAAAAGTATGTGTAGTTTTTGACTGTACCTTCCATGGTACAAAAGAATAACCGTATTTCCCGTGATAAAATTATATTCCTGCATGACAATGTACCATCTCATGCTGCAAGGATAACCTTTGCATCATTGGCTGCTATTGGCATAAAAAGAGAGAAACTCATGGTGTGCCCCCCATCCTCCCCTGACCTCAATCCTCAAGCAAAAGATCTATGAGAGTGGGAGGCAGTTTACATCCAAACAACAGCTCTGGGAGGCTATTCTGATATCCTGCAAAGAAATTAAAGCAAAAACTCACAAGTTCAAAGGATGCAAGAATTGTAAAGCTACTATCAAATAAGGGGTCCTATGTTCATATGATGTTCATATGTAACTTGACTTGTTAAGATGTTTTTAATTGAAATCGTTTTTGCTTTCAGTAAATATGACCTCCTAATGCTGTAAATTCAACAAATGACCATTTTCAGTTCATCACAACCTATAAAATGTTTTGGAACAGTGCATTTTTACCACTTTCCCTCCCCCGGGACGAGTAACTACGCCCCTGCAAAATGCCACAACTCTGTGTAGGTACTGCGTCCCTCCCGCCGCCCCCCCCCCCCGCGCTCGGTACCGCCGCTCATTACCGCCAATCGTTAGCCGCTAGATCAATGAATGGGAAAACAAATCTTGTGGCCAAATTGTAATATTACATCCCCTTTTTTTTCAGTTACCTTTTTTTAAAATTAACCCCAGACCTCCCACACTCCCCTAAAGTTACCTTTTTTTTTTTATTATTCAAAAAAAATTACAAATAAAAAAAAAAATACATAAATAGTTACCTTAGGGACTGAACTTTTTTAATATGTATATATAAACTGTATACTACAATTAGTTTATAAATTATGGGCTTGTAATTAGGGATAGGCGCAAAACAGAAAAAATGCACCTTTATTACCAAAAAAAATATTGGCGCCATACATTGTACTAGGGAAAAATTTTAAACGTTGCAACAGCCGATACAAATGGGCAAATAAAATGTGTGGGTTTTCATTACGATAGCATGTTTTATTTTGAAACTATAATGGCTGAAAACTGAGAAATAATTATTTTTTAAAAAAAAATTTCTTATTATTCCCATTAAAACTGAGTTAGAATAAAATAATTCTTAGCAAAAATTACCCCCCCAAAGAAATTCTAATCAGTGGCGAAAAAAAAAAGATATAGATTGTTTCGTTGTGATAAGTAGTAATAAAGTTATAGGTGAATGAATGGAAGGAGTGCTGACGGGTGAAAATTGCTCTGGTTTTTTAAGGGGAAAAACCCTTCGAGGTGAAGTGGTTACGTTTTTTATTTGTGAAAGACATACTGATATCCTTAGGAAATTTGTTCAGTAACATTTGAGTTATACTCCAATGGGTGATGACTGAAATTTATGCTGACTACCACTTGCATCGACTATTTAGGAAAATCTGAGAAAAATATAATTTGCATAATAATATGGAACGTGATGGACAGTTGGAGGTCTCCGAACAGCTTCGGCAGGCTTTAGAAACATGACTGCGAATGCATAACCAAGGAGGGGGGTGTAGCATCACCTGTGAGCCTAAGAACACCCCCTCCCCCCGTGCATCATCATTTAGACAGGATCTGTCATTTTTACCGGAGGTACTCTTTAAATTGAGTCTGAAGCGAATACAACAAAAAAATAACAGACACTCACCTAAATAGAGGGAAGGCTCTGGGTCCAATAGAGCCTACCCGTTCCTCCTACAGTCCCATACCTCCCAACATTTTAAATTCTGAAAACGGGACACTTAGGCCATGCCCCTAACCACACCCCCAACACCCCCAGTCCCGCCCACCAATTTTTTTTTTTAAAGAAATATTTTTATTTTATTTAATATTGATATTACTCCCGAAAGGAGGGGGGAGCGTGAGGGTGCCCGTGGGTGGGGGGGAGCGTGAGGGTGCCCGTGGGTGGGGAGGAGGGGAGAAAAAACGGATCTAGGCACCAGCCCTGTGGATGCCGTATGCTATGCGGGATGGGTGACCGCTATTTCTCACTCCCTCCTAATGTGCCCCCCAGTGTGTCCCCCCCTGCCTGCAGAGAGTTAAATGCGCAGCGGAGAGGAGCGGGCTGTCATTATCTTACCATTGCCTCTCCGCACCGGGATATCATCTGGTCTTCTAGGCTTCCTGCTCCCTGTGACGTCACAGGAAGCAGGAAGCCTAGAAGACCAGATGAGATCCCGGTGCGGAGAGGCAATGGTAAGATAATGACAGCCCGCTCCGCTGCGCATTTAACTCTCTGCAGGCAGGGGGGGACACACTGGGGGGCACATTAGGAGGGATGGAGGGAGTGAGAAATAGCGGCCACCCATCCCGCATAGCATACGGCATCCCCCGGGGATGGTGCCTCGATCAGTTTTTTTTCCCCCTTGCCCAACGGCCGGGACAGAAGGGGGGGGACAGCGCGGGATGGCGGGAGGGGCTCCACAAATCGGGACCGTCCTGATGAAAACGGGACGGTTGGGGACTCTGCAGTCCCTGCGTTCCAACGCTGGTTCACCCATTATCAGTCTCTGGCCAATGGGTTGGAGACTGCTCTCTCTTCCGCTGTGGCAGACTTCGGCAGTCTTTAGGACCCCGAGTTCTCCCAAAGAAAGGCCGCTCCATACTGCGCAGGCATTCTCGCACACTTGCACATGCGCAGTACGGAGCGGCCCATCTTCAGGAGCACTTGGGCTCTTAAAGAGACTCTAAAGACTCCAGAAAACACAGTTTTTATTTTACAATGTTGTTAGGCATGAATGCCCCCTCTGAAACGCTTCATCCCCGCAGCTGAAATCTCAGTTAATCCCCCTGAAATCCCCAGGGGAAGATTCGGAGAATCTCTTCCACATAGAGGCAGAGCTTACCACTGTAGCTCTCCCTCTCCTCCGTCAATCTGCGCGCTTTGCCGCCTCTCCCCGCCCCTCTCAGTCTTCTTTCACTGAGAGAGGCGGGGGAGAGGCGGAAATCCATGGTGGCTTGACGCGAGTGGAGGCAGTTCTACAGCCCAAAACTCTGCCTTCCCTGGGCACAAAATCCACGACCAGAAAAGTTGTGGATTTTTACCCTGTGGTTTTGGGGGGGATTAATTGAGATTTCAGCCGCGGGGATGCAGCATTTCAGAGGGGGCATTCATGCCTAACAACATTGTAAATCAAAAAATGCGTTTTCTGGAAGCTTCAGTGTCTCTTTAAAGACTGTCATAGTCAGCCACAGTGGAAGAGAGAGCAGTCTTAGTGTCGGTGTCAGCGGTGGAAGGAGTAGACAGTAAAAGGAATTGGGAGGCTTTATGGCACCCCGAGCCTTCTCCCTTCGACCCCTCTCCTTAAGTGAGTGAATATCTGTTTTGTTTTGTTTTTTGTATTTGCTTCAGGCTCCCTTTAAATAGTATTTTTAAGCTGTACTGCAGAGGCATATGCTGTGCGCATCCATCTGAAAATGGCGCCTGTGAATAATGGCGCACAGTGTTGCCGCTAATCCGTTTGCCGCTTATCGCTATTTAACGCTAAAGCCTTATTGTTATTTAGCGTTAAAGCCTTATCGTTATTTAGCGTTAACACACAGAACCCTCTCTGTACCTATCCCTAACCCCTAACCGCCCCCCCCCCCCCCTGGTGGTGCCTAACCCTAAGACCCCCCCTGGTGGTTCCTAACCCTAAGACCCCCTGGTGGTGTATATTGTACTGTAACTATACCTAACCCTACTCTCACACAGAACCCTCCCTGTACCTATCCCTAACCCCTAGACCCCCTGGTGGTGCCTAAGCCTAAGACCCCCTTGGTGGTGCCTAACCCTAAGACCCCCCAGTGGTGCCTAACCCTAAGACCCGCCCAGTGGTGCCTAACCCTAAGACCCCCCCTGGTGGTGCCTAACCCTAAGACCCCCCTGGTGGTGCCTAACCCTAACCACCCCCCTGGTGGTGCCTAACCCTAAGACCCCCTGTTGGTGCCTAACCCTAAGACCCCCCTGGTGGTGCCTAACACTAAGACCCCCCCCCCCCCCCTGGTGGTTCCTAAACCTAAGACCCCCTGTTGGTGCCTAACCCTAACCTTGACAGTGTTACATTGAATCCATTCACCGTTTTGAAGTTAAATAACGTCTGCAGTTTGGCTTATGTAGGGCGCTATTGATAAATAACGTTAGTGTGTGCCACTATTGATAAATAACGTTAGTGTGTGCCACTATTGATAAATAACGTTAGTGTGTGCCGTTTTTCTTCTTTTTTCCCTGTGCGCCATTATTATGCAGTACTAACGATAAATAGCGATAAGCGTATCTTTTTAATGCGGCGCCATTTTTATGCATAGGCGCTGTGCGCCATTATTCACTGATCCCTGCTGTGCTAAGAGCGCACCATGAAATCTGCTGCAATAACTTCCTGGCAGGAATTGCTGAGTGGGAGTGATTAGTATATACAGAAAAACAGGGCGTCCCAACAGAGGTGTCACCAGCATCCACACAGACCTATAATAATGTAATAACAGGGCCATTGCTATAAACTCAGAGACCCGCAAATTATAGACATCATAATTCCTAATTTCTGCAGAAGTCTAGGTAAGCCATAAGCTAATTAAACGGCTTTTTTGTAATATTAGAAAATTATAGCAGCTGTTGTCTGAAATGAAAAGGTATTATTGATTTATTAAAGTGACTCCGAGCTCAACAAAAAAATAAAAGTTGTACTCACCAGGGGCTTTCTCCAGCCCAGTGCTGGTCGGGAGGTCCCACGCCGGCGTCCTGGCTCCTCTCCTTCTCCCCGCTCCGAAATGGCTGACAGGCCGCAGCCCGGGCGACACTCTCCCGAGTGTCGGGCTGCTCCTTCCGCATATGACGCGGATTACGTCACACGCCGGCCACCTCGCGTCATCACGGCGGCCGGCGTGAAAAGTACTGTGCATGCGCAATTAAAGCGCGCATGCGCAGTACTTTCACGCTGGCCGCCATGATGACGCGAGGCGGCCGGGGTGTGACGTAATCCGCGTCATATGCGGAAGGAGCAGCCTGACACTCGGGAGAGTGTCGCCCGGGCTGCGGCCTGTCAGCCATTCCGGAGCGGGGAGAAGGAGAGGAGCTAGGACGCCGGCGTGGGACCTCCCGACCAGCACTGGGCTGGAGAAAGCCCCTGGTGAGTACAACTTTTATTTTTTAGATGAGCTCGGAGTCCCTTTAAATATTATTTATAGGATTTATATAGCGCTAACATATTACACAGCGCTAGACAATAATAAAGGTTACAGACAATGATAAAATGGGTGACAGACAACACAATAAGCAGTAAGACACGCAATGCCAGATCATACACTGCAGTAGTAGTCCAAATAATTCAAGTTCATGTTATTCTGTGAGATACACAAGGAGGGAGGGCCCTGCCAAAGGCTTACAATCGAAAGGGAGGGAGTGGTGACATGAAAGTAGGGGGCTTCATTTCTTGAAGAGGTGAGTTTTGGCATGCTGAAGGAAGGAGCAGTGAGAGAGAGTCCCACTGGATGGGGGCAGCTCTAGTGAAATCCTGTAGTCATGCATGGGAGTGCGAGATCGGTGGGGTGGTTAGGAGGAGATCGTTGGAGGATTGATTTGTGACTCTTATACTGTATACTGTTATAATTTTTATGAAAGTGGATCTAGTTTTTTAAGTTTGGTATAATAGAAAAAAAAAGTTATTTTTAACAGTATTATTTCTGCAATATTACAGGTTGTTGGCTCTGGAGTTGACGTCTTTGAAAGCAGACCAAAGCTGGCAGCTTGGAAGCAGAGAGTAGTGGAAGCCATTGGGGAAGAGCTGTTCAGGGAAGCTCATGCGAAGATACTCAATATGAAGGAGGAGCTAAATATACCAATGCCACCAGTAGCTAAGGAGCGATTTAAAAGCAGATTGGCGTTTTACAACTGCTGATTATATTGCTTTAGAGGAAGTTCAGGATCTCTGAAAACTCAAAATAATGTCTGCAACATCATCTTCTGCCAGTAGTATCTTACTGCTCTTTGTCATTTTAAAAATCATTTATTTGAAATAAAAACCTTTCCTTTGTGGTATTGAATGCAGACTCAGTATGTCACTATGGGGGGAAGATAAGAGGGGATGCAGCCGGAACAATAAAACACTTAGGTTCTGTGGTGTAGCTATGGAGCTTTGGGCCCCAGTGCAAGCTTTACATTGCACTCTATACATAACAATTGATATGGTACATCAAAACCTGCCAAGGACCGCAACAGTATTGGAGGTGTAAGAAGGGGACAGGGAACAGTTTGTCAATGATTGCCTCTATTCAAATCATCTATAGAAGTGATCACTACAAGCACAGGACCAATAAAGTGCTAATACTGCCATTGAGCAAGGGCATCTCAGGGCCCCTCTGGTCCAGTGGCCCCGGTGCGGTCGCAACCTCTGCATCTCCTATTGCTTAACCTACCTAGCGTTCTGGACGAGCTAGGCTCGTCCAGAGACGCCGGAGGTGACCCCTCAGGCCCCCCTGGGCCGATTTGAATATTTTTTTTTTTTTAAACACACAGCAAGCACTTTGCTTGCTGCGTACCTAACCCGATCGCCGCCGCTACCCGCCACGATACAGGGCCCCCCCAGCCGAGACCTCGTGCGCTGCCTGGCCAATCAGTGCTGAGGTGTGGATCGGTTCTCCCTGTGACGTCACGACGTCGATGACATCACGACGTGCGTCGCCATGGCGACAGGGGAAGCCCTCCAGGAAATCCCGTTCATAACGGGATTTCCGGATGGGCCATTGCGCCGGTGGCGATCGGAGGGGTGGGAGGGACATCGCAGGGAGGGGGGAATCATGTAGCTAGCACTAGGCTAGCTACATGCAAAATAAAAAAAAATATGTGCAAAAAACGTTTGAGCGCCAGGCAGGTTAAGCTGGACCACAAACAGCCAGAGGGAGTGGACAGTGTAGTGTCTGTTCCGATGCCCGGGTGGAGGCTACATAGTAAATGCATGCGTCTGTCTGTGAAAATCATGGACGGCACAGATGTGCGGTCCTCCAGTGCAGACTGACAAGTGTGACACAGATTCCATTTGTAAAATAGGATCCGTTCACTGACAGTTTTGCGATGCGGTAAAACAAACAAAAAAATATCAGTTCACCTATGCTTTAATGCATAAATGTCAAGTTTCAATCAGCACTTAATGAAAAAAAAATTGACACTTGGGACTTGATTCACTAAACTGTGATAAGTCATATCACGGCCATTTTCGTGTGCATTTTCGCACAATTGCGAATTTGCGCATGCAGTCGTGAATTTTTGTGCGAAAACGTTTTTCCGTGTAAATGTGCGCAAAACGGCCATGATATGACTTATTACGGTTTAGTGAATCAAGCCCTTGGTACTTATAAAGATGTGATGGGCAAATTAGTCCCAAACAGTTTGGCATTGCCTCCTTTTATGTCTATAGAAGGTTAAAGGCTGCAGAAATACTTGTGCTTGGGACGAATGAAAGCCCCTCCCACCAAGGCGGCTAACCTTCATCTGGCTAATTGTTCTGCCTCAGCCGAGGTTCAATATTGCATTGCCATTCTGACTGTTATATATCCATACAGCATGTATTTTGTTCATTTAGTATGCAGCATCAGTGGTGGACCAGCTTCAAATTTTTGAGGGGAGATGGCTGGCGGGGCCCATTAGGGAGATCAAAATCTATGTGTGTATGGCGAACTTCAGATATTTCTTGCCTAACTCAGTTGATACAATTGAGGCTGGTGCTATTATTGAAGATAAGTTACCTACCGATGTACTTGGCTAGTTTGCAAGCATGCTTTTTAACCCTTACTATGTAGCAAACTGCTCATGTGTGGACAGATCACAGACAAATCATTCCAGTCGCCACCCTGTGTCTCGCGACTCTACAAGCAAGAGGAGGTGGAAGAGGCAGGAGGGAGAGAAACACTCTGCGTGTAATACCTTATCTTAGTAGCTAAGCATTGCTGGAGACTAGAGCTTGCATTTTACAGACAGGGAGTTTTGAATCTGGATTATTATCCTAATTCAAAACTTTACTGTCTGTAAAATACAAGCTTTAGTTCATTGGCCAATTTAAAAGAAAAACCATAAGCTTTCTTCGGACTCTGTTCCTTTTAACTGACAATGTTAAAACATACAATAATAAGGAGGTAGAAAGATTTTTTTGAAGATAAGTGTCATCCAAATACATTAATTACAAGGGATCTTGCAAGGATTGTGAGAAATTTATGGCAAATAGATAAGACCCTTGGTTTACTTAATGCCTACATAGACTCAGGCAGACATGGAGAGTTTTTTTACAGACTCTATCCTGCTCACTGTACGCTACTGGAGCCTGGAAACAGTTAACCGTATGTTACTGAGCGGCGAGGGGGGGCAGTTCCCCAGCATGCCCCAGTGTAGCACTGGCCATGTGCGGCACAGCTGCCCAGGGTTGGACTGTGACACTAAGGGCCCACCAAGGAAATTTCAGCCTGGGGCCCGCCCCCTCTCCAATCAGGTTGGCAGCAGATACCCCCACAAAATGCAATAAGATTGGCAGCAGATATCCTCACTAAATGCAATCAGATTGGCAGCAGATATCCTAACAAAATGCAATCGGGTTGGCAGCAGACACCCCCACAAAATGCAATCAGATTGGCAGCAGATATCCGCCCAAAAAATGCAATAAGATTGGCAGCAGATAACCCCACAAAATGCAATCAGATTGGCAGCAGATATCCCCCCACAAAATGCATTTAGATTGGCGGCAGATTTCTCCACAAAATGCAAGCTCCCCCCAGCTTGGAAGGGGGGGGGGCAGCGGGCACAGAGCGGCGGGGAGGGGGGGAGGCCTCCCCCCTTCACCTAGGGGCCCCCCTTCTGCGCTCCCCCTGTCCAAAATTGCAGCCAGCAGCGAGCGCAGGCATCACTTACCATCCGAGAGAGTCAGAGAGCTCTGCGTGCCGCTGCTGGTCTGGTCTCCTGCACTGCAATGTCCAATCATGCTCTCGCAGGAAGTACTGTGAGAGCGTGATTTGACAGGGTCAGTGCAGAAGACCAGACCAGCGGCACGCAGAGCTATCGATCTCGGACGGTAAACTATTCCCCGCTGCTACCGCTGGCTGGCTGACTGCAATTCTGGAGGGGGGAAACGCGGAAGGGGGGCCCCTAGGTGAGGGTGGGGGGGAGGCTTCCCTCCCCGCTGCTCTGTGCCCGCTGCCCCCCCTTCCTGCGCTTAGCACCCCTCTTTTTCAGCACTGGGGCCCCCAGGAGGCGGAGCGGGCGGGGCCCACCGATAGGACCATTGGCAATTCGGCGGCTCAGTTCGAGCCTGCAGCCGCCCTTTTCTGTAATGCCTCTTTTCCTTTATGTAAATTTTTCCACTCCAACTTTCTGTTGACATTTATTCACTATAGTGCATTCTGGGAAAGTATTCAAGGTAGCTGTGTATAGAGGATTGTGGAGGAAAACACTCTTTTTTGACCTTCATCAGTGTATGTATCTCCCAACATTACAATACGCCACCAACTATGTGGGGCAGGTGTATGCGGATTGTGGGTGGAGCCCGGAGACAGCTGCGGGCACGGACAGGTAAAGTATAGTGCCCTAGGGGGCACTTTTGACGTTAGGGGGGACAGTGTGGGGATGATGAGGTGGCGGATGCGGTGTCAAAAGGCTGATTCCTGATCGATATCAGCATGAAATCAAATGGGAATCAGCCTGTGGAGTGTGGGCAGCTGACAGATCTCTTTCTATTCAGATTCGATCAGAGAGAAATTTGTTTCTTGTTTAAATCTGCCCATCATTGCTAGATGTACGGCTACCTTTACACCAGTGAAATGTGGGGTGGGAGGGTGGCTTCATGGGCTGCTGTGGGGTGGGTGGCTCCATAGGCTGCTGTGACATGGCTGTCCCCTCTGGAGGCACAGAAGTGATTGGCTGTCATAGGTTGATGCCTATGATAGCCGATCGCTGTGATTGGCTGGCAGGGGAAGGGGCGGGTATATAAAAAAATATATTCAAAAAAAGATACAAATAAATAAAATAATAAATAAATAAACATGCCGGCATGGATCAGAGCCCACCAACAGAAAGCTCTTATGGTGGGCAGAAAAGGAGGGGGGATCACTTGTGTGCTGAATTGTACGGCCCTGCAGTGAGGCCCTAAAGCTGAAGTGGCCTAAATTGTAAAAAAATAGCCTGGAGTGTAAGCCTACGGTCCTCAAGTAGTTAGTGTTGGTGAAATGTTCCCCTATCCTTTTTTAGTGACCGGGTCGTGCGGCCTTCATATTGCAGGCCACACTCACACCAGACCACAAAGCCATGCCCAATGTAGCACATGTGATGAAATTCTTAGTTTTAAAAGAGCATCCATTTGCAGAAGATTGAATACGCACCTTTTTGTCCTTTTTTCTCTGTGCGCCCTACACAGGAAGAGTCCGGGAGTCTGCCACCCAATTAACCATGGTTATGCAGGGGGAACCATACAACTAGGCACCAACATATTTTTCAAATATTTGGTGAGGTCACTCATGACCTCACCTACTGAATCCTCCTCCTGAGCCTATAAGGCTCGGTAGAGCTCTCGCGCGCGCGCGATACGACCCTTGGGTCACACGCGAGCCGGAAGACACCGCCAGAGGGAAGCCAGGGATGCCACCAGAGGATGTCAGCACGGAAGTACGGCCGCTCGTCTGGACCACGCCAGACCCGCCACAGGACCTGCCGCTGGAAGGTAAGGATGTTACATTACCTCCCCCCCTGAGGAGTGGTCTCCAAACACTCTTTACTGGGTTTTTTAGTATACTTCAAATGAAAATCATTAATCAATAAATCGGCATGAATTTGACGGGCTGGTATCCAACATCTTTCCTCAGGACCATACCCTTTCCAGTCAACTAAATACTGTAAGGAACCACGAACCCTTCTAGAATCCAAAATTCTTTCTACTTCATATTCAGGTTCACCATCCACTTCAACAGGAGGAGGAGGAGTTGAAGGAATAACTGTGTTAGCAGCTGGTTTTAAGAGGGAAACATGAAAGGATTTGACACCTCTAATAGACTGAGGTAGATTCACCCTATACACCACATCATTAATCTTTTCCTGAATGGGGTACGGGCCAATAAATCTAGGACCCAATTTAGCGGAAGGTTGTCGCAAGGGAATATTGCGGGTGGATACCCACACCAGATCTCCTGGGGAAAAGTCAAACTCAGGTGATCGATGAGCATCAGTGTAACATTTCTGGCAAGAGACAGCATTCTGCAAATTTTTCTGAACCTGTGGCCAAATCTGTTGAATGTGAGTGCTCCACTCCTCCAAAGCTGGAAAAGGAGAAGTAACTGAAGGGAAAAAGGTAAATTTAGGGTTCTGACTTGTAACTATCCAAAATGGTGACAACTTGGTAGAAGAATTAGGTAAATTATTACATGTGAATTCAGCTAAAGGTAAGTACTCTAACCATGATTCTTGGCAGTCTGAGACAAAACATCGTAAATATTGTTCTAGCGACTGGTTAGTTCTTTCCGTCTGACCATTAGTTTTGGGGTGGAAACCAGAGGAAAAGGACAGTTTTATACCTAATTGATCACAAAACGCGCGCCAGAACCGGGAAACAAACTGGACCCCTCTGTCTGAAACAATATTCTCAGGAATGCCATTTAATCTGAACACATGTAGGATGAAAAGCTTAGCTAATTCCTGAGCAGTGGGTAGTCCAGAGAGAAGTACAAAGTAAACAATTTTACTGAAGCGGTCGACTATGACCCAAATCACACTTTTGCCTCTAGAGTTAAGTCGACCACAAAGTCCATTGAGAGATGGGACCAAGGTTTGGGTGGGATGGGAAGTGGCATAAGATGACCTCGAGGAGCTGTCCAAGACACCTTACTCCTGGCACAGGTGGCACAAGCTGCCACAAAGGCTTTACAATCTTTGTTACTGGAAGGCCACCAGACATGACGAGACAGTAGACAACAAGTTTTGACCTCACCAGGGTGTCCTGCAAGCTTAGAATCGTGAAATACCTGAAGTATTTGTAAACGTAAATGTAAAGGTACATAAGGAACTCCAGGGGGTTTCTCAGGAGGACTATACTGTTGGAAAGGTTGCAATGTCTCGTATAGATCTGAAAATTCCTGTATGAGTATGAGTGGCAGCCAAAATACAGTGAGTGGGCACAATCTCCTTAGGAGGTACATCAGAAGATGACGCGGGCTCAAAGGATCTGGACAAGGCATCTGCCTTCCCATTCTTAGTTCCTGGTCTGTACGTAATTATAAAATTAATATGAGAAAAGAATAATGCACATCGTGCCTGTCTAGGATTAAGTCTTTTGGCTCCCTCAATGTACTCTACATTTTTGTGATCTGTATAGACAGTGATCGGATGACTGGCTCCCTCTAACCAGTGCCTCCACTCCTCGAAAGCCATTTTAATAGCCAGCAATTCACGGTTACCAATGTCGTAGTTTCATTCTGCTGGAGAGAATTTCTTGGAGAAAAAGGCACAGGGATGCAATCGTTCCGGTTGGCCAGAAAACTGAGAGAGTACAGCCCCCACCCCCAATTCAGGAGCATCTACCTCTACAACAAAAGGTAGATTCATATCAGGGTGTATGAGAATGCTGCGCTGAACAGAATGCTGCTTTCAGGTCAGAAAAAGCTTTGTAGGCCTGTTGGGACCAATTAACTGGAACTGCATCCTTCTTTGTCAGATCAGTAAGAGGAGCCACCAACAAGGAAAAATTCTTGATAAATCTGCGATAGTAATTGGCGAGGACAATGAATCGCTGAATGGGCTTAAAGTGAATGGGAACCGCATTTTAAAAAATGAGACAAATACTTACCCAAGGAGAGGGAAGGCTCTGGGTCCTATAGAGCCTTCCGGCTCCTCGCCCGGTCCCGTCGTTCCGGTGCTGGCTCGCCCGGTAGCAGTATTTGACTAAATTAGTCAAATAGTGCTTTACCCGGCCGAAGGAGGCTTCAGAAGTCTGGGGGATTGAAATGGGGGGGAGGGGGAGCCAGCACAGGATAGAGAGCACCGAGAGAGGAGACGGAAGGCACTATGCAACCCAGAGCCTTCCCTCTCCTTAGGTAAGTATTTGCTTAATTATTTTTAACATGCGGTTCCCATTCACTTTAAGACCTTTGGGGGGGGGGGGGGGGGGGGTGGCCAATCTAGGACTGCAGACAACTTTTTCTTGTCCATAGATAGTCCAGTGTCGGATATTACATAACCCAGAAAAGGAACCCGCGTAACTTCAAATAGGCATTTTTCCATTTTAGCGAATAGAGAGTTCTCCCTTAACTTCTGCAGCACAAACCTCACATGACCCCGATGCTCAGATAATGAATGTGAATAAATAAGAATGTCATCTAGATAGACTACAACAAACCTACCCAACACATCCCTGAAAATGTCATTAACAAAATCTTGAAAAACAGCAGGTGCATTACACAGACCAAATGGCATTACTAAACACTCGTAGTGACCGTCTTGAGTATTGAAGGCCGTCTTCCACTCATCCCCCTGACGAATACGGATTAAATTATATGCACCCGCTAGTGATGCTCATCTAGATCCCGGATATCCGAGTAACCCGGATATCCGAGCATTTTTTACGCTATCCGGGTCAGACTCCGGATCCCGGATAGCTATAGATATCCGAAAAGCTATCTGCGGATAGTTTGACGCATGACCCGGATATCTGCGGATATCCGCGGATATCCGCGGATATCCGGATCCGAAATACTGTAACTAAGGTGATGACGTCCTGGAGCCAATCAGAGGGCTCCCAGCAGACACCCTAGCAACCAATCACAGAGGGGAACCCTGGCCAGCCCCACCTGACCTCATTGAGCCAATCAGAGGCCTCCTAGCCTAAGCCCTGGCACCCAATCACAGAAAAGAACACTGGCCAGCCTCACTTGTATAATAAGGAGGGCTGCCATGATGAGACAGATCGTTATGGCTTGCTGAATGCTTCCTGAGAGACATGCTGCAGTGCTGGTGGCCTAGCAAGGGCTGCCTGTACACAGTTATAAACCTAAAGCTGTTCATTAATTAACCCCTTTACTACTCTATAGTAATCGTTAATTAGCTTGACTGATGTCTCATAGTGTGACAGTTAGAGTGTGTGCTGTACAGCTGCAGTGCTGCTGCTGGGCCAAGGTCTGTACACAGTGATAAGCTCAGTGATTAACTCCTTCACTATCACTCCACTATTGTTAATTCATTAATGTGTTAGTGTGCACCAGTTAGTGTCTTCTCCTCTGCTGTCTGTCACTCTGCACTTGTCACGTGACACTTGGCAAGTGCCACGTACCACGTCCGTCATGCTCCTGGCTGGCACACGTTACACCTGCTGCTGCTGCATTGCCCTGCTCCTGCTGCCTGTGCAGCTTCCACCGCCAGGACAGGGTGCCACAGGCCACTGATACCACCTATATTTAACCCAAAACAAAATTGCAGCATCAATTTTTGGAGGTGTCTTGACTGAAAACTGTCATGTCCCAGTTGTGCGGTTGGACTTTGGAGACACAATGTGGGCTGCACGACCGCTGTCTGGAATCTAGGCCTAATGTTAATTGACAGTCATTTTTTTTTGGGGGGGGGGGGGGGGGAAATTCGAAGTCCCCACATCATCAATTAGTGTTTCCATTTGCAAAATAATGATGATACATGCCTCATTTACCCTCAAAACCCCTTTTAAAGCTATTTAAAGGGCACTTCCGTTTTTTCTATCCAGATATCCGGATAGGCCAGATATGCGTGGATAATGCGACCGGATATCCGCATTCACGCCGATATCTAAAAGGCCGGATTCAGATATCCGAGCCGGATCCGGATATCTAGGTATCCGGATTGGGGTCAATTCGGATTTTAAAAAGTAGTGGCTGGATAGTGTACTGGTTAAGGGCTCTGCCTTTGACATGGGAGACCAGGGTTCGAATCCTGGCTAGGTCAAGTACCTATTCAGTAAGGAGTTCAAGGCAAGACTCCCTAACACTGCAGGGTGGCCTCTTGAGCGCGTCCCAGTGGCTGCAGCTCTTGAGCGCTTTGAGTCCGACAGGAGAAAAGCGCTATACAAATGTTCAGATTATTATATTATTACTATCCGAGCATCACTACACCCCGCAAATCAAGTTTAGAAAAGATTCGAGCTCCTGATACCTGCGCGAACAGATCATTGATCAGGGGCAGAGGATATCGGTTCTTAACCGTAATCTTATTCAACCCCCTATAGTCAATACATGGTCGTAGTCCACCATCTTTTTTTTTTCCACAAAAAAGAAGCCAGCACCAGCTGGAGATGTGGACTGTCTGATAAACTCTTTTTCTAGGTTTTCCTTGATGTATTCTCTCATGGCGGTTTTTTCAGGCCCTGTGAGATTATACAGATGGCCACGTGGAGGCATGGTCCCTGGTAACAGATTAATAGGACAGTCATATGGTCTGTGAGGAGGTAATTTGTCAGCTGATTGAGGAGAGAACACATCAGAAAAGTCCTGGTAATGAATAGGTAACTCACTCTGTTTTACCTGTGTGCTAAGGAGAGGAACGCCCTTTAAGCAGTTTGTCTAACAAGTGTGTGATCAGGAAATAAGCTGTCCTGTACCCCAATCTATGTGAGGATTATGATATTGCAACCATGGTAACCCCAGGATGATAGGAATGGATGGCATTTTTAGTACATATAGTCGACTTTTTTCAAAGTGTATTGCCCCAACTTGGACTGAGACCTCCGGTGTGACTGAAAGGGGGTTTCTTGTCTGTAATGGAGTACCATCTATGGCTGTTACAACAAGCTTGCTCTGCAGAGGTAAGGCAAGAATTCCCAGGGA
The DNA here is from genome assembly GCF_040937935.1 of Hyperolius riggenbachi. Taxonomy (NCBI): domain Eukaryota; kingdom Metazoa; phylum Chordata; class Amphibia; order Anura; family Hyperoliidae; genus Hyperolius; species Hyperolius riggenbachi. The sequence continues at coordinate 488,655,160 of NC_090646.1, read as the reverse complement.
AGCAGCGAAGGTGCTATCGATAAAATTCCCTGCGGCACCTGAATCAATAAAGGCCTCGGATTGCACCGACTGTTTACCCCAATAGATAGTAACTGGTACCAGAATTTTCTTCGCTTTCAGGGGCAATACTGGCTTGCCCAGGTGAAGTTCCCCAGCTTCACCTAGGCGTTGGAGTTTTCCGACACCTTTTTTTGCAGAGCAAGTAAGAGCATAATGACCTTTCACCCCACAGTACAAACATAAACCCTCCTGCCTCCTTCTAAGCTTCTCCTCAGGAGTCAATCGGAAGAGGCCTAGTTGCGTGAGTTCAACACCAGTGTTGGAGGTATTTGACCTGAGGTTCCCTGAGACGGAATAGACCTTGCCCTGATGACGATGTCTAATCCGTCTGTCAACCCTAATGGCTAAAGAGGTTCAGGATGACTAACCAACATATCATTAAAAATTTCTCTACAGAGGTAAGGGCGTCATCCTCAGGACTTAACCCATATGCCCACATTTGTGAGTCACTTTGTAATAGTTTCTTGACCAATGACATTTTTTTGTGATTCCGTACCCGAGGATCTAGAACTGACCTCGAAATGTAACATACATCGATTACGGAAGTTACTGAAATCAGCACGGACCCCTGAAAAATTTTCAGGTAATGGCATTTTTGGCTCAGTAATACGTGGAATGAGAGCCGGTGGAGGTGTTTGCAGAACATGTTAATCTGTGCAATAGCAGTTGATAGCTGCGTAATCTGAGTTTGCTGGATATTCAGTTCTTCAGTAAGGTGATTCACCGCGCCAACAAGTGTCTGAGTCTGTTCCCGCATAGCCTCCGTGATATCTGGTATGGGCCTTGATAATATCACGCTGGTGCGTGACGATATAACTTACAGATAAATAGATAGTAACAGTACAATAATTCTCAGACCGGTCTGAACTTGCACAAGTATTGAGGTACAAAGTTGTGAAGCGAATTCGTAGTCAAATTCAAGCTGGGTCATACACGTGTATTAGATGACAGTCGTATTGCGAGGATCAGGCAGTAACAGAGTCAGGGACAGGCCGAGTCGGTGGCATAAATCAGATGACTGAGGTACAGAATCATAAAGCAAGAGCGGGGTCAAAAGGCAGGCAAAAGTCGGTACACAGATAATAAACAATAGATATGATTTTCCTAGTAAATTACAATTTACAGCTATCAATGATCCACTAACAAGGACTGTCTAACTTGAGTACATATATATGGTGAGTACCACCATATATGATGTAGCTCAAATGGTAGCTAGCTAGGGCCAAGAACCAGCGAGCTGATTAGTATCAAGGCCAGTGAGCAACTGGAGCTCCTGGACTTATATACAAAGTCCAAGATCCATAACTACTCCTATCTGGTGAGGTCGCTCATGACCTCACCTATTAAATCCTCCTCCTGAGCCTATAAGGCTCGGTAGAGCTCGCGCGTGTGCGATGCGACCCTTGGGTCACACGCGAGCCGAAAGTCACAGCCGGAGGGAAGCCGAGGATGCCGCCAGAGGATGTCAGCGCGGCAGTCCCGCCGCTCGTCCGGACCACGCCAGACCCGCCGCGGGACCTGCCGCTGGAACGTAAGGATGTTACAATGAATACATTATTTAGTCAGTGTTTGCTCATTGTAAAATCTTTCCTCTCCCTGATTTACATTCTGACATTAATCACATGGTGACATTTTTACTGCTGGCAGTTGATGTCACTGGAAGGAGATGCTGCTTGCTTTTTTGGCAGCTGGAAACAGCTGTTATTTCCCACAATGCAACAAGGCTCCCATAGTGTGATGTCAGTACCTCAGTGCTGTGAGGCGCTGACATCACACTGTGGGAGGGATTTCATCGCAATATCTGCCATACAGAGCCCCTTGATGATCCGTTTGAGAAAAGGAATAGATTTCTCATGGGAAATGGGGTATCAGCTACTGATTGGGATGAAGTTCAATTCTTGGTTACGGTTTCTCTTTAAGTCAAGCACACCTAGAGCTAGAGGAATTTCTGAGGGAAAAAAAAAATATTTCCCTTTTTTAAATCACGCTGGTCCTGTTCTCTATCACTAAACTAATCCACCACGTGCTCCAATGCACGCGCCTGCCGTGTGCACACGCCTGCCCCTCCTTGCCCGCTGCCGCGTCATTCCCCCAGCTCTCCTCAGTATCTCTGCATCCCTCCCTGCACATGCGCACTGCAAAAAAACACACACTGCAAAAAAACACACACACAGGGACATGGGACACAGAGACACTTGCCTTTTATTAGGTAGGTTGACAGCAGTTTAGATATTGGAATTAACATTTTAGACAGTTAAACCATTTTTTTTGTAAATAAATGCATTTATGTATACAAATCTGTACATCAGGCCAAAAAGAGGGACATTAGAAAATGAAAATGGAGTGGAGGGGTTTGCTTTCAACAAAGTAAAATGTGTGACACATGCACTTACATAGCTGCCCCTTAACAATTATTAACTTGGAATTCTTGATTAAACACAACCAAGTGGTATTATTGTGCTTTGTTGAGCTTCTTAACTTTGAACTTTGGCTGACTAGTACTGCATTACATCTTTTAGATAAAGGTTTTTATGAGTTTGCTGGAGTCAGTAAGGGCTGAATGTTTATTTTTATGTTTGATCTAACTTGCTGATTCTGAAGCACTTTAAATACATCTTGAATTGTAAGTATAACTTAAAGAGGAATTTTAACCAAGGATTGCACTTCACTCAGTAGCTGATACCCCGTTTCCCGTGATAAATCTTTAGTTTTTCTCAAATAAATCATCAGCGGAGACTGTGGCTGATATTGTGGTGAAACCCCTCCCATAGTGTGATGTCATGACCATGGTCGTAAGAGTTTCCTGTCTGTGAACCTCATTGCATTGGGGGAAATAACAGCTGTTTCAAATGCCAAGCAAGCAATATCTTTCTCTTTGTGCAAATACAGTATATATCCATTGTGGATCAAACAGCGTACATCAATAAAGGGCGTCGGGAAAAAAGGGCGCATGGTGTAAACGTTAAGCAGTATTATCGTTTATAAAAAATATTGTGTAGAATTTCGTTTACAAATAGTGTTTTAAGAATTTAAAAATCATTAAATAATGTGTATGAAATCGGCAATTCTTAAAACGTTAATCTTCCCTGTTTGTAAACTGAAACTTATAATTACGTTTGTTAAAAAAAACAGTATTATTTGTTTAAACATTATAATTATATATTGCTATGAATAATCTTGATTTATCGTTTACTATTATAATAAAATGTCAAAATATTGATTATAACAATGATATTAATATAAGTACATTCATAATAACTGTTGATTAGTATTATTAAAATTGTACTAAAACTATACCTAACCCTACTCTCACACAGAACCCTCCCTGTACCTATCCCTAACCCCTAGACCCCCTGGTGGTGCCTAAACCTAAGACCCCCCTGGTGGTGCCTAAACCTAAGACCCCCCCCCCTGGTGGTGCCTAAACCTAAGACCCCCCCTGGTGGTGCCTAAACCTAAGACCCCCCTGGTGGTGCCTAAAACTAACCACCCCAAAGCCCTCCCTGTACCTATCCCTAACCCCTATACCCCCTGGTTGTGCCTAAACTTAAGACCCCCCTGGTCGTGCCTAAACCTAAGACCCCCCTGTGGGTGCCTAAACCTAAGACCCCTCTGGTGGTGCCTAAACCTAAGACCCTCCTGGTGGTGCCTAAACCTAAGACCCCCCTGGTGGTGCCTAAACCTAAGACCCCCCTGGTGGTGCCTAAACCTAAGACCCCCCTGGTGGTGCCTAAACCACAGACCCCCCTGGTGGTGCCTAAACCTAAGACCCCCCTGGTGGTGCCTAAACCTAAGACCCCCCTGGTGGTGCCTAAACCTAAGACCCCCCTGGTGATGCCTAAACCTAAGACCCCCCTGGTGGTGCCTAAACCTAAGACCCCCCTGGGGGTGCCTAAACCTAAGATCCCCCTGGGGGTGCCTAAACCTAAGACCCCCCTGGTGGTGCCTAAACCTAAGACCACCCTGGTGGTGCCTAAACCTAAGACCCCCTATGGATAATAATGTTTTACAAACATTAATAAATAAAAAATTTAAATAAAAACATTTAAATATTTTTTTGGGGTGGATAATAATGTTTTAGAAATGTTTTACAAATAGTGATTGTAAAAAATATATTGCAATTTACGTTACGTACTGATCGCTTTATTTTGTGAATAATAATGTTTTACAAACAGTAAGGGTTAAAATGTTAAATAATGTTTTAATTAAATAGGATAAATATGTTTAGTATTTTTATAAACGTTATTCGTCACGGGCTCATTTTCTAAACGTAAATCATCACAAGCACAGTTATAAAACATTAAAAATCTCCGGGCGCCGTTTGTAAAACGTTAATAATCTCCAGCGCCCTTTTTTCCCTGTTCAGCGCCCATTAAACGATATTTATAATGGGAGTGAATGGGGCGCCCTTTTTGTCCACTTGTCTCATGCGCCCAAATCTGCTGCTTCCATCAAACAACATGAACAAATTATATTATGAATATCAATCATTTTTTGGTCTCTCTTATTATTCTCTTTAACAGATCTGCATACATTTGCTTTTCAAATGAGTTTAGACTTTAATTTTGTTTGCTTTGCATTTTTAAAAACATAGCATGCTCTATTTTGAATTTGGAGCATTTTCTGCATTATTTTTAGGGCTCGTTTCCACTAAGTACGAAATTGCAATGCAAATTTTAGCATTAAAAATGAAACCAATAAGTTTCAATGGAGTCACTTCCACTGAATGTAAATTTTCGCATGTGGTTAAGATATTGTTGCATGCCGCAGATTTCAACTTCACACATCCATTTCCCATTTAAAGAAAACCTGTAACTAAAAGAAAGTTCCCCTGGGGGGTACTCACCTCGGTAGGGGGAAGCCCCTGGATCCTATCGAGGCTTCCCCCGTCCTCCTGTGTGCCACGGCGTTCTCGCTGAGCCCCTCCGAACAGCGGGGATGTAAAAATTTACCTTCCCAGCTCCAGTGCAGGCGCAGTATCGGCTCTCCCCTCGGAAATAGGCGGAAATAGCCGATCGCTATCGGTCCGCTCTACTGCGCAGACGCAAGTCTCCTGCGCCTGCGTAGTAGAGCGGACCCGACAGAGATCGACTATTTCTCCGTGCTGAGAGCCGCAACAGCGCCCCCGCTGGAGCCAGGGTAGGTAAATATATCAAGCCTTGTCAGGTTGTCGAGCCAGGATTGCGGGACACTTCGGAGGAGCCAGCGCTGGATTGCCTGCAGCTACAGGGGAGGGGGGGGGGAAGCCTTATTGGGACCCTGAGGCTTCCCCCTCCCGAGGTAAGTACCCCCTAGAATAGAGGATGGTTTTTTGTTTTTTTTTATTACAGAGTCTCTTTAATGATTGTTACATACAAATATTCACATTAAAATTTGTATAAAAGTGCTAAAATTTGCACACAGGAAACATGTATGAAACTTTTATATCCTAGTGGAAATAGACACTTAACTCAGGGGGTGACTAGCGCTTTGAGACCAAATGCACTTTGAACATTTTGATCACATGGTGGATGCATTATCATTCTTGTACGTGTAGCACTGACTCCCGCAGGAGCTGCTGGAAGAGTTGGGTTCTCCTAGTGTCCCCAGTGATGACCCGTCCTGTGAAAGGACCCTTTAATACTCCGACACACCAATAACTATAAGGGGTTTTATTAGGGGCAGACAAGATGCCCTGTAAGAAGGGTGTGGGCAAACAGTATTTACAATGGTATAGGGGTACAATGGCATCAGATATAAGCAACAGCTTAGTGACAATGGGTTAGTGAAGCAGAAACAGCAGTTCAATAGTGCAACAGTCATAAATAGAGTTTGTTCCCCTGTCCACCCGTGAAGAGACTCTGCCCCTTTAATGCACTGGGTGAGAGAGAGACAACACTGCTGTACAATTCTTAACAATCAAACAGGCAAACAGTTATATGCAATTCACACAAATAGCAGAGGAGGTGCAGCTAGCTACTGCACTTAGCTAAAACATTCCAAACCTTGACTAACCACTGGCCAGTGGTGAAACTGCTATAAAGTCTGCTAGCGATGGGGACCATTCAAGTTAAAGTTGGAGCGCTCAGATCTTCAAGAGAAGGTATTTGTAATTCACATGGCATGACCAGCTCTCCAAAGAACTCTGAGATGAGAGGGGCAGGGCCCCCTTCTCGCTCGCCAGGCAAAGGCACAATTAAACCCAAAGTACTGTGGCCACAGGCCTCTCACCCGTCTCGTCGCTGCAGCAAGCAACACTCCGGAATAGCTTGTCCTCTGGGCTGAGTGAGACGATTCCTCCTGTCTGGTCGCTGGTGGCTTGTTTCGCATCCAACTATCAGCCCTCCTGCTATCCTGGCTTTATCGGATTAATTGTAGCCTGATTTTACTCCTCTTTATGCCCTGGTCCGTTCCTCTGAGTCGCACGAAGATCCCTTACGCAGAGGCTGGGACAGAGAGAGACACATGTCTCTCCAGCATGCCTCCTTTGTCCTCCCCCTCTCTCCTTTGTTCTCCCTCTTCCTCCAAATCCAAATCAGCTTTATTGGCAGGACCAAATACATTTAGCATTGCCAAAGCAAAACAAAACATTTAACATGGGGAGGGGGGATTGTGGGAATAAGGGAAGGATATAGGGGGTTGGGGTATATAGTCCATAGATGTGTGGAGGATGTAAGGGACAGCATGGGGGACTGGGATATACAGTCCATAGGGGGGTATTCGGGGTATACAGTCCATGTGGTATCATGTTCCTCTCAGTTGGTGGCAGGCTGTGACATATCGGGCAGCTATTTGCACGGTTGTTTCCTCCTCCCCCAGTAGGATGTAGAGTTTCCTCTCCTCATCTGTGGAGGTAAAATCCTGGATGTGGGCGAAGAGTCTCTGGAAGTGGGTGGTCCTCACAGGTGCGTATTTGCTGCAGTGTAGCAGGAAGTGGGCCTCATCCTCCAAGACCTCCTGGTCGCATTGTCTGCACAGTCTCTCCTCCCGGGGCTTCCATGTCTGTCTGTGCCGCCCTGTCTCTACCGCCAGGTTGTGGGCGCTCAGATGGTACAGGCTCAGGGTCTGTCTGTCTTTGTGGTGGTGTAGTCTCTTCAGATATGGAGCCATTGTGTACTCCCTCTGTAGTGATTGGTAGACAGCGAGTTTCTTGGAATTCTTGATGTCACTTCTCCATTCCTCAGTGTATCGTTCCTTGCAGCTTTCTATAGTCCGTTTTATTTGGGCTTTTCTCAGCCTTTGTTGGTGGCCTTGGCTGGGCTGGCTGCTGATGCTTTGCTTGAGAGCGTGTGGTATGGCCTCGCCCCACTGGCTCAGTGAGGCTTTATGGTGGTAAGTGCTGGGGTTGCTGCTCTGTATATGCGCCCAGTATGAGAGTGCCCTCTGATGGATAGTAAGCCATAGTGGGAACCTGCCTAGCTCTGCCCGGCAAGCTGAGTTCGTAGTGCTTCGATGGACTTGTAGGAGATACTTGCAGAACTCTAGATGGAAGATTTCTGTTGGTCTGGAGTCCCATTTGGATTGGTCTGGGTAGGTGACTGGGCCCCATACCTCACTGCTATAGAGCAGGATTGGGGTGATGATGCAGTCGAATATCTTTACCCACACTCTCACTGGTGGTTTTAGGTGGTAAAGCTGTCTTCTGATGGCATAAAATGTTCTACAGGCTTTTTCTTTCAGGGCCTGTACTGCTGGTTTAAAGCTTCCTGATTGGTTGATCTCCAGCCCCAGGTAGGTGTAGCTGTTGGTGGACACCAGTGGGGAGCCATTTAATATAAATGAGGAGGTGCGGGTTTTATTTCCATTCTTCCTCTGGAACACCATCACTTTTGTCTTCTTTGGGTTGATGGGTAGTGCCCATGTGGTACAGAAACTCTCCAATACTGCCAGGCTATGTTAAAGAGCGTTGGACTCAGACTGCAGGCTATGTTAAAGAGTGTTGGGCTCAGACTGCAGCCCTGCCTAACTCCTCGACCCTGCTTGAACAACGCACTTCTCTTCCCATCCACTTTCACACTGCATTGGTTCCCAGTATATGAACTCTTGATGACATCATAGGTTTTTCCTCCTATTTCACTCTCTAGGAGCTTTAGGAAAAGGCCTGGGTGCCACACCGAGTCAAACGCCTTCTTAAAATCAACAAAGCAAGCGTGTATTTTGCCATGTGTGTTGTGGACATGGGTCTTGACCAGGCTGTGCAGTGTGTAGATGTGGTCGGTTGTGCGGTGGTTTGGCATGAACCCGGCTTGGCTTTTGCTGAGTACGTCCTGCTGTGTGAGGAAGGAGAGGATCCTTTTATTGATGATGCCGTTAAACAGTTTCCCCAGTGTGCTGCTGACACAGATTCCTCTGTAGTTTGCTGGATCATATCTGTCCCCGTTCTTGTAGATGGGTGTTATGAGGCCTTCACTCCAAGCCTGAGGAAAGGAACCCACACTCAGGATGAGGTTGAATAATCTTGCGAGTGCCTCATGTATATCTGGGGGGCTGTATTTAATCATCTCCGGCAGGATGCCATCTGTACCGCTGGCTTTCTTGCATTTTATCAGCTTTGTTCTTTCTCTTATTTCCTGCACTGTGATTGGTGTATCCAGAGGGTTTTGAAAGTCCTTGATTGTCTCCTCCATGTCCTTCAGTTTTGCGGCTATTTGTTTCTGCTCCAGGGTTTGGGAATTTTCTGGGATGTCTTTGTAGAGGTTCCTGAAGTAGTGGAGCCAGATGAGGCCGTTTTGGATATGAAGAGGGCTTTTTTTAGGCTTTGCGCCGATATGGTTCCAGGTCTCCAAGAATGAGTTGTCTTGGAGGGAGTCCTCCAGCTGTTGGAGTTTGTGAGAGATGTGGCTCTGTTTTTTCCGCCTGAGGGTGTCTTTGTATTGTCTCTGTAGGTGGTCATGGGCTTCCCTTAGGTCCCGGTTGTTGGGGTCTCTGTGTTTTTGGTTAGAGGCTGCCCTTAGTGAGTTACGTAGAGCCTTGCATTCACTGTCAAACCATTTTTGGGACTGTTTATTTGTGGATCTCTTGAAGTTGGTCTGCTTGAGGCCTGCTAGTACTGCCATGGTATGTAGGATGTTACTTAAGTCCTTCACTGCATGGCTGACACCTTGTTGGTTTGCTTCATATGGGTTGGTGGTGTATCCGGTGGCAGACTGTTTGGGCCATTTGAAGGATGGTGGCAGCTTGTAGAGACCGGTCTGGTGAGGCTGCTGTGCGGTTGGTTTATCGGTGGATTTCAGGTACAGCAAGATTTGGTTGTGGTCTGACAGGTGTGTTTCAGGGGTGACTATGAGGGCATTGATATTTATGGGGTCTGTGTCTGTGTCCTCTTGTCCTTCCCCCATCACCCCCTTCTGTCCACTTCCTTTAGCTCTGAAAGAGGGGTCAGGCTGTCATCGCGTGGTGGGTATAAATATTGCAGTCTCAATCCACTGATGTTACATACGTAAGCCCTCACCCTTGCATTTATCATATTTTCATGTGTGCATTTCCACATCTTATCTTTCACTGTCAAGTAGGAAGACCATTTAAAGAAATTCAAAATCTCTGCCAGTTTTAGTAACCTGTTACATAAAATATGGCAACTGGTGTTAGGAAATGTGATGATTTTTATGCTGTTATACAACTTATCCACTGGTCTAGAGACATGTGACAATGTTGTCTGTCTGTTTAAGGACAACCAAGGTGACATGTGACATGATGAGTTAGACATGTGTATGCACCGTGTCAGGCACACAAATGAATAGGCTGTGTTCCCTTTTTCCTTTCTCTGCCTAAAAAAGTTAAACATCAGGTATGCAAGTGACAGTTTTTGTCCGGGTCAGGACCAGGTCAGACTGGGTCAGACTATAGCATAACCCTCGCTGATAGGTAATTACAGCCATAAAATACTTTCCTGTCAGTAAATGGCGTATGAGAGCAGGAAAGAGATAAAAAGGGCCAAAAATTCATAGGTTTGAGCTCTGGCATACTTCAATGAAGGTGTCATTGAGCAAAGAAAATGAAACAGTAAAAACTGGAAAACTAGATTTAAATATAAAATAAAACTGTGGGATATCTAAACAAGTCATTTTTTTGGAGGAGGATAGTTACAATTGATTTTCTCATCAGTTTTTTTTTTCACCTCTTATGTAGTTCTGCGCCTGCGCAGTACGCTCCGGTCCAAGTGGCGGTAATTGCCAGCGCTGCTCGCTCAGGCGTAGTACAGGCCGACCTTATCGGGCTGACATCATCTCCAGGGACTGGGAGACAGCGGCGGCGAACGGCTGATGGCGGCGGCGCAGCGAGGGACATGCTGGGAGCTTGGGGCTGGAAGAAGCCCCAGGTAAGTAGCACTTATTTTCCATATAAATGCCTGATAACTCCTTTAAATAAAGTTTACTTAGAGAGCAAAGAAAAAAAAAGAGAACATGTTTGTTTTTGTTTGTAAGAGAAACCATAGCATGCTGTCTTTGTGGGGTTTATCCAAATCCAAAAGCAGCTTATCTCAGAGATTTGCTGTAAGGGTCAGTTCACACTTGTTTCAAAACCGTATCCATGTTGTCCGTTTTTTGCCCCGGTCAAAAACGAAGCTACGGATACCAATGTTAAAAATAGCGTCCATCTTCACACAGTTAAAAAAACGGATTTGCGGGTTCCAGTTTAGAAAACTGAACGGAGAGTCCGGATTTTGCAGTTTTTTACGGAGCCCGGATACCCACAGGGGCAATGAAAGGCAACACAAAAATGGATCTCCCAGCCAAAGCAGAATGCCTACTGCCTGCTCCTCCCTTCAGGGTCATCTTTGCGGACCTCTTTATCCGATAGAAACACACATGAAGAGAGGACAAGTTTTGACATATGTTTAAAAGGACTGGAAAGGTATGCTGCAAAAGCACAACATTATGAAAAACGGATCCGTTTTTAGAAAAACTGATCCATTTAAAAGCATTCCGATCTGCAACCTGACAAGTGTGGACTGAGCCTAAGGTTAGAAAGCAGGCCGTTTATCCTATCTCCTAAATCAAAATGGCAAAAGCTGGAGTCTCTGCACATGGCATGTGTACTTGGTGTAGTACTCTCTACCTGGGTTGGGCTTACTGGGTCGCGGTTTGGCTTCCTAATTAGAGGAAGCTAACAGAGGCGGAGAGCAGTGGGGGGAGCATCTTCTTGAGGGGGCAATGTGGAGGAGGCTGATTGACAGCCTCACATAAATAAAGCAGCCTAGCGACAAGCAGATTGTTGCTAGCCTGGCGATCTTTTAAGGGGGGAAAGCAGAGTAGGGGGGGGGGGGGGGCTGGCAGCAGCGATACAATGACCCAGAGGCATGTCATTGTGCACACGACATGTCTTTGGGTCCTATTGGGATTACAACATGCCACCTCGGGTTCTCTTTAACCTCGGTCACCAAGTGACCAGCTGTGCCAAGTTTGAGGACTCTGGCTCTATTACTTTGAAAATAGCAGCCTTCTAAATTTTCCCATTGAACGTTTTAAAGATTTCCGCCGTGAACGGTACAAATCTGATTGGCTGTTGTGGATTCAAACAATTATTGCACACGTTTTGTAAATCCAATAAACTTAATTTCACTTCTCAAATATCACTGTGTCTCCTATATGATATATTTTACTGAAATTTTTTATTTTAACAGCCAACGATTTATACAGGAAATCATGAGTATTAAGAAGGTTGCCCAAACTTTCGCATCCCACTATAGATGGAAAAAGGTACAATGGGTAACAATGTTGAGAAACTGCACCAGAACACAGCAGGGCTTTCATGACTGTAAACAACCTGAGAAGTTATCAATGTTATCACTGTGCACAATTCAGCATGCTCCAGCAGTCTCAAGTTACAGCCTTGAATAAGAAGCATAGACAGGCGTATTTCTGGCAATGAATAGGGGGCGTGTCATTTTACAGAAAGTCAGGGACTTGCTCTTTTCTATCCACTTCATAGTCCAGTCACAGTGCCAGGAAGAACACAGCTTCATCATGTCGGATCTCACCCTCTACCTGGACTTGTTATCCCAGCCATGTCGCTCTGTCTTTATGTTCGCTAAGGCTAACAACATTCCCTTCAACCACCATGAGGTACATCTCTTTAAAGGTGAGTCTGTCGTGTAGTGTCCTCTGCTTCTAAAAGTGAAATACAGTGATAGATGACTTGGTACCAGGGTAATATATGTATATATATATATATATATCGGATCCACTTTAAGCTATTTGTATAACTTGCTGCGTAAATTGCAAAAGCCCGGTAAACTTGACTGCACTCCCTGCCCCCATTGGGCTTGATTCGCTAAGACAAATAGCATGCCTTATCAAAGTTAACACACCTTATCAAAGTTAACACGCCTTATAAGAGTAGCATAGCAAGCGCTATGAACTTATGACTGCTAATTGACAATGACGAGAGCTCCACTCGTCCTGCCCTGAGCCCCTGCGGGTTCGTATGCTACTCTGATAAGGCATGTTAACTTTGATAAGGCGTGTTAACTTTGATAAGGCATGCTATTTGTCTTAGTGAATCAAGCCCAATAAGTTTACTGACCTTTTGGGAATATACCTCTCTGGAAGTAGAGATGTAGCGAACGGTCCGCCGGCGAACGGTTCCAGGCGAACTTTGGGGGTTTGCGTTCGCCTGGACCAAGCGAACTTTTGCGGAAGTTCGATTCGCCCCATAATGCACTATGAGGGTCATCTTTGACCCTCTGCATCACAGTCAGCAGGCACATTGTAGCCATTCAGGCTACACTAAGCCCTGGAGCCCCCCCCCCCCCCCCTTATATAAGGCAGGTTTGCCGGCCATTACACTCACTCGTGTGCCTGCTAGAGACAGACTAGGGACAACTGCTGCAGACTTGTTCTCCTAGGGAAAGATTAGTTAGGCTCTTGGCTTGCTCCTGGCTGATTGTTATTGCTAAAATAGCACCCCTCAACAGCTCTTTTGAAAGATAATGTTTTCCAGATGTGTTTTTTTTTTTGTGTGTGTGTTGCTCACTGACATTATACAGCCCTATCTGTTGCAGCTGGACCTTGGTAATTGTTATTACTGTGCCAGCCAGGCCCTGCCTAACTATCTATACTGGGACACCTACCTATGCCTACCTAACTACTGGGACACCTACTTACCTATACGGGGACACCTACCTACCTACCTATACTAGGGGACCTACCTATGCCTACCTACCTATACTGGGTCTCCTACCTATGCCTAGCTAACTACTGGGACACCTACCTATGCCAACTCACCTATACTGGGTCTCCTACCTATGCCTAGCTAACTACTGGGACACCTACCTATGCCTACCTACCTATACTGGGTCTCCTACCTATGTCTAGCTAACTACTGGGACACCTACCTATGCCTACCTACCTATACTGGGTCTCCTACCTATGTCTAGCTAACTACTGGGACACCTACCTATGCCTACCTACCTATACTGGGTCTCCTACCTATGCCTAGCTAACTACTGGGACACCTACCTATGCCTACCTACCTATACTGGGACTCCTACCTATGCCTACCTACCTATACTGGGACTCCTACCTATGCCTAGCTAACTACTGGGACACCTACCTATGCCTACCTACATACAAGAAGATAATAAGGTTGTTGCTTCATTGTGGACAGACCAAATTTGATCAGCTGGACAGTCACTGTTGTTCTATCATTGAGCTACCACAGCCCGGCGACCATATGGGCTTGAAAACCGCCACGGCCTACACTCTCACCACGGTGCGCACCAGTCCAGCACGGCCGTCACTACGCAAACAGCTGTTTGCGGTGCGTTACACAGTGAGTTTGGTGTGTCAGTGTGAAGCAGTACTCTAATTACACTCCCTGATTGATGTATACACATGCAAGATGTTTGAAAGCACTTTAGGCCTGCAATTTAGCATTCAATGTCATTTCTGCCCTTAAAACGCGGCTTTGCGTCACATCCAGATTTTTCCCCGGGACTTTTGGCATGTATCCCACTCCGCCATGCCCCCCTCCAGGTGTTAGACCCCTTGAAACATCTTTTCCATCATTTTTGTGGCCAGCATAAATTTTTCTATTTTTCAAAGTTCGCATCCCTATTGAAGTCTATTGCGGTTCACGAACTTTTCCGCGAATCGAACCTTCCGCGAAGGTTCGCGAACGGGGTTCGCGAACCGAAAATCGGAGGTTCGCGACATCTCTATCTGGAAGCTTTTTTTTTTTTAAAGAATTTTTTTATTGTTTTTTTGTCGTTGGAAGCTAATTTAGGGTTAGATGCACTGAAAGGTGAGGTGGTGACTCTTTAGTGTGATGCACACATTTTCTTCAAAGTGAAAGTGGCGAGTGTTGAAGCAGAGATTTCCTTTTTTTTTTTTTTCCTAAAAGAACATGTAAAATGTAAAAGCTCCTGTGAATCACAATTAATGATTCCCACTGCCAATCTGGACAATTAGTACAGAATCTTCATGCGTCACACGATGAATGAAGTTTTGAAAATATTTTTACTTTCCTGCTTATTTTTCTCAGCCCTCTGTCCCTCCTCCTGTACATCACAGAGCTGGAAGGAAAAACACACTTTTCATATGCACTTGCAGTGGGATTCATGTTGTGCTTGCAAAGTCACATTATGTTGTACTGAATGGGAAAAAATGCATGCAGTGTTTTTGCATTTCAGTAAGATAGCTTCACACTAGTGGAAACAGCAACATGGGCTTGGATGCAGCTGATATTAAAAAGACTGATGGGGAATTATGTAAGAAGTTTGATCAGGTGATAGATTTGTAAGGCTCTGATTTGCTTGTCAGGGTCATTTGCCAATTCTGTTCCCTGTGTAGGCCAAAACAGGAAGTGATCATAGCAAATCAGAGCCTTAAAGTGAATCCGAGCCAGAATATTTGAATTAAAAAAACAAACATACAACCTAATCGGGGGGCTAGCTGGATCAAGTAGCCTCAATTTCCATTGCTCTACTCCGCTTCTATGACCAGATATAGAGTGACCATACGTCCCAGATTACCTGGGACGGGTCCCAGATTCGGGGTCCCCTGTCCCAGGCTGGCTTGGGTCCCAGGAAAAGTCCCACTTTTAGATGCAGGACGTCCCAGCTGCGGGAGTATGTGACATCAGTGTTCCGTCCTCGGCCCACCGCCGCCCTGCTCTGCCCTGCTGCTACTGCTCCCCTCCCTCCCTGTCTTCTGCCTGCATTGAATTGGCTAACAACTGGATTCCTGTCGCAGTCTGCCCCGCCCCCGGCTGTTTAAAGGGAACCTAAACTGAGAGGGGTATGGATTTTTCTTTTAAACAATACCAGTTGCCTGGCAGCCTTGTTGCTCTCTATGGCTGCAGAAGTGGCTGAATGACACACCTGAAACAAGCATGCAGCTAATCCAGTCTGACTTCAGTCAGAGCTAGAGTGACCAGACGTCCCGGATTGCCCGGGACACGTCCCGGATTCGGGGTCCGCTGTCCCAGGCTTAATGAGGTCCCGGGAAACGTCCCGCTTTCAGCAGCGGGACGTCCCGGCCTCGGGACTCTGGCCACTCTCTCCTCAATGAACTGGCAGCGGCGTCTATAGACGCCGTGCCAGTTCATTGCCCGCAACCCCGCTCCAGCCTCGTCTTCCGGTGTCTGTTTCCGACACCGGCAGGCGAGCAGGGCTACGGCAAGATGGCTGCCGAAGCCCTGTACTGGAGACCTATTTGTGTCACTAGTACAGGGCTTCGGGCGCCATCTTGTCGTAGCCCTGTCAGCGCGGGAGAGAAGAGCAGGAGGAGGAAGACGGTCCCGGGACGGAGCAGCGCGCCAGAGGCCGGACACTTCTGCCAGGTGAGTAAATGCTTTCTTTTCCAGGTGAAATGTTTGCCCGCATTGTTTCTTTTCCAGGTGAAATGTTTGCCCGCATTGTTTCTTTTCCAGGTGAAATGTTTGCCTGCATTGTTTCTTTTCTGGCGAAATGTTTGCCCGCAGTGCGTTTCTTTTCTGGCGAAATGTTTGCCCGCATTGCGTTTCTTTTCTGGTGAAATGTTTGGCCGCAGTGCGTTTCTTTTCTGGTGAAATGTTTGCCCGCAGTGCGTTTCTTTTCTGGTGAAATGTTTGGCCGCAGTGCGTTTCTTTTCTGGTGAAATGTTTGGCCGCAGTGCGTTTCTTTTCTGGTGAAATGTTTGCCCGCAGTGCGTTTATTTTGTACTGACATGTTGCCCGCATTGCGTTTATTTTGTACTGACATGTTTGCCCGCATTGCATTTATTTTATACTGACATGTTGCCTATTGCGTTTATTTTCTGGTGTCCGGGGTAACTGTTACTGCATTTATTATTTAATGGTCATAGATGGCTATGTTTGCTGCTTTGTGGTTACGGTATACTATTAGCATCACACAGTTTCTGCACACCCATGATACAAAGTCTCGTTTGTCCACATCATGGCGTAAACACTGCTTTCTTATGCCTCGCTGTTACATCATTACGTTAGCTCCGCCCATACAATGTCATGGCCACGCCCATTTTTTCGGCGCGGCGCGCTGCGCGCGCCGCAGCCGCCCTCCCCCAGTCTTCGCCGCTGCGTGCTCCTCACTCCTTCCCACTTTTCGCCGCGGCGCGCTGCGCGCGCCGCCCCCCCCCCCCACACCCCCCCCCACGTCCCAGGTTGGACCCACAAAAATATGGTCACTCTACCAGATATCATGCAATTTAGATTTCCGTGATGCCTGGGGTCATGACACTGCAATCTCTGCTCTGTGCAACTCATCACAGAGCAGAATGCAGGGAGGCAGGGAAGCTACGTGGGAGAGGTGGGGGAGAGGAAGAGCTGGCCAATCATAGCTGGGGAAGCTGCGTTACGAATGCCCCATGGAGAGTTTTGCAGGAGTCCTTCTCCTGCAAGGAACACCGCCACCGTTTTCTGAGGGTGACAGCGTGGCACTGGGGGGGGGGGGGGGGGGACATAGAGCAGTGCGGGGGGACAAAGAGGCATGTCATAGAGCAGGGAACATACCTCTGTGTCCCTTCTAATAGGTCTGCCAGCTATAGGTGCCCCAGTATAGGTTAGCCATCTATAGGTGCCTGAGTATAGGTAGCCAGACATAGGTGTCCCAATATAGGTTAGCTAGCTATAGATGCCCCCAGTATAGGTTAACCAGCTATAGAAGCCCTCAGTATAGGTTAGCCAGCTATAGGTGCCCCAGTATAGGTTAGCCAGTTATAGGTGCCCCATTGTAATTTAGCCAGTTATAGGTGCCCCCAGTATAGGTTAGCCAGGTATAGGTGTCCCCACTATAGGTTAGCCAGGCATAGGTGCCCCCAGTATAGGTTCGCCAGGCATAGGTGCCCCCAGTATAGGTTAGCCAGGCATAGGTGCTCCCAGTATAGGTTAGCCAGGCATAAGTGCCCCAGTATAGGTTAGCCAGGCATAGGTGCCCCAGTATAGGTTAGCCAGGCATAGGTGCCCCCAGTATAGGTTAGCCAGGCATAGGTGCGCCAGTTTAGGTTAGCCAGGCATAGGTGCGCCAGTATAGGTTAGCCAGGCATAGGTGCGCCAGTATAGGTTAGCCAGGCATAGGTGCCCCCTCTGCTCCCGCTCAATCCCTCTGCAGAGTGCAAGTGAAGCATTTATGTTACACATATGATGAATTAACTCCACAGTGCGATAGGGGTGGGTAGAGGCTGGGTGTTTATTGAGGATCAAACAATCTGGAATGAGATGGAGGACATTCTTTCATTAGGGCAGGGTCAGTGTAACTACATAAAATCATACATAACACATCATCATATTGATCAGAAATAACATCAGTGCAAATACAGTGCAGCATATCACATATAATAGCAATCTGCATAACATGTGCTCACTATGTCTGCCACATGCAATGTCCTAAAATCACTGAACTGGGTATCTGGGAAGCTGTCCTGAGTCTATACTGTTGTAACCTCTTTCCCTAGTATATGAGAGATCATAAACTGTCTAACAAGTAAAGTTTAGCAAAACTATCACTTAGAAAAAGAATCACCATACCTGGAATGAGATGGAGGACATTCTTTCATTAGGGCAGGGTCAGTGTAACTACATAAAATCTCCCCACCAACCTAGAATGCACAAGTGCATAGTCCCCAACAGTCCCGATTTGATCGGGACTGTACCGATTTGGGGGGCCCCTCCCGCCATCCCGCGCTGCCCCCCTTCTGTCCCGGCCGCTGGGCAGAGAGAAGGAAAAAAATTGATCGAGGCACCAGCCCCGGGGATCTGCATGCGGGATAGATTGCCGCCGCTATTTATTTCTCCCTCCCTCCCTCCTAATATGTCCCCCAGTGTTATTAATTATGGGCAGCGGAGCGGGCAGTGAGTCTTACCACTGCCTCTCCGCTGCGTACCGGGATCTCCTCTGATCTTCCTTCCTGTGACGTCACAGGAAGCGAGAAGATCAGAGGAGATCCCGGTACGCAGCGAAGAGGCAGTGGTAAGACTCACTGCCCGCTCCGCTGCCCATATTACTGTGCGGGGGGGAAGGGGACACTGGGGGACATATTAGGAGGGAGGGAGAAGGATAATGATGGCGGCGGCGGCCATCCATGCCGCATACCGGGCGGGCTGGTGCCTCGATCGGCTTTTTTTCCCCCCTCTCTCTGCCTGGCCACCCCCCTCCTCCTCCTCACCACCACCACCCCGGCATCCTCCCATTTGGGAGTAATTTAATAACAAAATTATTTAAAAAAAACAAAACTTTTTTTTCCCCTGGGGTGGGCGTGACTAGGGGGTTGGGGGCGTGGCCAGGGGTGTGGCCTAATTGTCCCGTTTTGGGACATTGAAATGTTGGGAGGTATGCAAGTGGTTCCCCCTAACACAGGAAGTGCTACAGCTATGCTGGGGAGAACTTGTGTGTCCTCTCTATAGAATCCCAGTAGGGTTGCCAGGTGTCCGGTTTTACACCGGACAGTCCGGTTTTTGTGCGCTGTGTCCGGTGCAAAAAGGCATGCTAAACCAGACAATTAAGTTGTCCGGTTTAGAGCCCCCCCTAGGGTTGCCAGGTCGGCTGATGGAGAAAACCGGACAGGGGGTGGAGTTAGGGGTGGAGTTAGGGGCGGAGTCAGAAGCGCACTTTTATGTAGAGTGGGGCTAAGCGATGGGCTTTTTTAAAAAAAAAAAATTTATAGTAATTATATCGCACTGACATCTTCTGCAGCACATTACAGAGTACATAGCCATGTCACTAACTGTCCTCACCAGTAGTACTGGTCCAGTGCACATAAGAGACAGTTTTTCACCAGTAACTGCACATAAGAGACAGCTTTTCACCAGTAAATGCACATTATAAGAGACACCTTTTCGCCAGTAAATGCACATAATAAGAGACAGCTTTTCCCCAGTAAATGCACAAGAGACAGCTTTTCACCAGTAAATGCACATAATAAGACACAGCTTTTCACCAGTAAATGCACATAATAAGAGACAGCTTTTCACCAGTAAATGCACAAAAGAGACAGCTTTTCACCACTAAATGCACATAATGACAAACAGCCAGTGTTCCCAGTATATGTAGCCAGGGATATATGTGCCCAGTATATGTAGCCAGGGGGTATATATGTCCCAGTATATGTAGGCAGGGGTGTAAATGTCCCAGTATACGTAGGCAGGGGTATATATGTCCCAGTATATGTAGCCAGGGGGTATATGTGCCCAGAATAGGTAGCCAGGGGGTATATGTGCCCAGAATAGGTAGCCAGGGGCAATATGTGCCCAGAATAGGTAGCCAGGGGCTATATGTGCCCAGAATAGGTAGCCAGGGGCTATATGTGCCCGGAATAGGTAGCCAGGGGCTATATGTGCCCGGAATAGGTAGCCAGGGGGTATATGTGCCCGGAATAGGTAGCCAGGGGGTATATGTGCCCGGAATAGGTAGCCAGGGGGTATATTTGCCCGGAATAGGTAGCCAGGGGGTATATGTGCCCAGAATAGGTAGCCAGGGGCTATATGTGCCCAGAATAGGTAGCCAGGGGCTATATGTGCCCAGAATAGGTAGCCAGGGGCTATATGTGCCCAGAATAGGTAGCCAGGGGGTATATGTGCCCGGAATAGGTAGCCAGGGGCTATATGTGCCCAGAATAGGTAGCCAGGGGCGGGGGGAAGGGGGGCAATCTCCCCCCCTTCTTCCCTCACCTTAGGGTGCTGTCTCTCTCCCCCGCTGTCTCCTCCAATATTGATGTGCAGGCTGGCGGGTGGCTGCGGGCGGAACTTACCTCTGTGTCGCAGGCGCCGGAAGTTCGGGTCCCGCAGCCGCTGAGTTTCGACTCAAAAAAGATCCGGATCAAAGATCCGAATCATTCATGAGCCGGACAACACTATTCAGACTGATAGTGTTGTCCGGCTCATGAATGAGATTCTCAGCGGCTGCGGGACCCGAACTTCCGGCGCTGGAGCGACACAGAGGTTAGTTCCGTCTGCAGCCACTCGCCAGCCCTGCACATCATATTGGAGGAGACAGCGGGGGAGAGAGAGCACCCTAAGGTGAGGGAAGGGGGGGGGGAGATTGCCCCCCTTCTCCACCGCTGCTCCCAGCTCTCTCTCTGCTGCGCTGTTCTCCTCCTGCGCTGCGGGGGGGCTCTAAAACCGGACAACTTAATTGTCCGGTTTAGCATGTTTTTACACACTGGACACAGCGCACAAAAACCGGACTGTCCGGTGTAAAACCGGACACCTGGCAACCCTAGCCCCCCCCCCCCCCGGCAGCGCAGGAGGAGAACAGCGCAGCAGAGAGAGAGCTGGGAGCAGCGGTGGAGAAGGGGGGCAATCTCCCCCCCCTTCCCTCACCTTAGGGTGTTCTCTCTCCCCCGCTGTCTCCTCCAGGATGATGTGCAGGCTGGCGAGTGACTGCAGGCGGAACTTACCTCTGTGTCGCTCCAGCGCCGGAAGTTCGGGTCCCGCAGCCGCTGAGATTCGACTCAAAAAAGATCCGGATCAAAGATCCGAATCATTCATGAGCCGGACAACACTAATCAGTAAGATCCGGATCTTTTTTGAGTCGAATCTCAGCGGCTGCGGGACCCGAACTTCCGGTGCTGGAGCGACACAGAGGTAAGTTCCGCCCGCAGCCACCCGCCAGCCTGCACATCATATTGGAGGAGACAGCGGGGGAGAGAGAGCACCCTAAGGTGAGGGAAGGGGGGGGAGATTGCCCCCCTTCTCCACCGCTGCTCCCAGCTCTCTCTCTGCTGCACTGTTCTCCTCCTGCGGGGGGGGGGGGGCGGGGGGCACCTGGCTACCTAACCTATTCTGGGCACATATAGCCCCTGGCTACCTATTCCGGGCACATATACCCCCTGGCTACCTATTCTGGGCACATATAGCCCCTGGCTACCTATTCTGGGCACATATACCCCCTGGCTACCTATTCTGGGCACATATACCCCCTGGCTACCTATTCCGGGCACATATAGCCCCTGGCTACCTATTCCGGGCACATATAGCCCCTGGCTACCTATTCTGGGCACATATACCCCCTGGCTACCTATTCTGGGCACATATAGCCCCTGGCTACCTATTCTGGGCACATATAGCTCCTGGCTACCTATTCTGGGCACATATACCCCCTGGCTACCTATTCTGGGCACATATACCCCCTGGCTACATATACTGGGACATATATACCCCTGCCTACGTATACTGGGACATTTACACCCCTGCCTACATATACTGGGACATATATACCCCCTGGCTACATATACTGGGCACATATATCCCTGGCTACATATACTGGGAACACTGGCTGTTTGTCATTATGTGCATTTAGTGGTGAAAAGCTGTCTCTTTTGTGCATTTACTGGTGAAAAGCTGTCTCTTATTATGTGCATTTACTGGTGAAAAGCTGTGTCTTATTATGTGCATTTACTGGTGAAAAGCTGTCTCTTGTGCATTTACTGGGGAAAAGCTGTCTCTTATTATGTGCATTTACTGGCGAAAACGTGTCTCTTATAATGTGCATTTACTGGTGAAAAGCTGTCTCTTATGTGCAGTTACTGGTGAAAAACTGTCTCTTATGTGCACTGGACCAGTACTACTGGTGAGGACAGTTAGTGACATGGCTATGTACTCTGTAATGTGCTGCAGAAGATGTCAGTGCGATATAATTACTATAAAAATTTTTTTTTTAAAAAGCCCATTGCTTAGCCCCACTCTACATAAAAGTGCGCTTCTGACTCCGCCCCTAACTCCACCCCTAACTCCACCCCCTGTCCGGTTTTCTCCATCAGCCGACCTGGCAACCCTAAATCCCAGGGTTTCAAATCTGGATCTTTTATGATTATATACATTTATGAAACTGACAGGAAAACATTTATTTTGGGGGGTGCCTATTTTATACATACTTTACATTTAGGAAAAGAGACTCACCGGCTCCCGGCGCTCCATCGATGATTTTCATTCAGCAGCAGTTGTGCGACCAGCGCCGTCTCCATAGCTACAGTGGGTCTCTCTGTGTGTGACCTGGCGGCTTGTAACAGCGAGTCAAATGATGAATCATGTGACCCTCTATTATGAGCTGTCGGGTCACTTGCACCAAGACACGCTGGACACGCTCTGCTGCTGCTGAATGGACATCATCGGTGGAACATCGGAAACCGGTGAGTCACTCTTCTCCTAACCACTCTGCTCACACTCTGCAGAGGGGAGACTTTGGGACGCCCAAAGAGCCACCTTTTATACATGGGCCGCCTGTAGGTAAATCCAGCCCTGCGTGCATGTGACCTGATGAGACTTTAGGGTGCCTGAGTTCCGGATAACAGGAGTTTTACTGTATAACTCTGTCTTCTTTGTTTCTCTGTATTTCGCTAACCTTGACAGGAACACATTACCTCCATCTGTCCTTTCTGCAACCAGCAGCGGCGGCTCCAGGACCTTTTTTTAGGGGGTGCTATGTAGGTGCTGGATCTTCTCTAGGGGTAGCTGTAAACTTGTGACGTGCAAAGCGCCGCTGAAAAAATCAGGGGGCGTGGCCAAAACAGGGGGCGTGGTCAAAAGGGGCATGTTTATGCACTGAAAAGTAGGCGTGTATAGGTAATAAAGTAGCCCCAGTATAGGTAGAATAGTTCCCCAGTATAAGTAGTATAGATGCCCCGCGTGGGTAGTATAGCTGCCCCAGCTTGGGTAGTATAGCTGCCCCAGCATGGGTAGTATAGCTGCCCCAGCATGGGTAGTATAGCTGCCCCAGCATAGGTAGTATAGCTGCCCCAGTGTAGGTAATATAGCTGCCCCAGCATGGGTAGTACAGCTGCCCCAGCGTGGGTAGTACAGCTGCCCAAGTGTAGGTAGTAGAGCTGTCCCAGTGTAGGTAGTCCCAATGTAGGTAGTACAGCTGCCCCAGTGTAGGTAGTCCCAGTGTAGGTAGCACAGCTGCCCCAGTGTAGGTAATAGAGCTGCCCTAGCGTAGGTAGTATAGCTGCCCCAGTGTAGGTAATAGAGCTGCCCCAGTGTATAGTATGCTGCCCCAGTGTAGGTAGTACAGCTGAGCTGCCCCAGTGTAGGTAGTATGCTGCCCCAGCGTAGGTAGTACAGCTGAGCTGCCCCAGTGTAGGTAGTATGCTGCCCCAGTGTAGGTAGTACAGCTGAGCTGCTCCAGTGTAGGTAGTATGCTGCCCCAGCAGAGGTAGTAGATCTGCCCCAGTGTAGGTAGTATGCTGCCCCAGTGTAGGTAGTAGATCTGGCCCAGACAGTAGGTAGTATGCTGCCCCAGCCTGCTCCCCCTCCACTCCTGCAGCCGCCGCTCGTGCATCCTTCTGAGCTGGCGGCCGCTACCTCTATGGCTGTTCCCGCCACTCCTGCGTCAGGCATCTCCCCGCCTCCTCTCCCTCTGTAGTGCTACAAGAAAATGGCCGCCGATGTCCACATTTGTGGACATTGGCCACCATTTTTTTGTAGCACTACAGAAGGGAGAGAGAGCGGGGCGGCGAGCGGCTGCGGGTGCTTGGAGAATTTTAGGGGGTGCTTCAGCACCCCAAAGCATCCCCAAGGCGCCTATGGCAAATAGCTCCAATACTGTTCAGGAGCCCCTTCTGCTGTGCTCTTGAATAACTGACCAGGGATTCCTATTGGTTCACTTGGGCCTTTATTTTATAAACTATCTTTATGCCTTTTTTACTTACAGGAGAAACTCAAAGTGAAGACTATGGCAAAGTGAATCGATTACGTAAGGTGCCAGCCCTCCGAGATGGAGAGTTCACAATGGCTGAGAGGTGAAAACACAGCTGTTATTTGAGATTTGCATAAAATACTAAAAATGTACAAAAAAATTGGTACAAAAACACAAATCACATTGACTTGGATTGAGACTTGGATCATCCTGGAGTCAGTACTAGGTATAATGTATTCCCTTTTCAGACATATTTGTTAAAATGCTTTCTAGTCTCACATAGGTAGGGGATGAAAATACATTTCTCTGGAAGACAGTGGGAGAGAGGGCTGGTCCACACAGCTGACTGCCGGGGGCCGTGCGGCATCGCGGTCAGATGCTTTTCTACAAGTGTGCAGAAAAGCATTTGGCGACTTTCGGCGGCTTTCTGGGTTGATCGACAGGGGGATACGGAGATGCGGTAATAATCAGAATCAGAATCACTTTATTCGCCAAGTGCGACAGGCGCCGTACCCGGAATTATTTGTGGACACAAGGCATATTGGCAAGTGCAAACAGTGCAAGTAACACTACACATAGTACAATTTATAGAGAAACATTAACATAGCAAAAATTACACATAGAGCGGTTGTCTCCCTATTATGCAAGGATGAACATGAGAGACAGCCTATGGGCACGCGTTCGTACACTAGCGCCCCGAGGTGCTGAAGGGGATTAGGAGATGACATTGGGGAGAAGGTCTGAGTTGAGGAGAGTGATTGCTTGAGGGAAGAATGTGTTCCTACGCCTGGTGGTTTTGGTGTATATGGACCTATAGCGACGTCCCGAGCGGAGGGGACTGAAGAAGTGATTGCCAGGGTGGGCGGGGTCGAGTGAGATTCTATTTGCCCTGATCCTCATTCTGGATGTGTGTAGAAGGTCCAAGGGTGGCAGGCAGGGCCGGGCCGAGGCATAGGCTGGAGAGGCTCCAGCCTCAGGGCGCAGGGTAGGAGGGGGCGCAGAATTCATTCAGCTGTCATTCCTAATTGTGTATGAAGGAGAAAGAAATAAGAAAAGGGGTACATAGCAGTGACTGCAAGACAGATAACTAGAGATTAAGGTGTTGGGGAGGTTGTGGGCCCTGTGGCCCTCTTAGTCTAATAGCAATCAGTGTGCGACAGCTGGTGTGAGAGGGATGGAGGGGTGCATTTTGGTGTCTCAGCCTTGGGTGCTGGAGGACCTTGTACCTGCTCTGGTGGCAGGGGCGACCCAGTGATCTTCTCAGCCACGTTGATGACTCTCTGGAGTTTGAGCCTATCCTTTGCATTTGCCCCCAAGTAATGAGTGACCCTAACAGCTGAAAGTTGCTTCCAGGGTCAACTGAAATGACAGGAAAAAATGAGGACAAAAGGCAGTTATAGAATTCTTCTGTCAGATCACTAAGAAAAAAGCTGGTGTCTACTCACGTTTTCATCTGCAAATCAGGGCATGTTTTTTCCAGCACTCACTGACTAGTACAGAGTTGTAAGGAGGAATGTTTGGGTGTTGGCAGCAAAATAAATTCAGTACATCATGTAGTCACTGCCACCTAAGTGTCTTTAGAAGCCTAACCTTAAAGTAAGCCTTAAGCATAAAAAAAAAATGAGTTTTACTCACCTGGGGCTTCCCTCAGCCTCCTGCAGCTGATTGGTGCCCTCGCCGTGTCCCTCCGATCCTCCTGTCCCCGCCGGCGGCTACTTCCGGTTTCGCAGCCACCGGCAAGGAAGGCCGCAATAGCAGCATAGGGGGCGATATTGTGGCTGGAAACGCGAAGAATCACTCGCGTTCCCAGCCTGACAGCTGGTGACGGCAAAACTGGAAGTAGCCGCCGGCGGGGACAGGAGGATCGGAAGGACACGGCTTAAGTATCACTTTTACTTAACATATCCTACCTAAACTTAACTTCAACCCATGCCTAATGCTAACCTAACCCTCATCTTAAAGTGACCCTGAGATGGGGCACAGGTGCTCGCTGCCGACATGTTCACATCGCCGTGAGCGTTCTGAACATGGGCAGTACGGCGACGTGACAGAGTCGGCAGCGAGCGCACAGCTATTCCTGTGGCCCCATCTCAGGTACACTTTAAATCTAAAGTTTGCCATATACAATACACCATGATAATTATCATTATAGCTGCCATATTTACCTCTTCCAGGCAGCTGGATTGGCCTCTCCTTTCCTCCATGGGTGGTGCAGCAATGATCAAATTTGGAGTTCCGATCACATGATATGACATGTGATCGTAACCCAGGGGATGGTGTCAACATTGCAGCACCGCCCGGTGGTGGAAGAGTGGTGATGGAACAGTCTCTTCCATAACTCCTCTTCCACCACAAGGCGGCGCTGCAATGCTGACACCATCACCCAGGTTAAGATCACATGTCATATCATGTGATCAGAACTCTGAAGTGGATGCCAGTAGTGCAGCGCCACGGGTGGAGGAGAGGAGAAGCTGATCCAGCTGCACGGAACAATATAAAGAAGTCACTGTGCCACTCTGCATAGCTGCATTAGGCCGACATATTACGCAGCGCTGTACAGTGTATATATATATATCTTGTCACTAACTGTCCCTCAAAGGAGCTCACAATCTAATCCCTACCATTGCCATATATCTATATTATGTAGTGTAAGTACTGTAGTCTAGGGCCAATTTTAGGGGGAGCCAATTAACTTATCCGTATGTTTTTGGAATGTGGGAGGAAACCGGAGTGCCCGGAGGAAACCTACGCAGACACGGAGAGAACATACAAACTCTTTGCAGATAGTGCCCTGGCTGGAATTCGAACCAGGGACCCAGCGCTGCAAGGCGAGAGAGCTAGCCACTAGGCCACCATGCTGCCCAGGTTACATGCCCTCAGTATAGGTTAGCCAGGTATATGGGCCCTCAGTGTAGGTTAGCCAGGTTAATGGGCCCTCAGTGTAGTTTAGCCAGGTATAGGGGCCCTCAGTGTAGTTTAGCCAGGTATAGGGGCCCTCAGTGTAGGTTAGCCAGGTATATGGGCCCTCAGTGTAAGTTAGCCAGGTATAGGGGCCCTCAGTGTAGGTTAGCCAGGTATAGGGGCCCTCAGTGTAGGTTAGCCAGGTATAGGGCCCCTCAGTGTAGGTTAGCCAGGTATATGTACCTGCAGCGTAGGTTAGCCAGGTATAGGGGCCCTCAGTGTAGGTTAGCCAGGTATAGGGACCCTCAGTGTAGGTTAGCCAGGTATAGGGGCCCTCAGTGTAGGTTAGCCAGGTATAGGGGCCCTCAGTGTAGGTTAGCCAGGTATATGTACCTGCAGCATAGGTTAGCCAGGTCCTCTGGACTCCTGGGACCTCCGGCAGGCAGGCCGCTGGCCAATAAGGATGCAGGGGAGAAGACGCGGCGAGGAGAGAGGGAGGAGAGAGGCGGCGCGGCCGCTACGTCATGGCTGGGGGCGGCGCCGGGCATGTTACAAGCACGCACGTTGCAGGCTGCCCGCCGCTGCCCCCAGCCATGACGTAGCAGCTGCGCCGCCTCTCTCCTCCCTCTCTAACTCACAGCCTCTCCTCCTGCATCCTTATTGGCCAGCGGCCGGCAGCTAAACATAATGAGCTGCTGGCCGCAAAATTTAACGAGACTCGTCCGAGAGGCCGCGATCTACCAAGAAGGCGGTCGCGATCTACCGGTAGATCGCAATCGACCTATTGGGCAGCCCTGATGTAGTGCAAGAAAAAAAAAAAGGGGGGGGAGCAAGTGCAAGAAAAAGGTGTATATAGCAAAGTGATCTGATCTGAATATACCCAGCTATCTATCTAATGTACAAATGCAACCAGTGGAACAAGAACTAGACAAAAAAATGTCCAAAATACACAATTATAAAGTGATGTGTGCCAATGAATTCATAAAGTATATCCCCACAATCAATTACATACATGAATACATTAATACATGTCAAAATACAACCACTATAAATACAAGACCCAAAAGTGCTACTAACAATAGATAACATACATTAATACATATCTGTGGGGGCGCACTGCGTGTAGGGGCTGCGTGCATATCCAACTCCAGGGAACAACCACCTGGAGATGCACAATCACACAGACTCCCCACGCAGGACCTGTGCAAAATACAACCACTATAAATACAAGACCCAAGTTAATATTAAAGAAGGAGCTTAGTAAGATAATAAAGTGTGTGCTAAGTGTGATGGGTAGCCTTACCGGAGCTTATGCGGGCTGGAAGCCGCCGGGAGAGGAGGATGCCTGACACGGTCGCAGCCGTTCTGCTGCTTCAAAGGAGGCAATGTGTCATCACGCCGACACCAGGCCCGGGTGTCGCCGGGTGACGCCGATAACGGGGGGGGGGGGGGGGGTGTAGATGGGATGGGGCGGCGGGGGCTGAAGGAGACGAGCCAGAAGACGACCCAGGTGGACGCTGCCTATCCTGAGCTGGAAGAAGCCCCAGGTAAGTGTATTCTTTTAAATTTGGGCACTCCTCGGAGTCCCTTTAATGGCAAATGCCATTGAGCTATGCCCTGGCACACATTGGCCTTGATTCACAAAGCCGTGCTAAAGCATAGCACGACCGAGCTATGGGCTTGATTCACTAAAGCGTGCAAACCTTCGTTTATCACGCTGAGTAATGTTTTAAACCTGTACGCAAGGAACATTGGCCGCAAAGTTTTATGCACGCACAGGTTTACACGTGCGTGCTAACAAAGCTCTTCACATGTTAACCTGACATAATGTGCGCATTGTGACACGTTAACACGCAAAGAGCTTTGTTAGCGTGCTCGTGTAAAACTTTACGAGCGTAAAACTCTGCGCGCTACACACATAGCATGGCCGTGCTATGCATTAGCACTGCTTTGTGAACCAAGGCCATTATCTATCTTGAGATAATGCATGCAGGGCTGCTAGTAGGTTAAAGGCCCGTTTCTGAACATGCAGAGTTTCTCCGCATGTGAGCCGGATAGAGAAATGCTGCCTATTCCGACAATAGTTTGCCATCCGAATGACATCCTGGTGCGATTCTGGGTGGCATGCAGCAGTTTTGTCATAGCACGCATCCGCAGCCCTCCATGGCATGGATATGTGATTTGGGAGAGCCGCTTCCGATTCAGAAACAGACACGGCATCCAGTAAGAATAGGCCCCTAAAAGGAATCTGAAGTGAAAATAATCTTATGAGATAATAATTTGTACAGCTAAGGAATAGGACATTCGTAGCACAGATATGAGTGAGTCTCATATTGTTTCCGGTAGAGGAAGAGTTAAAGCAAACCTGAACTGAAAATGAAAAGTCAAAATAAGCATACGCACGTCATACTTACTTCCCGCGTAGTCTACTCATGAATCTCTCTCTCCTCTCCTGCGCCCTGTTTGCCTACTATGATCAATTGAAAATGGCCATTACGCCATAACAGCTTCCTGGTCAGCACAGTATAAAACTGTAATATCACCCACTTGAGCCATGGGGAAACATGGACATTACCTTGCTGATCATTTGTCCTTTCAGTTATAACTGACAGCAACTGATATATTTCAGTTCTGACAAAATCTTCTCAGAACTGGAAGGAATTGTTGTAAGAAGAAAATGTTGAGTTTTTGAGAGGTACTAATGGCAAGGTAAGTATGTAATTTGATTTGCAGATACACCATGTGTTTATTTTAAATAATTTTACTTGGTTCAGGTTTACTTTAAAGGAGTACTGTAAGCCCTAAAAAAAAAAAGTTTAACTTACCTGGGGCGCCTGTGCGTCACAGTGAGTGAGGATGCGCATGCGCAGTTGCTTGCGACATTAAAGTTGCAAAAAACGGAAATGAGCCACGGTGAGGGACCGTAGCCCCAAGTAAGTTAAACTCTTTTTTTAGGGCTTACAGTACTCCTTTAAGAAACTCCAGTTATCTATGCAAAAGAGCTTCTCTGAGCTCTCCAACCAAGCTTGGTCGGCTTCAGTGCTGCTTTCTGAAGCACTTATCTCAACCTGTCTCTCACAGTTTCTTGTTTTTTTGTAGGTTTTACTGCAGGAAAGTTCAAAGAGACATTAGCTCTGCTCTCTATCATAGAGTGTAGTTTGTAAAAGCTATATACCTGAAAATATGAGACTCTTTTTCTTTGCTACTAATATTCTATGAATTATTCGTACTACACATACAATTCATTATATTGTGTTCTTTTCTGCCTCTGTCTCACTTTAAACTTTTTCCACCACTACAGTATATTTACATCCTCTGTGACTCCATCTAAGCCACAAGTACGTAGATATAAGTCGTGTAGCTGAAGCACAGCTGTGCAGGATTGGGCTTGCTCCTGTGCAAAACCTCCAGCACTATCTGATGCAGCACTAATTGATGAAAGCGAATATATGTTCCCTGAGCCAATAAGAATGATTTTTCCCATTAAAAATACTTTTATTTTCTCAGTTCACAGTGAAAAATACACACTATAACATTATTTCAGAATCAAATATCTTAACCTAAATTTTGACAGGAACGTAATTTAAGTTTTGTAATAAACAGTAGAAATAGCCAAACAAAATTTGTGTTTTTTATCTACAATAACGCTTTTAATTTTAAAACTGGTGGAATTGGTAAAAACTTTTTCCCCCCTCTTTTTCCTATTAAAATACATAGATAATAAAATTGTTCAAGGAAAAAAAATGCTGTACAATAAAAGCCTAGTTTGTCTTGAAAAAAAACAATATATAATTTCATTTAGGTGTCATAAGTAGGGATAACGTTATTGCTGATTAAATAGGGACATAGCTAAAATGTCAAAACTGCTCTGGTTCATAAGTGGGAAATAAGATCTGGAAATGAAGTGGTTAAAGGCAAAATTATTTTGATTGAATTTGGGAATTCAATAATCGATACTAGTTTCCCCTCTCTTTCCTGTTCTTCACCAGCACTGCAATGCTTCTGTACATGGCCAACAAGTTCAAGACTCCCGATCACTGGTACCCATGTGACTTGCAGAAGCGTGCACGGATTGATGAATACCTTGCCTGGCAGCACACTAATACCCGTCCCCAAAGCGCCAAGCTATTTTGGATTGTGGTAAGATTATTTTCTGTCTGCTGTGGTAAAGCAATAGAGGAGGCAGAGGTTGTGGCTACGCCTGGACTCGACTACAATAAAGCAAGTGTTTTTGGTGCACAGGCGCCTGTCACATCTCCAGCTACCAATAGACCACAATATAAGTATGCAGTTATGGGGTGCCAGGGACCTGAATTTTGATGCACAAAAGTGCCACTTGACTAATGCTGGGAATACATGGGTCGATTCTGACACTCGATCGTTTTGCCCGCTCGACTCTCTCTCTTATCTTCTGCTTATTTTTCTTATCTTTTTTCAATTCACTTCAATGACAAATTGAGCGGCAAAACGATCGAACGGTGATCAGACATGTCAGAAATGATCTATCTAACCATCTTATCAGCTCAGAATCGAGCCGTGTATTCCCAGCATAAAAGATTGACTAAGCCATTCGCTCGGCTTTCATATAGCTGAACATACACATGGCGTGGTTGCTCAACTAGCAACTGGAATGGCACTTGGTTCGGCAAAAGAATGCAGTAGCAATGCCGATGGGGAGGTTAGTGTTAGGAGAGGGAAAGGTTAATATAAGAAGTGAGTAGAGGAAGGTTAGGAGTGGAGTGGGAGATTAGTGTTAGGCATTAGGAGCAAGGAGGTTAGTGGAGGAGGGAGAAGGAATATGATAGAGATATTGCTGAAAAAGTAACTTTGGCAATATTTGGTGCCACAAAAAACATGCAGAGGTAGGAAATGTAGGCCACCAGAAGACCCATTTAAGTCCCACCCTTAGTCAAGGCAGTACCTCCCCATAGGTTCAAAAGTGGCCATAACTTGTATATTCAGTTAAAGTGATCCTTAAGTCAAGTATAAAAAATGAGATTTACTCACGTGGGGCTTCTCTCAGCCCCCTGCAGCCGATCGGTGCCCTCGCAGCCCCGCTCTGACGCTCCAGGACCCGCCGGCGAACACTTCCGGTTTGGCCGTCACCGGCTGACAGGCATGGGAACGCGAGTGATTCTTCGCGTTCCCAGCCTGTATATCGCCCCCTATGCTGCTATTGCGGCCTCCCGAACCTCCCGGCCGCAATAGCAGCATAGGGGGCGATATACAGGCTGGGAACGCGAAGAATTACTCACGTTCCCATGCCTGTCGGCCGGTGACGGCCAAACCGGATGTGTTCGCCGGCGGGTCCTGGAGCGTCAGAGCGGGGCTGCGAGGGCACCGATCGGCTGCAGGGGGCTGAGGGAAGCCCCAGGTGAGTAAATCTCATTTTTTATACT
The DNA here is from genome assembly GCF_040937935.1 of Hyperolius riggenbachi. Lineage (NCBI taxonomy): Eukaryota > Metazoa > Chordata > Amphibia > Anura > Hyperoliidae > Hyperolius > Hyperolius riggenbachi. The sequence goes on along the minus strand of NC_090646.1, from coordinate 488,622,754 downwards.
TGACTTTAGGATCACTTTAAATAGTGGAAATCTTTAAAACACTGCCCTCTTTCTCCAGCTTACGCCTATCTGTGGCCAGAGGCGTAGCTAGGGGACAAAGACTATTAATGCGCCCCCCAAGGTGAAGGTTGCACCGCGCCAAAAAGAGGCGTGGTCACCTAATAAATGTGGGCATGGTTATGGGTGGAGCCAAATGTACATGGAGGTTAGCAGGCTCACGCTCACCCACCCTCCCTCAGTATGTACCTTCCAGCATGTTCCAAGACAAATTCAGCAATCATGAGCCCCCCCCCCCCCATCAAGACAAATTCAACAATCATGGGCAAACATGAGGCCCCCAACATGACCAACTCAGCAATCATGAGGCCCCCAAAAAGACAAATTTAGCAATCATGAGGCCCCCAACAAGACAAATTCAGTAACCATGAGGCACCCAACAAGACAAATTCAGCAGTCATGAGGCACATAAATAGACAGCATTTCACATAAATAGGCAGAATGCCCCCTTAATATGGTAGACACCTCTCACCTGGCAGCAGTTTCCAAAAATACACTCAATCTGACAGCAGTGGTTCCCCAAAAATAGGTAGCCCCAGGTCTATAGGTGTCCCCAGAATAGGTGGCCAGCAGTATAGATGTCCCCAGAATAGGTGGCCAGCGGTATAGATGTCCCCAGAACAGGTAGCCAGGGGTAGAAATGTCCACAGAACAGGTAGCCAGGGGTATATGTGCCCAGTATATGTAGGCAGGGGTATGTGTCCCCAGTATATGTAGCCAGAGGTATATGTGCCCAGTATATGTAGCCAGGGGTATATGTGTCCAGTATATGTAGGCAGGGGTATATGTGCCCAGTATATGTAGGCAGGGGTATATATGCCCAGTATATGTAGGCAAGTGTATATGTTGTCAGTATATATAGCCAGGGGTATATGTGCCCAGTATATGTAGTCAGGGGCATATGTGCCCAGTATATGTAGCCAGGTGTATATGTGCCCAGTATATGTAGTGGGGGGTATATGTCCCCAGTATATGTAGTGGGAGGTATATGTCCCCAGTATATGTAGCCAGGGGTATATGTGCCCAGTATATGTAGCCAGGGGTATATGTGCCCAGTATATGTAGCCAGGGGTATATGTGCCCAGTATATGTAGCCAGGGGTATATGTGCCCAGTATATGTAGTCAGGGGTATATGTTCCCCGTATATATAGTCAGGGGTATATGTGCCCAGTATATGTAGCCAGGTGTATATGTGCCCAGTATATGTAGTGGGGGGTATATGTCCCCAGTATATGTAGTCAGGAAAAATCTATTAACCCTTCGCACACTCACATGCAAATGTTCAAACAATTGCATTCACAGATTCACTCATCCAGGCACAACTGTTATCCCTACAGCTAAATTAAAAGCCAGGGTTTTAGTTCACAGAAGAATGCATTCTTATGCTTAATCACCTATACTGCGCAGAAGTACCCAGGTAAACATAGGTGTCCTAACTCTGGCCCTGTAACATGCATAGTGCAGACATGCAAACACATTCATTGCATCAAACCTATCAATGGATTAGGAGCACACATCCTAACTTCCTCTCCTGGGAAAGACAGTGCATCTTACCAATCGCACAAGGGAGCTAATGTTATGTGTCCATGTGCACCATGCGCATACACCAGCATAAGCTGTCTGCATGCTGACAAACATACAGGGGAAGGGGGGAGTGCACCGAATTGGACCCTAGCCACAGGGGTCAATGATAAGAATAAACATACATATATCCAGGCACATCGCCTATAGTTAGGACATTAAATAAATTATTAGGGAAAGGGAGGTGCTGAAGGGGGTGTGGCTAGAAAACAGCGAAAATCTATTAACCCTTCGCACACTCACATGCAAATGTTCAAACAATTGCATTCACAGATTCACTCATCCAGGCACAACTGTTATCCCTACAGCTAAATTAAAAGCCAGGGTTTTAGTTCACAGAAGAATGCATTCTTATGCTTAATCACCTATACTGCGCAGAAGTACCCAGGTAAACATAGGTGTCCTAACTCTGGCCCTGTAACATGCATAGTGCAGACATGCAAACACATTCATTGCATCAAACCTATCAATGGATTAGGAGCACACATCCTAACTTCCTCTCCTGGGAAAGACAGTGCATCTTACCAATCGCACAAGGGAGCTAATGTTATGTGTCCATGTGCACCATGCGCATACACCAGCATAAGCTGTCTGCATGCTGACAAACATACAGGGGAAGGGGGGGGTGCACCGAATTGGACCCTAGCCACAGGGGTCAATGATAAGAATAAACATACATATATCCAGGCACATCGCCTCTAGTTAGGACTGTTTTCTAGCCACACCCCCTTCAGCACCTCCCTTTCCCTAATAATTTATTTAATGTCCTAACTAGAGGCGATGTGCCTGGATATATGTATGTATATGTAGTCAGGGGTATATGTGCCCAGTATATGTAGCCAGGGGTATATGTGCCCAGTATATGTAGCCAGGTGTATATGTGCCCAGTATATGTAGCCAGGTGTATATGTGCCTAGTATATGTAGTCAGGGGGTTAGTTGTGCCCAGTATATGTAGCCAGGGGTATATATGCCCAGTATATGTAGCCAGGAGTATAATATGTGCCCAGTATATATAGTCAGGGGTATATGTGCCCAGTATATGTAGCCAGGGGTATATGTGCCCAGTATATGTAGCCAGGGGTATATATGCCCAGTATATGTAGCCAGGGGTATATGTGCCCAGTATATGTAGCCAGGGGTATAATATGTGCCCAGTATATGTAGCCAGGGGTATATGTGCCCAGTATATGTAGCCAGGGGTATAATATGTGCCCAGTATATATAGTCAGGGGTATATGTGCCCAGTATATGTAGCCAGGTGTATATGTGCCCAATATATATAGTCAGGGTTATATGTGCCCAGTATATGTAGGCAGGGGTATATATCCCAGTATATGTAGGCAGGGGTATATGTGCCCAGTATATGTAGCCAGGGGTATATGTGCCCTGTATATGTAGCCAGGGGTATAATATGTGCCCAGTATATATAGTCAGGGTATATGTGCCCAGTATATGTAGCCAGGTGTATATGTGCCCAGTATATGTAGTCAGGGTTACATGTGCCCAGTATATGTAGGCAGGGGTATATGTGCCCAGTATATGTAGGCAGGGGTATATGTCCCAGTATATGTAGGCAGGGGTATATGTCCCCAGAGTAGGCAGCCAGGTGTCCCCCTCCCCAGCAGGAGGGGAGCAGCGCAGAGAAGAGGGAGAGCGGTGGGCAGTGGTGGAGAAGGGGGGCCATCTCCCCCCTCCTTCCCTCACCTTAGGGTGCTCTCCCTCCCTCGCTGTGCCCTCCATTAATGTCCGGGTGTCTGGTGCAGCGGGCGGAACTTACCTCCGTCTCATCGCAGCGCCGGATGGATTTGCCGCTACTCTGATCTGGTCCAGACCAGAGCAGCGGCTGCGGCACCCGAACTTCCGGCGCTGGAGCGAGTTGGAGGTGAGTTCCGCACGCTGCGCTAGACACCCGGACATTAATGGAGGGGACTGCGAGGGAGGGAGAGCACCCTAAGGTGAGGAAAGGGGGGGAGACGTAGGCCCTTCCCTACCGCTGCTCACAGCTCTCCCTCTTCTCTGCGCTGCTCCCTCCCAAAAAAAACAAACACTGCAGCTCAGCTGGGCGCCCTTGGCGACCCGGCGCCCGGGGGCACTTGTCCTACCCTGACCCCCCCTAGCTACGTGCCTGTCTGTGGCTGTCTTTGGAAGGCAGGTATTATTGCTCTATATAATGCAAGGCAATATTATTATTTAGTATTTATATAGTGCTGACATCGTCTGCAGCGCTGTACAGAGTATAAAGTCTAGTCACTAACTGTCCCTCAGAGGAGTTCACAATCTAATCCCTACCACAGTCCTATGTCTATGTTCTGACTCTGCTGGCTACAGGGTTTTCTAGTAAACCAATAAAATCAAAAGATCAGAATGACATGAAGCAACTGATAATTTAGATATAAGGATGTCAGCCGCCATGTACTTTTCAATGTAGGATTCCTTTAAAGCCAATGGGAAACACTTAATAAAAAAAGAAACCAGATACTTACCCCAGGAGAGAGAAGGCTCTGGGTCCTGATGAGCCTTCCCTCTCCTCTGCCGGTGCCCTCGGTGCAGCGCTGGCTCCCCCGTTTAAATCCCCCACCGCAGGGTACTTGGGAAGTCTTTGGGAACCAAGCCCTCCCGAAGAGAGGCGGTTCCATACTGCACACGCGCGATTGCCCGATAGAGGGCACTCGCGGGTGCGCGCACTATGGAGCAGTCCATCTTCGAGAGTATTCGTGCTCCCGAAGACTTTCCGAAGCCACCTTCGCCGGCGGAAGGAGCAGTATTTGACCAATTTAGTCAAATACTGCTCCCGGAAACAGTGCTGCACCGCGGATACCTGGCAGAGGAGAGGGAAGGCTCATTAGGACTCAGAGCCTTCCCTCTCCTTAGGTAAGTATCTGACTTTAGTTTTTTTATGTAGTGGTTCCCATTGGCTTTAAGCTGTTTTTCTAGTCCATAGAGCAATGCCATAATAAACGGAATATAACATTTTTATTTTTATTGCAGTTTATGACACCCTATCTACTTGGACATAAAGCTAAACCAGAACAGCTGGATGCAGCTATGGCTGAATTTAATACAACAATGACAACTCTGGAAGAGTATTTCATAAAAGACAAGCCTTTTATAGCTGGGGATAAGATCTCTATCGCTGATATTGTGGCTATTGTGGAGATAATGCAGGTGAGATGCCTCCTGAAACAATGACATTCAAATGTTCTCTGTACTATAATAATATTTACTATATAGGTAAGTGTTCCATAAACAATAATGCAGAATTCCTGTGCTTTATAAGTACGTAAAGTCAAAATAAGTAAGCTAAAATGAGCTTTGCAATAAATTATTGCAGTATATAGAAATACATTGATAAAAATGGGTTTTTCTTAGGGCAATCCTAAAGTAGAAAAAAGTTGAACAGTTAGAAACTTAACTCATAGGTGGGAAATATCCAGATAGTTAAAAGGCTTCCCTCCTCCAGCCAACCCATCCAGTGCTGAGTCCTTCCATACCTATTGGGTCAAATAGGCTTCTTCTGGCTGAGAGGGTGGCCATAAATTAGTGCATCCACACAGAGCATGTGCGAATAAGGTCTGTGCATGCTCAGTAGAGGGATGTAGCTCCACTGATCCACCTTCTTGTAGTGCAGTGAGGACAGGAGCGCAGGGTCAGGGATGCAGCAGCTTGGGGAGTGTGGCCACAAGGGGGAAGTACCTACTGTGCATGCCAAAGTCAGCTGAGTTGCCACAGTAACACGACCTTTTGCAAAAGAACAGTGGGGAGCAAAGTGCAATGGAGGAGTGGTAAGCCTCTGCACTGCTCCACACACCTCTCTAAGGCCCCGTTCACACTTGCGGTTGTCTGCCAAACGGACCGGATGACCTGACCGGATCCGGACCGGATCCGGATCGGAACCGTACGGTTCTGATCCGGATCCGATCCGGATCCGGTCAGGTTGCATCAGGTGTTCATCAGGATGCGATCCGGCTCCGTTTGGCAAAAGTTACGTAAAAAACAATAAAAATGTTGGGGTCTGGGAGGTCAGCAGAAGGGGGACCTGTGGAATCAGGCCCTCCGCTGTTTAGCACTCACCTCCACCTCCAACATGCTGCCAACATCTCCAGCTCGTGCTGCTCCACTCCAAAATGCTTGCCCATGTGTCCCCGATCCAATATCGCCGCAACAATCCTCATAGGAAGTGGGGTAGAACATCCGGATTTTTAGCTAGTGTGTTGTGCGCTATCCGGTTCTCATTGATTTGTATTGGCCGGATGGTGCAGTCCGGCTCCGCCCCGGATACGGCTGCCGGAGGAGCCGGACCAAAAAATAGCGCATGTTGGAACGGACGCCGGAGTCCGGATCCGGTCCGGCTCCGGTCCGGACGAAACGGACGCATGTGAACGGTGGCATAGACTTACATTGCTATGCCGTGCGTCCGTTTCGTCCGTTCCGCATGCGGTGCGGCTCCGGCACGGCGATTCCGGATAGCCACCGCTAATGTGAACCGGGCCTTAGCTTCCTTTCAATCCCATTGTTTCAGCTCTGGGTATCCTTAAACATAAGTGTATTGAAACTTTGTTATTATTCTTGTCGCTACTAGCTTCGTGTTTCACAGCTTATCATTAAAGCTCTTTCTAAACGTTATGTTAAAATGTTCTTTCATTTAAGAGTTATAAATGTAATTATCAGACAAGACAGGTTTTTCCCAACTGAGGCAAGAACATTTTGCTCATATGTGTGCACTGTGTCTCGCAGTAGAAGCTAGTGCAGACCTGGACAAATTCGAAGCAACCCGGTGCACCAGCTCCGGACCCCGGGCCACATTCCTTTTTTTTAATCCCCCCTCCCTTGCAGAGTTTCGAGTGGGTGATAGGAAGAGGGTTAACTTCCATAATAGTCACTTCCAGCTTGAGTCTACATGGCCACAGCGGCGTCACGTAACATGCCATCAGGAAGTGCCAGTATATTACACGCTGGCACATGCTGACGGCCTGTCACGTGACAGCACTGTGGTGTCAATTAGGCGGTGATTAGTTGAGTTAACCCTCGTCGTATTGCTCGCTACTGTGATACTTCACTAGGGCGGTCACTTCTAGGTTAATTAACATAGTACAGCCGCGCTATTGAAGTATTGCGGTAGCAATAATTAAATAATAATGAAAATGAAGTCACACTAATTTATTAGCGCGAGCAACAGGAGGTTGCTTACGCTATATACTTTGATGAACCTTACTTCAAAATTGATGTTTTAAAACATCCTATTTTTGCACTTATGCTTAGAAATAGGACGTTTTTATAAATGTCCATTTTGCAACAATGCTCCAGGGCCCATATGCATGCGTGCAGCGTGGGAAGGTGACTGTTTTCATAAGTCAATGGTTGGGAAGTGGTTAATACATACCTCCCAACATTTTGAGATGAGAAAGAGGGACACTTAAGCCACGCCCCTGCCACACCCCTTATCACGCCCCCGCCACACCCCTAGGCACGCATACCATAAAGATTTCCTAAGAAAAATATGTGGTTTTATAATTCAAACCACACTGGTCCTTTCTATCCTGGTTCATTTTCCTTCATATTAACATTTTAAAATTAGTAATATATCAATTTAAAGTACCTCCACAGTATATGTAGCCAGGTGTATAGGTCTCCCCAGTATATGTAGCCAGGTGTATAGGTGTCCCCAGTAGATGTAGCCAGGTGTATAGGTCTCCCCAGTATATGCAGCCAGATGTATAGATCTCCCCAGTATATATAGCTAGGTGTACAGGTCTCCCCAGTATATGTAGCTAGGTGTATAGGTCTCCCCAGTATATGCAGCCAGGTGTATAGGTGTCCCCAGTATATGCAGCCAGGTGTATAGGTCTCCCCAGTATATGCAGCCAGGTGTATAGGTCTCCCCAGTATATGCAGCCAGGTGCATAGGTGCCCCCAGTATATGCAGCCAGGTGTATAGGTGCCCCCAGTATATGTAGCTAGGTGTATAGGTCTCCCCAGTATATGCAGCTAGGTGTATAGGTCTCCCCAGTATATGCAGCCAGGTGTATAGGTGTCCCCAGTATATGCAGCCAGGTTTATAGGTGTCCCCAGTATATGCAGCCAGGTGTATAGGTCTCCCTAGTGTAGCCAGGCGTATAGGTCTCGCCAGTATAGCCAGTCGTATAGGTCTCCCCAGTATAGCCAGGCGTATAGGTCTCCCCAGTATATGCAGCCAGGTGTATAGGTGCCCCCAGTATATGCAGCCAGGTGTATAGCTGCCCCCAGTATATGCAGCCAGGTGTATTTAGGTGCCCCCAGTATATGCAGCCAGGTGTATTTAGGTGCCCCCAGTATATGCAGCCAGGTGTATAGGTGCCCCCAGTATATGTAGCCAGGTGTATAGGTGCCCCCAGTATAGCCAGGTGTATAGGTGCCCCCAGGAAGGGAGGCAGCCAGTGAAAGGGAGCTGGTGGCAAAGTGGCGGAGAAGGGGGGGGGGGGGAAGTCTCCCCCCCCCCTTACTTCACCTTGGTGCTCCCTTTCCTGGCTCTCACTTCCGGATCAATGTGTCTCCTCCGATGGCGCAGCGGCAGAGTGATAGCGGGCGGAGAGGACTTACCGATGTCCTTCCAGCCGGCAGAGGGAGCTGTGATCTGTGCGCCGCTAGTTTGGTCTTGAGTAGACCAGACTTGCGGCGCACAGATCACAGCTCTCTCCGGCAGCTGCGTAACAGCGGTAAGTCCTCCCCGCCCGCTGTCAGCCGCTGCGCCATCGGAGAGAGACACATTAATCCGGAAGGGAGAGCCAGGAAAGGGAGCACCAAGGTGAGGGAAGGGGGGGGAGACTTCCCCCCTTCTCTGCCGCTTTGCCACCAGCTCCCTTTCACTGGCTGCCTCCCTTCCTGCGCAAACAGCCCGCCCCTGCGTCTGACCCCCCAGCCAGCCGGGACACTGGGGGGTCATAGCGGGATAGCGGGAGAGCCCTCCCAAATCGTGCCAGTCCCGACGAAAACGGGACGGTTGGGGACTATGTTATTATATCTTAATGTAGTAGCAAAATGGAATTTATTAAAGAGGAGCTGTTAGGTATTGGGTCTCACAGAAAAAAAACACATATATCAGTAGCTAAATATTGGCTGTACTTACATTACATATGCATTTCTCTGTCCACGTTTGGATTTCACAGAATGTTTATATAGTATTTGCAGAGATTGATGCTCCTGACAGCTCATGGCAGGTTCCATGTTTGTCTGTCTTCTAGGAAGCCAATTGTGATGTCATATCCTCCCTTACCCTGCTTCCTGATGATTTGACTCACAAAAAAGATCAAGATCAAAGATCCTAATGGTTCATGATCCAGACAACTGTGCAGTGAATCTGTGCAGTGAATATTAATTAGTCACATGGTTAGGAACAATAGCGGACTCCTGCAGTATACTCTAACGGAACATATGCCCTGTGAACAGCACGTAGATTTTTCAGTGTTGTGAGCTTGGCTGCAAATTACAAGCTGCTGTAACATGAGCCTGTGACTTCTCACTGTAAAAGCAGCCTTAGGGCGGGATAGGGAAGGACCAAGGGAGTGCAGTGGGGAGAAGAAGCAGAGGCGTAGCTAAGGCTTTTTAGCACCCGGGGACAAAGACTATTAATGCGCCCTGTAAGGAGGGACCTGCGCACTGCGCCAAAAAGGGGCGTGGCCATGCAACAGAATGTGGGCATGGTAATGGGTGGGGCCAAATATTCACAGCGGAGCGCAGATCTGGCATGAATGGAGTAAGTGTTCTGCCACCCGCCCGCCGCTCATATCTGCAGGGGGAGCGAGAGAGAAGGTGAGGGAAGGGGGGGAGACTTCCCCCCTTCCCCATCGCTGTGTCCACAGCTCTCCCTCTTCTCCGCGCTCCCCCTGAGGGGGGGGATATATAAATAATAATTTAAAAAAAACACAGGTCATGGCAGGGCGCCCCTAGGGACCCAGCGCCCGGGGGCACATGTCCTACCCCGCCCACCCCAAGCTACGCCCCTGAGAAGAAGCAGCCCCAGAATGCTTTGCAGTATCTGTTATGCGTCCTGCGGCCTCCTTAGGAGCTTGGGAATAACCAGCCTTGCTGTTCAGCAAGCATCAAAGTAAGAGAGATTTTTAACTTCAGTATTGCCTTTTTGGCTTCCTTCTAAACTGTTTAACACAGGAGAATAGAGGTTTAAATTAGCTTTTGCAGCCTGACAGGTACTCTTTAATGCAATTTGCATGCATATGCTGAGCCACTGGACATCTTGGATAGTTGAATCTTTGTTAAACCATTTAATGTGTAATTCTTCACAGTATGTAATGTGACTTCTAATTTTGCAGCCTGCTGCTGGTGGAGCTGATGTTTTTGGGAGCAGGCCGAAGTTAGCAGCATGGAAGCAAAGGGTGGAAGAGGCGATTGGGGCCAAGCTGTTCAAAGAAGCTCATGAGAAAATACTGCACATTGAGGACATACAAAATGTGCAGCTTCCAGCAGAAGTTAGGGAGAAACTTAAATGCAGACTACAGCAGTTCAGCCGTTGATTATATTTGTTTACAGAATGTTCAAGATCTTTTAACAACAGCTTTTACTAATAGTTTTTTTTTACATTTTTGTTACTGTAATAAATATTAAGAAAAAATGTGTGTTTTACTGGATCCAGGCTCAGAATGTAACAGTATGGTTTGTTATATTATCTTCCTAATGTACAGCCATATAGAAGACATGGAAGTGAAAGGTGGTACAATAGTAATTGCATGATTTTTAACTTCAGTATTGCCTTTTTGGCTTCCTTCTAAACTGTTTAACACAGGAGAATAGAGGTTTAAATTAGCTTTTGCAGCCTGACAGGTACTCTTTAATGCAATTTGCATGCATATGCTGAGCCACTGGACATCTTGGATAGTTGAATCTTTGTTAAACCTTTTAATGTGTAATTCTTCACAGTATGTAATGTGACTTCTAATTTTGCAGCCTGCTGCTGGTGGAGCTGATGTTTTTGGGAGCAGGCCGAAGTTAGCAGCATGGAAGCAAAGGGTGGAAGAGGCGATTGGGGCCAAGCTGTTCAAAGAAGCTCATGAGAAAATACTGCACATTGAGGACATACAAAATGTGCAGCTTCCAGCAGAAGTTAGGGAGAAACTTAAATGCAGACTACAGCAGTTCAGCCGTTGATTATATTTGTTTACAGAATGTTCAAGATCTTTTAACAACAGCTTTTACTAATAGTTTTTTTTTACATTTTTGTTACTGTAATAAATATTAAGAAAAAATGTGTGTTTTACTGGATCCAGGCTCAGAATGTAACAGTATGGTTTGTTATATTATCTTCCTAATGTACAGCCATATAGAAGACATGGAAGTGAAAGGTGGTACAATAGTAATTGCATGATGTGCATTTTTCGGCTCAACACTGCTTCACCAGATGCTCAGTCACGGTGGGTAACAAAAACTTGCCATGGTTATATTAAAATACATATCAATGCAACCATACAGAGGATTCATGATAAAGCCCTTCCAGTGGCATAGCTAAGGAGCTGTGGGCCCCGATGCAAGTTTTACATTGGGTCCCCCCAAGCACTCTATACATAACAATTGCTACAGCGCACCAAAACTGGCCAAGGACAACCACAGTGTCAGAGGTGCAAGAAGGGGATGGGAAACAGTTTGTTTATGATTACTACTATTCAACTCATCTATAGAAGTGTTTATTATCAGCACAGGACCAATAAAGAGCTTATACTGCAGTCGCGGGAGTGCTCCTCGTGGCCCCTCTGGCCCAAGGCCCCTGGTTCGGTTGCGACCTCTGCTCCCTCTATTGCTACACCACTTCAGGTAAGCACTTATTTAATTACGGAGACAAGTATCCCCAGCTGGTTCAAAAACAAATACAGTAGAATCCCGGTTAACTGGAAATCGGGCATCCGGCAGTCTCAACCTGGTGGGACACAATGGCGGTGTTTCTTACCCATTTTGCACAGCGGCGTGCAGAAGAAACTACTTATGTATCCTCCGGGCACCGTCCATTTCACTTCTTGCAGCTTCCTGTGTCCTTGCAAAGCTTCCTGTGTTGTCACCTGACCCGCATCAGGTCACATGATACATCGGGGTCATCCACAGAGAATACTGCACAGCAGCTGGGAGATGCAAAACGTGAAAAGGAAGGAGCTCAGAGGATGAATAAACAGTTTCTGCTGCACACCGCTGTGCAGTTAATCCACTACGGAGAGGTTACTGTTATTTTTAACGCCAGTTGCTTGACTTCTCAAGCAATTGGCAAGCACACATATGTGGCTTCAGGCAATCCCCGCCTGATAAATGAGACTCTACTCTACTGTAGCAATGTTAAAGTGCATACACGCATCCAATTTTGACTTCCATGAAGTGAGAGAGCTTACATACACAATCTGTTCATAGTATTCAAAATCTGTTGGCCCTCACACTACATAAAGTGGTACAGTAAAGGTGGCCATACACTTATAGATTTGCAGCAGATTCGACCATCAGATAGATTTCTGTCAGATGCCTGTCAAGTCGAATCTAACAGGAATCTATCTGATGTGTGCCACATACTAGGAACAGATTTTCAATAGATTTCTGTAATGGATAGCGGAGATACCGCCGCAACAGCAAGCGGCATGGCGGCTATCTCCGTGTCGCAGCCGGCGGTTTCCGCCTCACAGTTACATGCTGGTGCTTTGCCTGGTCCTTCTATCGCTCATAGACTAAGGGCTACGTGCGCCGAGCGAAAGGACCTTTATGCATCTAGAAGGGGAGTCAGCTGATCACGCAGTCAGCTGACTCCAGCTATGCTCTGGATTGGCTGAGTGACTGGGGTGGTGCTATAGAGCGCATTTAATACATATAGGACCTGACTGTCAGTTGTTCCGGGTCTGCTGTTGCATATGCTACGTGTTAGCACTCAGACCTAGTCAGATCCCAAAGTGTGCAAGAACCAGCTGGAGCTGGGGATCCACACTTAGCCAGATTCTGTTGATAGCTTAAAGTACTAATTGAATTGTAATATTTGTTATGACCTTCTGCTAGTTTGACTATTCTTCTGCTCTCTGATTCGGTACCTTTGCCTATCTGATATAAGTTGCCTGAACTACTACTCTGATTTAGCTTCCTGTCTCTGTACCGTATCTGTCCGTGTGTTGCCGAACCTGCTTGTCTGACTCTTCTGCCCTCACCAGGGAGCTTAGTCCTGGTGAGGGACTCTCAGTTTAGTTATCACCTGCTCCTCAGGTAGATATCTGCAGTATAGTCTGAATCACCTGCTCCTCAGGTTGCTAGCTGCAGTACAGTCTTAATCATCTGCTCCTCAGGTTGATAGCTGCAGTACAGTCTTAATCACCTGCTCCTCAGGTTGAGAGCTGCAGTACAGTCTTAATCACCTGCTCCTCAGGTGACTAGTTTATACAGCACTCTCGGGATCCCCTGCCCCTCAGGGAATCACCTGCTGCAGTACAGTCTGAATCACTCGCCCCTCGAGTGATCACTCTACATTGTCTCACTGTGTATCACCCGCACCTCGGGTGAAACTATCATCATTGCTCTGTGTCTCCAGCCTTCTGGGGTACTGAGTACTGTGTTCCTTAGAGATACCCCCTTCCACCAGCGCCTCTGGGATAGTGGGTATCTCCTCCAATATTACTGTTGCACCAAAACACTATCTTACACCTGTGTGTCCTGTGTCTTGCTATACTTGTATTATTGGTGATTCTGCAGATCACCACATAATCAGGTATAACATCTGTATTGTTGGTGATACTGCAGATCACCAATAATCAGAAAATCTGTGCTTGCTGACACCAATCGTTACAATTTCAGAATGACCCTTATGGGATGTACCATCTGCTTCATGGACTGGCTGCATCAGCTGAATTTTGTAGTTCCCGGCAGTGTCTCATGCGTCACAATGCATGGCCTAAGATGTAGTCCGGGGATGTGAGTACAGAGATGTTCTCACATCCATGGACTACATCTCTTGGCTTGCGAGAGAGACACTCCCGTAAACTACAACATTTGGCAGATGTGGCAATTCCATGGAAAAGATGGCGCATCCCACATGGGCTGAGGGCCACAGGAGCTTCCTGAGATCTCGAATTGATCCCACAGAGGGTTCGGGACACCCGGCCCCTAAAAACACGCCTGGTGCATATGTTTTACCACCACTGTATGAATACCACACAACTGCAGTATGAATGTAATGCATTGCATGCTCGGTGTATTCCTACTACAGTCCTTGTACACTAGCTCTACAATTCCCACATGTTAAGATATATACCTATAATTTTGCTGAGTCTGTCCTACCAGTGTATAAAACAAGATTCTGTTATAAGGACCCTGAGGTTTTAAAGATATGAATGCAGGTGATATGTACTTACACATTTTAGCTCCACACCTTTCACTCTTTACCAGCACTGCAATGCTCCTATATATGGCCGAGAAGTATTAACCACCCTGGCGTTCTATTAAGATCGCCAGGGCAGCTGCATGAGGGTTTTTTTTAAATAAAAAAAAAAATATTTCATGCAGCCAACTGAAAGTTGGCTGCATGAAAGCCCACTAGATGGCGCTCCGGAGGCGTTCTTCTGATCGCCTCCGGCGCCCGGAATAAACAAGGAAGGCCGCAATGAGCGGCCTTCCTTGTTTTGCTTAGATCGTCGCCATAGCGACGAGCGGAGTGACGTCATGGACGTCAGCCGACGTCCTGACGTCTGCCGCCTCCGATCCAGCCCTTAGCGCTGGCCGGAACTATTTGTTCCGGCTGCGCAGGGCTCAGGCGGCTGGGGGGACCCTCTTTCGCCGCTGCTCGCGGCGGATCGCCGCAGAGCGGCGGCGATCGGGCAGCACACGCGGCTGGCAAAGTGCCGGCTGCGTGTGCTGCTCTTTATTTCATGTAAATCGGCCCAGCAGGGCCTGAGCGGCACCCTCTGGCGGTAATGGACGAGCTGAGCTCGTCCATACCGCTAAGGTGGTTAAGCAGGCCATACACTGGCTCGATTCCCGGCCGTTTCGACAGCAGATTCGATCCTGGGATCAAATCTGCTGCCAATCGTTTGCGGTAAACGCAGCCGCCGATCCGATTTCCTCCCGAAATCGGATCGGTCCGTCGATCGCGCCGTGCGGGAAATTACCCTCGATCGCCCGCGGGTAAAGTGCGCGTCGCTAGCGGCGGCCGATCCGATCAAGTATACATTACCTGAGGCTGGCTCCCGGGCGTCTTCTCCACGCTGCACGGCTCTGTTCCGGCTCCATCCATCCCGGCGCTTCCTGTGTCACTGCAGTGACCAGGAAGTTCAAATAGAGGGCGCTCTATTTGAACTTCCTGGTCACGGAGTAACACAGGAAGCGCCGTAATGGAGCCGGAACAGAGCCGTGCAATGCGGAGAAGATGCCCGGGAGCCAGCATCAGGTAATGTATACGGGGGGGGATGACAGGCGGCAGGAGCAGCTCAGCAGATGGTGAATCGGTTTCAGGCTGAAATCGATTCACAATCTGTTTGCAGTAAAGGCAGCCATACGATCCCTCTCTGATCAGATTCGATCAGATAGGGATCTGTCAGCTGGTCGATCTAATGGCACATCGACCAGTGTATGGCCACCTTAAGACGCCTGATCACTGTCTGGTGCCCTTCTGACCTGCAGAAACGTGCATCAATAATAATTGCAATCTATCAAACTATATAGGAGCATGCCAGTGCTAAGTGCTAATTGTTAAATACCGTTAGTGGGCACAGGGCGTGTCAACAGTCAACTTCCACCAGCTTGTCTTTTTCTGAGTGAGCTGTTTCAATGTTTCACCAGTCACTCTTTTCAGCAGTCAAGTTTAGTTCCAAGTGTACATCACCATCAATGATCAGTTCAATATGGACTTGTGAGCACCCAGAGACAAAAAAATGAAAACTCACCCCAACTGAGTAACCACTATGAGACTGGTCAATGTAGGTTTTTGGCTGGGGTATCAGATCCTTTAGATCAGTGGTCCTCAAGGCCGAATGCGGTTCCCTGAGGCTTTTTCACTGGCCCCCAAGCACAAGAGGCTTGATTCACTAAACCGTGATAAGTCATATCACGGCCATTTTCAGGTGCATTTTCGCACAATCGCAAATTATCACGCGCGAACAATATCATTTTTGCGCGCAATTTCACGTTTGCATGCAAAAATGATATCGTTTGCATGCGCAAATTCGTATTTGCATGCAAAAATGCGCAATTGCATGGGATAATTCACGATCGTGCACAAACGCGAAAATGCGCGTGAAAACGGCCGGGATTTGACTTATCACAGTTTAGTGAATCAAGCCCAAAATGTATAACTTATAGATGTGGCTCACTGCACCTTTAAATATCGGTGGCCTGCATCCAGTTCAGCGCAGGGAAAGCCGAATGGCGTCTCTCTCTGCTGCCGCTAAACTCCGAGGCAGCGTTAAATACTATTCCCCCCTCCGAGTTGTCATAACTCGGAGGGAGATGTAATTCGGGGTCTAGCAGCCGCCAGAGCCCTGAATTACCGTTATGCGGGGTGCGCAGGATAGCATTGCTGCTATGACAGCGCCCAGCTTCGGCGCTTAGAGCCGCGCACCGAAAAAAGCTGCATCGTAATATATGTGATATACCAAATAAACTACATATTCTTGGTGCAGCTTATGGCACCTTTTCTGCTTGGCCATGAACTTGAGAGTAAAGGTAGCCTTACATCTCTTGACTTGGCGGCTGATCAAATTGGTTGAAAATTGGTGCCGCCAAGAGCATGCCTGATTGACGATGCAACCAATTTTGGGCCTAAATTGGTTGCATATATTGATCGGACATGTTGCAAGCAGTGGCGGCGCTACACTGGGGCTTGCCCGGGCTTCAGCCCCAGCTGGCAACTTGTTAGCCCCTCTTAAAGCCCCCCCGCTGGCCGTGGCCACCGCAAGTCTGTACTTGCGTATTTTCAGAAGAAGAGAAGGAGAATTGGAGGGGGGCTGGCCTGCTGGCTGTCAGATGACAAAAAATGATCGAGGCGCCAGCCGCGCTAATAAGGGATGCGGGAGCCTGCTTTATTCCTCCCTCCCTCCTCCCTTCCTATGAATGCCCCCACCTGCTGTGAATGACTGTCCCCCCCGTAGGCAGTGTGTGCGGAGCAGAGCGGAGCGGTAGGTCCTCTTACCGCAATCCATGCTCACCAGCAACTAGTCTCTTGCTTCCTGTTTACCATGACGTCACAGGAAGCAGGAGACTAGTTGCCGGTGAGCATGGATTGCGGTAAGAGGACCTACCGCTCCGCTCTGCTCCGCACACACTGCCTACGGGGGGGGGGGGGGGACATTCACAGCAGGTGGGGGCATTCAGAGGAAGGGAGGAGGGAGGGAGGAATAAAGCAGGCTCCCGCATCCCTTATTAGCGCGGCTGGCGCCTCGATCATTTTCTTCCTGTCTTCTCTCCCCAGGGCAATCTCCTCACACACAGGGGCACCTTCCTCCCCACCTACGGGCATTCTCCCCCCTCCACTGACGACCCCCCTACCCACTGGCACCCTTTTCCCCACCCACTGGCACCCTCCTCCTACCCACTGAGACTATCCTCCTACCCACTGGCACCTTTCTCCCCCACCCAGTGTCACCCTCCTCCCCACCCACAGGTACCCTCCTCGCCACCCAGTGTCACCCTCCTCCTTCCCACTGACACCCTCCTCCTACCCACTGGCACCTTTCTCCTCCACCTAGTGTCACCCTCCTTTCCACCCACAGGTACCCTCCTCTCCACCCACTGGCACCCTCCTCCTACCCACTGACACCCTCCTCCTACCCACTGGCACCCTTCTCCCCACCCAGTGTCACCCTCCTCCCCACCCACAGGTACCCTCCTCGCCACCCAGTGTCACCCTCCTCCTTCCCACTGACACCCTCCTCCTACCCACTGGCACCTTTCTCCTCCACCCAGTGGCACCCTCCTTTCCACCCGCAGGTACCCTCCTCCCCACCCAGTGTCACCCTCCTCCTTCCCACTGACACCCTCCTCCTACCCACTGGCACCTTTCTCCTCCACCCAGTGTCACCCTCCTTTCCACCCACAGGTACCCTCCTCCCCACCCACTGGCACCCTCCTCCCCACCCACTGGCACCCTCCTCCTACCCACTGACACCCTCCTCCTACCCACTGGCACCCTCCTCCTCCCCACCCACTGGCACCCTCCTTTCCACCCACAGGTACCCTCCTCCCCACCCAGTGTCACCCTTCTACCCACTAACACCCTCCTCCTACCCACTGTCACCTTCTCCCCCACCCACTGGCACCCCCCTTTCCACCCAGTGTCACGCTCTCCAACACACTGTCACCCTCCTCCGCAAACTCATTCCTCCCATTGTCACCCTCCTGCAAAAGCAGAGGTGTGGCTTAAGGCCACACAGGAGGCGTGGCTTAAGTGTCCCTCTTTCCCATCTTCAAATGTTGGGAGGTATGGTAGAGCAGCCCGCACGGGAACGTTCCTAGCGGTTACATTTGTGTGTCACGTGACGATGAAGACGTCCGTCACGTTACACGCACACAGTGTGCAATGCGCTTGCCTCGCCTCAGTCGCCTGCCTGACCCGCCCGCCCAGCTTTAGAGAGGCTTGCTGCCGCTTTTCGTATGACGGCCAGCAGTTAAACAGCAGCAGGCAGCACCGGGGGACTTTGCAGCCGCCAGCCACACCAGACCAGACTGCGTCACTCACTACTAGTGAGTGACTCACTCACGGACAGCATGCGGCACACTATGTCCGAGGACGAGGAGGAGGACAGCCAGCCATTGACAGCCGCTCAGCAGCAGCAGGAGGAGGACTCAAGGTGGGTGGGCAGCCAAGCCAGCCAACTTTAATGATGTTTTTTACATGTGATGTTGGCACCAGCCAGGCCTGAGCTGCCATGGGGCCCCCAGCCCACCACCACCAGCCAGGCCTGAGCTGACCTGGGGCCCCCAGCCCACCACCACCAGCCAGGCCTGAGCTGCCCTGGGGGGCCCCCAGCCTACCACCACCAGCCAGGCCTGAGCCCTTCCACCCAGCCCACCACCACTAGCCAGGCCTGAGCTGCCCTGGGGCCCCCAGCCCACCACCACCAGCCAGGCCTGAGCTGCCCTGGGGCCCCCAGCCCACCACCACCAGCCAGGCCTGAGCTGCCCTGGGGCCCCCAGCCCACCACCACTAGCTAGGCCTGAGCTTCCCTGGGACCCCAGCCCACCAGCCACGCAGGCATGAGGCCTCCAGCCCACCACCAGTCAGGCTTGAGGTGCCCTGGGGCCCCCAGCCCACCACCACCAGCCTGACTACATATACTGGGGACAGCTATACGCCTGGCTACATATACTGGGAACATCTATACACCTGGCTACCTATGCTGGGGACACTGTCTGTCTGTCATTATGTGCATTTACTGGGGAAATGCTGTCTGTCATTATGTGCATGAACTGGTGAAAAGTTGTCCCTTATGTGCATTTACTGCGGAAACGCAGTCTGTCATTATGTGCATTAACTGGTGAAAAGCTGTCCCTTATGTGCATTTACTGCGGAAACGCAGTCTGTCAATATGTGAATTAACTGGTGAAAAGCTGTCTCTTATGTGCATTTAATGGGGAAACTGTCTGTCATTACATGCATTAACTGGTGAAAAGCAGGCTCTTATGTGCATTTAATGGGGAAACTGTCTGTCATTACATGCATTAACTGGTGAAAAGCAGGCTCTTATGTGCATTTAATGGGGAAACTGTCTGTCATTACGTGCATTAACTGGTGAAAAGCAGGCTCTTATGTGCATTTACTGCGGAAACGCAGTCTGTCATTACGTGCATTAACTGGTAAAAAGCTGTCCCTTTATGTACATCACCGCTATACACGCCACCTGGATCCAGCACATGGCGTGTGTGGGACGTCACGTCGGTGGTGTGTATAGTGCTAATGAAAGAGCAGGGGATTCTGAAGAGGCACATTTATACACTAGGGGGTCAGCGGTGAGGCAGCGGATGTGGCAGACTCGGCATGCTGAAATTGATGTGGTGTATCGGCAGCAGGCAGATCTCGCTCTAATCACATTCAATCAGGGAGAGAGTTGTCTCTTGGTCAAATTTTCCTATCATTAAGAAGTTGGATGCAGCACTGGCAGAGTTCAATACCATAATGAAAAAAGTAAGATAATTTCCTAAGAGACAAACCATTCATAGCTGGTAATAAAATCTCAGCATTTGCATCAGCGTTTGTGGATATTGGCGGACATTTTCTTGTAGCCCTGCTCTAAATAGACGGAGCAGAGGACAAGGTGGATCTGAGAAGCAGGGACTAGACAGGGGTAGGGGGTTCATGGCAAGAGGCGACACATACTTTGTACAGCGCCACGGAATATGTTGGCGCTTTATAAATGAATAATACAAATACCCAGTGCTGCCGCAACACATAACTGTGTCATGGCACATCGGTTGGGAATCCCTGGTTTACAGTTACAGCTGGGACCAGCATTTAGCAGCTGGAGACTCACCTGAGTGCGTATGCTATGCTATTCGACTGGTGCTGTTTAAATTAAGGCGCTGGGTCTAATTAACTGTTAAATCTTCTTTAGAATCTCTGATTATGAGGCTATTGCACTACTGAGAAATACCAAGTTGGATCCCTGAATTCTCACCAAGACAGGGACAGCTAGAGTAGAGAGGTCAGGCAGAAGCAAGGCAGTTTATATGTGTAGATCAAACCTATGCTATGCTTCGCATCCACAGCAACAATGCCCAACATTTGTAAAGCACTTTTCTTTGATAGGACTCAAACCCATAAATATGACTCAGACCAGTATTTGGGTGATTAATACATTTTGGTACAGAGGAAGTTTTCTACAAGTCCGCAAATGCCAGGCTAAACAGGTGGCGTTTCAGTCTGTAGGGATAGGGCTGCCTTTACTGAGTGTGGTAGGGGATTCGAAAGGGTAGAGACAGCATTACAGAAAGTTCTGGCTCCAAAGGTTTTGAGGTGCACTCTGGGAGTGACCAAGTTTATGGATCTTGCTGATCTGAGGTTGTGAGATGTGTGGTGCAGTTTCAGCAAGTCCTTCATGTATCCAGGGCCCAGATTGTGTAGGGATTTGAATGTCAACAGTCCAATCCTGAAGAGTATTCTCAATTTTACAGGTAATCAGTGCATTGAGAGAAGAATCAGTTTAATGTGACATTGGCAAGGCTGGTTTGTTAGCAATCTAGCATTAGCATTCTTTACTAATTGCAGTCGGTACAGGTCCTTGATTGGGAGGTCTGCATAGAGGGCACTGCAGTAGTCCAGCTGTGCTGTGATGAAGGTGTGAACTAGGGTTGGAAGACCCTCTGGGAGAATGAGATGTTTAATTTTTGCAATGTTCCTCACATGAAAGTAGGAATATTTGACTACAGACGAGGTTTGGTTTCTGAAGCTCAATTCTCCATCGATTAGCACACCAAGACTGTGCACAAGGTCAAATTTATTTATGTCTGAATACCCTATCTTGACTGGTGTTGATTTAGAATAGAGTTGTTTTGATGCCACATGTTGGCCTTGGACAAGAAGGACTTCTGTTTTGTCAGCATTCAGTTTCAGCCACTTGTCATTCAGCCACTCTTGTGACTCAGCTAAGCAAGAATTTCTTTTTGGAGTAGGGTCTGTTCCACCAAGTTTGAAGGACAAGTATAGTAACGTGTCATCAGCATAGCAGTAGTATGTTAGGCCATGTTGTCAGATAATTTTACCAAGTGGTAGCATGTAGATTGCAAATAGCAGAGGGGATAGGATTGAGCCTTGTGGGACTCCAAATTTTAGAGGTGCAGAGTTGGACATGACAGGTCCTAGGGATACTCTCTGTGTTCTGTCAGTCAAAAATGATCTGAACCACTGGAGAACTAAGCCACTGATGCCACAGTACTCCTGCAATCTGGTGAGCAAGATTTCATGGTCAACTGTATCAAAAGCTGCTGAGAGATCCAACAGGATTACGATGTAGTATTCCCTCTGTCCCTTGCCATAAGCAGATCGTTGCAGACCTGGATGAGGGCTGTTTCGCAGCTGTGATGTTTCTTTAAGCCAGATTGTAGAGGGTCCAAGATGTTGTTTGCTGAGAGCCTGGCTATCAATTGCAGATAGACAGCTTTTTCAATAACTTAAAATCTCTAAAGGGGGGAGTATACTTGTCAAACTCTGGGCCGAGGGCAAAATCAGGCCTGCAGAGCCATTACATTTGGCCTGAAAGTGGTTCCTCCACTTTGCATTTTGTTTGGCACACTTTAGACCACTAGGAAAGCTATGAGAAGGTGAAGCCCTAGATCACCAGGGAAGCCATTTGCGGGGGTGGGGGGACCATTAGACACCAGGGGACTGTATAGGGGAAGGGGGCTCACTAGGCACCAGGAAATTGTTTAGGGGTGCGAAGGGGGTTCAATAGACACCAAGGAACATTTTAGGGGTGAAAGGGTGGACAACTAGACTCTAGGGAACTGTATTGGGGAGGGAGGGGGGCCACTAGACACCAGGGAACTGTATAGGAGAGGTAGGTGGACACTAGGCACCAGAGAACTGATGAGAGAGAAGGGGGCCACTAGACACTAGTGAACTGTATAGGGGAGAAATGGGAAGACCACTAAACACCATGGAACTATACAGGGGAATTGTAAAGGGGAGGGAGGACCACTAGATATCAGGAAACTGTATAGGGAAGGGAGGGGGGCACTAGATGGTAGGGAACTGTATAGAGAAGGGACGGGGGGAGGGATCATTAGACAACAGGAAACTTTATAAGGTAGGGAGGTGGCTACTAGACATTGAGGTTGGCACATGACTTGGTCCCAGTGTTCAATTTCACCCCACTTTGTATTTGAGATTGACACCCCTGTTTTAGAAGCACACTTTGTCAGTTGTGCTATACATAGATGGCTACGTAATCTATTATACTTTATAATAACAATTAAAAAATACGTGTAAATTTGTTCTGTGATATGTGAACATCTTTTCCTCAGTTTGCTTTCAACACATGTGCGGTTTAGTTCCAACCGGTATCTAAAAACAGAAGTCCTAAACAGAAGTCTCACCTCTGCTATTTTTAGTCTGGGAACTCAGCACAGTGCACATATGGTTCACTTAAATAATTGGCTTATGGATTGTTAATTATGTAAATTTGGTGAGATGTTTATGCCATGATGTGACAATAGAGAGTATACTAATCACCTGGATACCATTAGCTTTATACTAAATCCATGAGCACAAGGTGTTTTTCTAGCAAAATAATGTTAGAATATTTAATTTTACAACAAAAAATTCTCTCTACCTCTCCGCATCTCCGATATCTGCCTGATGAAGGATTGTAGCTGCAAAACACGTTGCACTGTGAAGCATTCAAATAAAACGAATTATTGAACAAATCAACAGAATCTTGTCCACTTTTTGGGGAAGTAAGTCCACCACTAATTACCTTTTTTTAATAGATTTTAGTATATTCTATTCATGTTATTGGCGCCTTTGTTCAAATACACAGTGTATATTCTAGTCTAGTAAAGGGGTGTTATCCCTTACTTTTTCTATTTACAGAGAGCAACTCTGAGTGGGGTCAGGTCTAATCAGCCCACCTGCCTTTACAGTGGTTGCCTGAGTGGTAACCCTTGCTTGTGTGTATTATTTATCCTCCTCATTATGTTAAACATACTACTACACTATTGTGGGCTCTCGGTTTCTCCTTTTTCTTTTGTACAGGTATCTATTCATAATCTCTGAAACTGCAATACCAGTGAATGTCATGGTGAATCAGCAGATATATTTTTCACGTGTCCCTACCTGGCACTAGTGAACAAACTGGCACGCCTGACAGTGAGGAATGACTAGGAGGTTTGCTCAGTACAGTATGCTCATTAAACTTGCTTTCTCCAACAAACTTGGAACAGAACAATGTTTGCACTCCCGCCTTACGTAACTTTTTTGTTTGTTATTTTGACAAAATGCCCAGAATAATTATTCTCTTTCTTTGCCCTGCACTTTCTATGCATGTCAAAAAGGTGAAAAGAATATACTGTCCTTAACAATGCGGTTACTATAGAGATCACATAAAACCACATAAACACATCATCTGCAGTCAACATAGGTCACTTAGCAATCCTTGATGCAGCGCTCCCCAGCTAGATGTGTTTAAATTATCAACAGTGGAATAATGAAAGAAGATTGGAGTTACAAAGCACTTTAAAGAGGAACTCCAGTGAAAATATTGTAATAAAAAAGTGCTTCATTTTTACAATAATTATGTATAAATGGTTTAGTCAGTGTTTGCCCATTGTAAAATCTTTCCTCTCCCTGATTTTACATTCTGACATTTATCATATGGTGACATTTTTACTGCTGGCAGGTGATGTCAGTGGAAGGAGATGTTGCTTGCTTTTTTTGGCAGTTGGAAACAGCTATAAACAGCTGTTATTTTCCACAATGCAACAAAGCTCCCACAGTGTGATGTCAGAACCATGGTCCTCACATCACACTGTGGGAGGGGTTTCACCACAATATCAGCCATACAGAGCGCCCTGATGATCCGTTTGTGAAAAGGTAAAGATTTCTCGTGGGAAAGGGGGTATCAGCTACTGATTGGGATAAAGTTCAATCCTTGGTTTCTCTTTAAACACCAGAAACTGTATATGAGTTATCAAACACCGTATGTATGTATGTATGATATCAACTGGCTATAATTAGTCCAACTCTTTATTTCATCAATAGACAATTGTTTTCCAATAGCACAGTCCAATTTTAATGTTCCAGGGACCAGCAGTGCATGTGTCTATTCTGAGGACCTCCGCTGTATACCCAGCAGGGATGGTCGTACTCAGCCAACTTCGCTACGCTGGAACTACGCGTAATTTTACGCAAATACGCTTCGCAATCTACGGCTATGTTATCACAAACTTCACTATGTTTGCATTCCGTAGACTACGTGTTAAAATACGCAAGCTTCGCGTAGTGCGAAACGTAGCTGATGCGACCGCTTATGCCCTTATGCGGAAAAATTTCCGCAATAATCTTCAACCTATTTGCAAATATAAACTAATGTAGGCGTACATTCCACCATCCAAGGCGGAATTGTATGCGTATAAAGGGCAATTATATTTCTGCGCATGCGCAATGATCCATATAGAAGCAGTTACCGCATGCGTAGTTGACTTCGCAATACATACGTCAACTACGCTTAGCGGGCAAAGCTTCGCATAGCGGGACTACGACTACGCGGAAATGCGTACGTGTAGTTCTTAAACTTCGCATACGAACTACGATGCGTAGTTGCGTACTACGACGCGTAGATTAGCGCTGGCGTAGTTTACGAGCAACCCTGATACCCAGACTCACCAGATGTAGCAGCCAATGATGGGCCCATTAACGCATCTGGGATATCAGCCACTCTACAGACTCTCTAGCAAGTCTGCACGGCACTTGTCTCCTCTCCCGCCTCAGGAACTAAAAGTCAAAAGTGAAGCAAGGGCTCTCTCATGGCGCACTATTGTATTTTTTATTAAATAAAAATGCATAAAGTATAAAAAGTATTTTAGCCAACAGTTTGCCTTCACAGTAATAATTGTACACAATAGAATCCCTTTATAGTAAACTCCAAGGAACCAGGAAAAGAAGTTTACTACTAGTAGTAGTTTACAGAAGTTTAGTATGTCAGAACTAGTTATACATTGTTTATTTATACAGACACATTTGCTGAGGACTTATTTTATTATATCAAAAGTCTTCTTTTATTATATCAAAAAGGAGAACATAAATGTTTAGATTGAGAAATATGTTTACTAACAAGAACACTAGATAAAATAATAGATACTGCATTCCTAGTTTGTATTCATTCACAGGGCCGGATTTAAAGGGAAGGTTCAGGGACACCTTGCAAAAAATAAAAATCGATATCCACTTACCTGGGGCTTCCTCCAGCCCGTGGCAGGCAGGATGTGCCCTCGCCGCCGCTCCAGAGGCTTCCGGTCGTCTTCGGTGGCCGACCCGACCTGGCCAGGCCGGCTGCCAGGTCGGGCTCTTCTGCGCTCCAAGGACGGGCTCTTCTGCGTCCCACGCGGGCGCGCTGACGTCATCGGACGTCCGCCGGGCTGTACTGCGCAGGCGCAGAACTACTGCACCTGCGCAGTACAGCCCGGCGGACGTCCGATGACGTCAGCGCGCCGGCGTGGGACGCAGAAGTGCCGGGCCTTGGAGCGCAGAAGAGCCCGACCTGGCAGCCGGCCTGGCCAGGTCGGGTCGGCCACCGAAGACGACCGGAAGCCTCTGGAGCGGCGGCGAGGGCACCTCCTGCCTGCCACGGGCTGGAGGAAGCCCCAGGTAAGTGGATATCGATTTTTATTTTTTGCAAGGTGTCCCTGAACCTTCCCTTTAAGCCAAGTCCGCCTAAGCCATGGCCTAGGGCACCACAGGAGCAAGGGCACCAAAGCTGCAGGCTAAACTGGTGCAGAATTAGCAAGCTTGCAAACGATGCAATGCAGGGAGATCAGGCGAGCACCTGACCGCGGTACTCTGCTGCCAACTGCCTGTGCAGCAGCCACCTTGTTCTCTCTGTGCTTGTTTGCATTGTGGCCAGCGGCTATATGGACTTGCGCAGAATTGGAGATGGAAAGGAAGAGGAAGCTTCTGCACTGGAGAAGTGTGGAGAAATGAGTGACACTGATGGCTGCTGCAGTGTGAAGGGTGAGCTGGCTACCTATACTGAAAGGGGGGTGGGAAAATGAGGGATTAATGGAGAGTCATCTGGCTGCATATACTGGAGGGAAAGGAAAAGGGGTCATCTGGCTATCTATACGGGGGGGGGGGGGGGGGGGTCATCAGACTACTTATACTAGAGGCAAGGATGGAGGGGTCATCTCGCTACCTATACTGAAGCGGGGTGGCTGGTGACAGTGGCCTTGGGCGGTACAGAGTACAAATCCGGCCCTGTTCATTCATACCTACCTAAAGCTAGACATCACTTTGGGGGATCCTGGAAAGCTGAGACACACTGTGAGGAACACTAGAAACTTGTCACACACTATTGTGACGTGTGATCTGTGCGGCATGTTCATTTACTGAGAGTTCTGTGCACACAGGGAGATATTACTTGCTTGGCAGTTGGAAAAAGTCATTATTTCCCACAGTGCAAAAAGGTTCACAGGCAGCAAAATGTCAGGGCCATGGTCATGACGTCATGCTGTGGGAGGGGTTTCACTACTATATCAACCACACAGAACCCTTGATGATCTTTCGAGAAAAGGTAAAGATTCATCACAGGAAAGGCAATATCGGCTACCGATTGGGATGAAGTTCAATCCTTGGTTAAAGTTCCTCATTAACCACTTCCCTACCACTGTTTTTGTGCCTTCAAATCCAGAGCAATTTTCACATTATGCTCCTCCCATTCATCCGCCAATAACTTTATCTCTACTTATCACACTGAAATTATCTATATATTATTTTTTGCAGGACAAACTAGGCTGTCTTTGGGCAGTAATTTTTGCTAAGAATTATTTTATTATATATACATTTTACAGGGAAGAGGAATACAAAAAATTGCAAAAATTCTTTTCTCAGGTTTCAGCCATCGTAGTTTAAAAATAAAATTTGCTATTGTAGAAAAAAAAAGACACATTTTATTTGCCCGTTTGTACTGGTTATTACAATGTTTAATTTGTGTCTCTAGTACAATGTATGGTGATAATATTTTATTTGGAAATACAGGTGTATTTTTCCATAGTGTTTTTTTATATCATAACAATAATTACAAGCGTTTATTTACGAAAGCAACAGTAATATGTCCTCATGACATGCATATTAAAAACGTCCCTAAGGTAACTATTTATGTAGGTTTTTTTAAATAATGTGTTTTTTTTGTTTGTTTTTTTATAAGTGTTTTACTTCAGTAACCATGGGGTAGGGTGGAAGGGGTTAAAATAATAATAATAATAATAATAATTTATTCTTTTTTTCTATGTTAAAGCGTATTATGGTGTATTTTATTTTGGACAGAAGATGGCACTACACTTAGTTCCTGTCTGCTGTTAACAGTAGACGGGAACAAGGTCGTGGATCAGTTTGCTTTCAGCTATGAATGAGAGCTGTGTCTCACTGCTGCAAGCTCCCATTCATCACAGGTATGGTGATCAGGGTTGGGAAAGTAGTATTTCCCTTTCTCTTCCTGCCCTCCAATCATTAAAGCCCTCCACTATGCTCGTGCCTCTCTCCATCCAATGAAACAGAGGCAGCCAGCTGAGAGCCCGCCCACACAATCCCCGGGAAACCAGCAGAAGCTGCAGGAGGAGAATAGAGATGGGAAGTTCGGATCTTTTCAATGATCCGGATGATTCGAATCGGATCATTGAAAAGATCCGGATCTTTGATCCGAATCTCAGATCATTTTACTACCGAAGCATTCGGGGGTGAAATGAACAGCAGGACAGGTCTTTCCCTGCTGTGGACAGGAGAAGGGGCGGGGGGTGGACACACAGAGAAGGGGAGAAGATGGACAGAGGGCGGGGAGTGGACAGAGAAGGGAGGAGGGACGAGCAGAGAGCAGAAATGTTTGCACACAATACCCACATGCTGCAATCATATGCTTTACATGTATTTCACCTGCATGTTCATCTGTATACTTTGAATGCACATGTCTCACAGTGAAAGAAAGCATTCCCAGAAGCATTCCCAGAAGTAAAGTGCAGCTGTTTAGAGCGAGTGCAGGAGGATCATATTGCAAAGCTCCCAACTGTCCCTCTTTCAGAGGGACAGTCCCTCTTTGGGAGCCTTGTCCCTCTTTCCTCCTCATTTGTCCCTCTTTCAGTACTTTGTCCCTCTTTCTATATAAATATATCTATTTCTCTACTAAAAATGGGGTTTGATTGACTCTAAACTTTTTTCTCATCCTTTAAATTGATATATTTCTAATTTTCAAATGCACATTGCAGCCAGTATGTGTGCTCTACACATATCTGGCAGTGGCACCCATGTCCCCTCTCTCTCATCTACCTGTCCCTGCAAGCTCCCCTCCAATTCAGCGATCCATCTCTGCTCTGCTTCCACTCCGCTGCCCGCTGAGAGGGGGCGTGTCGCTCCTGGCCCCGCTCCCCCTTTTGCGACCCGAATCACTGATTTTGATGATTCGGATGATTCGACTCACAAAATAGATTCGGATCAAAGATCCGAATCGTTCATGATCCGGACAACACTAGAGGAGAAAGCAGCGTGTCTGTGAGAGAAACGATCCTCCTCAGATTCCTGTGTGCTTCTGCAGCCAGCCAGGTTCATATAAGCTGTCCTGTCCTGTCCTGTTGTGATCTTATCTTTATTATCATTCCACTCTCTGCACTTTCTGGCTGCTGGCTGCCTCCCCCCCCTCCCCTTTTTATCTACACTGTTCCTTAGCAAAGGCACTTCTCTTTCTCAGTGGGACAGCTTATTTATATTAATTTCTAACAGCAATGATTCTATTTGGATATACTGTATTGTGTATTTGCTGTGCTGGTCATATTACTGCAAGCTGCAATACATTAACTCTTAGGGGGCCATACTTCAGGCGACTTGGCAGCCGATCCACTATCCAATTATAATCAAAAGTAGATGAAAATCTGCTAAGTGTATGCCTGACAAACAATACAACCAATTTTGGCCGAAATTGGTTGCATTAGTCAATCAGACATGCTGCAACATGTAGGGCCGACTTGCTTGACAGGGTGTGTTGCGGTAACGGCAAACGCTATCGGAACGATTGACGAAACCCCTGACGCTGTTCTTGCAATATGTGTGTGCATACGTAATGCATAAATGTGCTGTAATGTGCGTTTATACCTTACTTGTCCTGACGGTGGCCATCTGTCTTCCATCTCTTCAATTACCCGCATACATGCTGCGGGTGCATAACATGCAGGCGCAGGATGTCACACCACGCCAGTAGCGTGTATGCGGATAATTGAAGAGAGGCGGAAGATGGACGGCCACCGCGAAACAGGACAGGTAATGTATAAACACACATTACAGCACATTTACAGTATAGATTACACACACACAGAACGGCGAGGTAGACGATGCAGCGGGCTCCCAAGATATTTCATGCTGAAATTGATTGGGAAGCGACCAGCGGTGTATGGGCAGCCGATAGTTCTTTCTCTTTATCAGATTCGATTAGAGAGAGAGTGGTCTGTTGGTCGAATCTACTCATCATTGCTAGATTTATGGCTACCTTTAAGGTGGACACAGATCTCCCTCTGATCAAATCTGATCAGAGAGAGAGAGATCTTTTGGCCACCCATACACAGCAGACTGATTCCCAATCAATTTCAGCTTGAAATCTCTCAGGAATCAGCCGCCTTCATCGCTGCGCCTCTAATGTAAATGTGCCCCCCGCACGTGCATTTATACTGTCCACTTTTGTCTGTCACAGTGGCCATCCATCTTCTGCATTGCCGCCCTATATGGCTACTGGCATATAGCACTAGGGGGGCGTGTGTGATGTTATGTGCTATACCCTGGCAGCCTGTCACAGTGCCCATCCATCTTCTGCAATGCCGCCCTATATGGCTACTGGCATATACCACTATGGGCGTGTGTGTGTGTGGGTGATGTCATGTGCTATACCCCAGCTGCGATTGAGGCACGAAAGCAGAGGATGGATGGGCATCACAATGGGCAACCGCGGACAGGTGAAATATAACTGCCCATGGGCACATTTGCATTGGGGGAACAGCACCACAGGTTCCGTCTCGCATATCACAATATCCTGTGCCATCACTGACATGGACCCAAAACTTACCACGACAGCCCGAGATTTCCCAGCATGTCCGATTGATACATTTTACCAATTTTGGGCTGAAATTAGTTGAATCATCAATCGGGCATGCTTGTGGTGGCACCGATTTGCATCAGATTTGATAATTATTGAATTGGATCAGAATCGTCTGATGTATGGCCACCTTTACTTTTTTGACTTTATTATTAATATAGCGCTGACATCTTCCGCAGCACTGTACAGAGTATATTGTCATTTAACTGTGCCTCAGAGGGGCTCACAATCTAATCCCTACCATAGTCATATGTCTATAATATAGTGTATATGTCTAAAATGTAGTGTATGTATTGTAGTCTAGGAGTCAATTTATGAGGAAGCCAATTACCTTATCTGTATGTTTTGGGGATGTAGGAGGAAACCGGAGTGACCCCTTTTTGTCATCAGAACTGCCTTAATTCTTCATGGAATCCGTTTAGGGTCATGGCAATTACCTTAAAGCGGATCCGAGATGAAAAACTAACTATAAGTAACTTGTCTATATATCTTATCTAAAGTTTATACAGTTTACACAGCAAATCTAGCTGCAAACAGTTTCAGCAGTTTATGATGATTTATTTCTGTGATACAATGACAGCAGCCATGTTGTTTGTAAACATTACACACAGGCAGGCTTATCTGCATCTTGAGCAAAAAAACCTAATCCCTCCATCCTCCCCTCTGCCTCTGAAATCTCTGGCTAGTAATACCTACCCCTCCTCCTGCCCAGACTGAGCTCCCATGAGCCCTTGATACTGTCTGAAAATGCCAAGGCTCTCTGAAATGCTGTGGGCGTGGCTTGTATAGTTTATAGGGAATTAGAGTATTAAAACAAAAACAAAAAAGTATTTAGCGTGAGGAATGCCCTATAAACTATATGAAAGGAACGCAATTATGCAATCAGTAAAAGTTCATCTTGGATCCACTATTTATATATATATATATATATATATATATATATATATATATATATATATATCCTCAGACATTCCTTTTAAGGGTCACTTTGCTAGCTGTGTTTTAGAAGTTTTAGAAGGAAATGCAGGCCCACTGAGTTACACTGCAATATTACAGTTGGCTCAGCACATAGCCATTTTTGATTTTTGTTGTGGTGTGCACCGCATACTGCATTCACTTCTTTTCCCCAAACTTTGACTGTAACACAGCATTCCACCCCCTCCACCTCAACAAATTGCTTGATCAGAGGGGGGTGTCTGTGAATAGTCCGCACCGGGTGCCAAATACCCTAGCTACGCCACTGCTGCTATGGAGAGGGGAGGAGGGACAACGACTGGCGTATGACAAAGCAGCTTCCAGCTGGAGTGGTATGTATCCAAACAATTCATTCAGGGGTCACTGTCTTTTAAAGTTTAAGTGAATCTTTAAATGAGCTCAGGAGATACCTGTACACACTCAATTCTTGGCCAATGCAGCCAGGAACATCCACTTCAGCAGAGTTTAAAAGTAACACTGAAGCGAAAAAAAATACGATATAATGAATTGTATGTGTAGTATGGATAATTAAAAGAACATTAGTAGCAAAGAAAAGAGTCTCTTATTTTTATTTTCAGTTATATAGCTTCTTTTTTATAACATTGCATCACTCACTAATATTTGCAGTTTACAAACTACACACTGCATTTTAACTATGAAACGGAGCAGAGCTAATGACCCTTTGAACTTCCCTGCAGTAAAATCTTATCTGAAGTTGTCTTTCACTGTTTATTTGATGTATGAGTGCTTCAGAAAACAGCCCTGTAGCCGACCAAGTTGGGTCGGAGAGCTCAGAGAAGCTCTTTTGCATAGATAACAACTGAAGTTTCTTAACTGTTCCTATACTGGAAACAATATGAGACTCTTTTCTTTGCTACTAATGTTCTATTTCTTAGCTGTACTACACATACAATGCATTATTTCATAAGTTTATTTTCACTTCAGATACCCTTTATTATAGCATGTGTAAACATCTTTAGGCATCTTAGAAAGAAGCTCATACTGCCGCTCAGAACTTTGAAATCTATGAAAACCTATTGATCACAACTATAAATCGCTAATCCATCCTAAAAACAATTAAAAATACTGCGGAGCGCTCCTCAGCAACACCATTCTCAGTACAACAACACACACTCCATACACTCTGGTACCGGTACCTTCCCCTTATATCCGCAGAGTGTGGAGACAAAGTGGCTGCTGAATGTGGTGTAAATAACGGCTACTTACATCCGATGGACGTATGTCTTTTTTTCAACCAAAATAACTATGTAACTATGTAACTACTTGCTGTGCTTAATGCTCATACTGCATACGTTTTCCAGCGATACTTGGGACAGTCTCTGGGCAGCAGTATCTTACCACCTCGCGACCAAACAGATTCCTCTGATCACTTTCCCTGTTGTCAATGCTGGTTACATAGCTTCCTCCAATTTCCACCTCGACCCTCCACCACTTCCGGTCTTCTCAACCCACCATGTAGTTGCTTATGGGGAGAGGAGGGGATGCATCCTGATGAAGCTCGCAGTGGGCGGGCGCAACGCATCGATGGGCGGGGCTGTACATCGATGCATGTCTGAGCGCTCCTACTAGCCGGCCGGCCGTGCTGCAGCAAAAGGACTTTCGTCTCCCCTCCTCTCCCCATAAGCAACTACATGGTGGGTTGAGAAGACCGGAAGTGGTGGAGGGTCGAGGTGGAAATTGGAGGAAGCTATGTAACCAGCATTGACAACAGGGAAAGTAATCAGAGGAATCTGTTTGGTCGCGAGGTGGTAAGATACTGCTGCCCAGAGACTGTCCCAAGTATCGCTGGAAAACGTATGCAGTATGAGCATTAAGCACAGCAAGTAGCCGTTATTTACACCACATTCAGCAGCCACTTTGTCTCCACACTCTGCGGATATAAGGGGAAGGTACCGGTACCAGAATGTATGGAGTGTGTGTTGTTGTACTGAGAATGGTGTTGTTGAGGAGCGCTCCGCAGTATTTTTAATTGTTTTTTAGGATGGATTAGCGATTTATAGTTGTGATCAATAGGTTTTCATACATTTCAAAGTTCTGAGCGGCAGTATGAGCTTCTTTCTAAGATAATTGACATATGTTTTACATGCAGTTGCTCCTGTTGAAATACAGTTATGGGCGGTATTTATATGGGTGAGTTGAGATAGACAGAATTTTTTATTGTTAATAAACCTCTTTAGGCACCCTACAATTGTTGTATGTGGCTATTTCTGCTTTTGGCCCAGATTTTGTTTAGCTACCTTCTCCTACCTTCTCCTACGGTTTCTGTAACTGAAAGTCCCTTGGTTTGGCTGTTATGTGGTCGCCCTGAGATTGGCTCTCAAGAAGCATTATTTTTTACCTCAGGACAGACCGTACATAGTTAAATAGTTATTTGGGTTGAATAAAGACACAAGTCCATCGAGTTCAACCAGAGAACAAAGTACAACACCAGCCTGCTCCCTCACATATCCCTGTTGATCCAGAGGAAGGTGAAAAAACCCTTACAAGGCATGGGCCAATTAGCCCCAAAAGGGAAAAAAAATCCTTCCCGACTCCAGATGGCAATCAGATAAAATCCCTGGATCAACACCATCAGGTATTACCCAGTAATTATAGCCATGGATGTCTTTCAACGCAAGGAAAGCATCTAAACCCACTTAAACGCAGATATAGAATTTGCCATAAGCACTTCATGTGGTAACACATTTCACATTTTAATCACTCTTACTGTAAAGAACCCTTTCCTAAATAAATAGCTAAAACGTTTTTTTCCTCCATGTCCCCTATCATGTCCCCTAGTTCTCTGCAGAAGCCAAGGGACAAATAGCTCATTCACCAAGCTTTTATATTGCCCTTGGATGTATTTATACATGTTAATTAGATTACCTAAGGCGTCTTTTCTCCAGATTAAATAAGCCCAGTTTATCTAACCTTTTCTGGTAAGTGAGACCTTTCATCCCTCATATCAATTGTCTGCTAACTCCCTGCTATTCAGTAACTGGTATTGTTTTTGAACTTAATACAGACTTTTATTGTCACTTGCACTATACTGTTCTGTCCTTCATAAATCTTATTGATATAATATACATGTTTTGTGGTATCTGGGCCTAGTCAGGGAAACCTGGGCGAATCATATATTTTTTATAGTGGTTATAATTTATAATGAAGCCTGCATAGGAGGTCTTCTATTATTTTTATTTGTACACGTGTCTAGTGTTTAATTATTGAATAGCTACCGTATTTCTTGGACCATAAGACACTCCTGACCATAAGACGCACCTAGGTTTAGAGGACAAAAATCTGGTAAAAAAAAATACTAATCCTGGTGCATCCATGGTGCAGGGGTGTCTTAGGGCTGGTTCAGACGGACGCTTTTGCTGCGTTTAACGCAGCGTTTTAGACGCAACGTTTTTTGGGATCTACCACCGTCCCATTCAAGTGAATGGGAGCGTTTATGGCTGGCTTTTGCAAGCATTCATAAACGCCTGGCAGGTGATCCCCCCATCGCTTCTAGGCTCGAAAGCGACATGCTGCTTCTGGCAGACGGTTGCGTCTGGTCACGTTGCGTTCGAAAGCACGCAAAAGCCCCAGAAACGCGTGTGAATGCGTCTGGAGGAGGGGCCGGGAGGCTATGAAGAAAGAACCACAATGCAAAGCGGCAGGAAATCTCACATGCGACAGCAATGGTGGCAGCAGCAGCAGAGCGCAGGGTGGAGTTGGGAGAACTTGTGGAGCAAATCTATGGCAAACCAGCTATTTGGGACTGTAGCAGCGCAGATTATAGTAACAGCATCCGGAAATCTTGCGCATGGGAGGCTGTCTGCAATCACTTTTTTGAAAATTACCAACAGTACAGCCCATCCACGAAAGATAGCATTTGTAAGTATACTGTGGCTCACTGCATGATTTGATTGTATTGTTTAACTGACATGTGCCCCATTGAATGTGCTTTGTATCTCACCTCAGTCCGACTGAATGAATTTTACCGCACCTCAGGCCCACTGAATGATTGCATTGTACCGCACCTCAGGCCCCCTGAATGATTGCATTGTACCGCACCTCAGGCCCACTGAATGATTGCATTGTATCTCCCCTCAGGCCCACTGAATGATTGCATTGTACCTCCCCTCAGGCTCACTGAATGATTGCATTGTACCTCCCCTCAGGCCCACTGAATGATAGCATTGTACCTCCCCTCAGGCCCACTGAATGATTGCATTGTACCTCCCCTCAGGCCCACTGAATGATTGCATTGTACCTCCCCTCAGGCTCACTGAATGATTGCATTGTACCTCCCCTCAGGCCCACTGAATGATTGCATTGTACAGCACCTCAGGCTCACTGAATGATTGCATTGTACCGCACCTCAGGCCCCCTGAATGATTGCATTGTACCTCCTCTCAGGTTCACTGAATGATTGCATTGTACCTCCCCTCAAGCCCACTGAATGATTGCATTGTACTGCACCTCAGGCCCACTGAATGATTGCATTGTACCTCCCCTCAGGTTCACTGAATGATTGCATTGTACCTCCCCTCAGGCCCACTGAATGATTGCATTGTACCGCACCCCAGGCTCACTGAATGATTGCATTGTACCGCACCTCAGGCCCACTGAATGATTGCATTGTACCTCCCCTCAGGTTCACTGAATGATTGCATTGTACCTCCCCTCAGGCCTACTGAATGATTGCATTGTACCGCACCTCAGGCTCACTGAATGATTGCATTGTACCGCACCTCAGGCTCACTGAATGATTGCATTGTACCTCCCCTCAGGCTCACTGAATGATTGCATTGTACCTCCCCTCAGGCCCACTGAATGATTGCATTGTACCTCCCCTCAGGCTCACTGAATGATTGCATTGTACCTCCCCTCAGGCCCACTGAATGATTGCATTGTACCTCCCCTCAGGCTCACTGAATGATTGCATTGTACCGCACCTCAGGCCCCCTAAATGATTGCATTGTACCGCACCTCAGGCTCACTGAATGATTGCATTGTACCGCACCTCAGGCTCACTGAATGATTGCATTGTACCTCCTCTCAGGTTCACTGAATGATTGCATTGTACCTCCCCTCAGGCCCACTGAATGTTTGCATTGTACTTCCCCTCAGGCTCACTGAATGATTGCATTGTTCCTCCCCTCAGGCCCACTGAATGATTGCATTGTACCTCCCCTCAGGCTCACTGAATGATTGCATTGTACCGCACCTCAGACCCCCTAAATGATTGCATTGTACCGCACCTCAGGCTCACTGAATGATTGCATTGTACCGCACCTCAGGCCCCCTGAATGATTGCATTGTACCTCCCCTCAGGCCCACTGAATGATTGCATTGTACCTCCCCTCAGGCCCACTGAATGATTGCATTGTACCGCACCTCAGGCCCACTGAATGCATTGCATTGTACCGCACCTCAGGCCCACTGAATGATTGCATTGTACCGCACCTTAGGCCCACTGAATGCATTGTACCGCACCTCAGGCCCACTGAATGATTGCATTGTACTGCTCCTTAGGTCCACTGAATGCATTGTACCTCTCTTGTGGCCTTGTGTTTGCTACAACCTCCCAATAAGCTCAAGGTTTTGTAACAAAAAAATGTGTAAATTGTATATGGAACCTATGTTATAATAGCACATTTGTAATTTAATTTTTCTGTCTATTTCCCTCAGTAAAAATGGTCAAAAAAAATGGAAATCTATTCGTGATAGATATTCGAAAGATTTGCGGGAAAGCCGACAAAATCGAAGCGGATAGGCTGCATCTCATTACAAGTTTCATCCACTTTTCGAGGAACTTGCATTCCTGAGGAGGACAATGGAGAGAAGAACGTAAAAAAATAATAATAATAAAAAATTGTTGTGTTGAGTCTTGCGTCTCTCAACTTTCTCTTCACAATATCCCACAGATTCTCTATGGGGTTCAGGTCAGGAGAGTTGGCAGGCCAATTGAGCACAGTAATACCATGGTCAGTAAACCATTTACCAGTGGTTTTGGCACTGTGAGCAGGGGCCAGGTCATGCTGAAAAATGAAATCTTTATCTCCATAAAGCTCTTCAGCAGATGGAAGCATGAAGTGCTCCAAAATCTCCTGATAGCTAGCAGCATTGACCCTGCTCTTGATAAAACTCAGTGGACCAACACCAGCAGCTGACATGGCACCCCAGACCATCACTGACTGTGGGTACTTGACACTGGACTTCAGGCATTTTGGCATTTCCCTCTCCCCAGTCTTCCTCCAGACTCTGGCATCCTGATTTCCGAATGGCATGCAAAAGTTGCTTTCATCCGCAAAAAAGAACTTTGGACCACTGAGCAACAGTCCAGTGCTGCTTCTCTGTAGCCCAGGTCAGAAATTTCTTTCTGTGTCTTAACCTCTTGCTTGAGGGTGTCTATGAAGGCCTTCTGGACAGCAGTCAGGTCAGCAGTCTTACCCATGATTGTGGGTTTGAGTAATGAACTAGGCTGGGAGTTTTTAAAAGCCTCAGGAATCTTTTGCAGGTGGTTAGAGTAGGTGATTCACATGATTAGGTTAATAGCTTGTTTACAGAACCTTTTCATGATATGCTAATTTTTTGAGGAGATCCTGTAGTTTTTATAATATTCTCATTTGTATTGCAATACATATGTTTTTTTTTTACTTGCAGAACAACTACAAATGTCCAGGAAACTGAGGCCCAGGAGGAGCAAGGAAGTGAGGCCCAGGAGGAAGATGACGCAAGTGTTGGATCTCTAAATACCTCAGTAAGATGCTCTTCTGAGAACCTGAAGACTGAGGAGGAGTCACTGGAGGAGAGTGGAAACACACAATCCACTCTAGCAACACCATCGACTGGTCAAAGGCTTAGATCGCCCATAGTTACCGCTCAAAGGTGAAATCGGGCCAGAAATGTCGTACCAGAACAAAATGCAGAAGTTTTGTCCCTAATTAAAAATGTTGTAACTAGTGTTGCACAACTAATTGAACCAAAAGACAGCCTAGGAACTTTTTTAGGGCACTAGAAAAAGAAGCAAGGGAGATTCTCAAAGAAAAGTGGGATGAGATGAAACAAAAACTGTTCACGCTCGTGATGAACATGAAGACAACTAGTGTCCCATCAAGGGAGAGTTGCTCTGGGAGCACATCGCAGGAGGCTGTGCCACATTACTATTTTCCCGGGAGTTATAGCCAAATGGTACCTTCATATCAACCAAACTGACACCCATAGCCCCAACTTCCATAAAGTAGCCACAC
Source organism: Hyperolius riggenbachi (assembly GCF_040937935.1). Taxonomy (NCBI): domain Eukaryota; kingdom Metazoa; phylum Chordata; class Amphibia; order Anura; family Hyperoliidae; genus Hyperolius; species Hyperolius riggenbachi. Next base: position 488,584,134 of record NC_090646.1, on the reverse strand, counting down.
GCAGGGTCAAGCCATAGGACAGGCAACTTATGCACAGCATCCATCATTGCCGACCACTTTAGAAAGAAGCACAGCAGAGGCTTGAAGATATAAGATACCATTTTTTAAACGTGTGGCACTTGTGTAGTTGTGTGGTGGCTGAGGTGGAGATGGTCCATCCCCTCATGGTAGGACTATCTGTATGCAGAGCCGGGACAAGGTCATCCAGCACCCAAGGCTGAGACACCAAAGTGCGCCCCTCCATCCCTCCCACCCCAGCCATCACACACTGATTGCTATTACACTAAGAGGGCCACAGGGCCCACAACCTCCCCAACACCTTAATATCTAGTTATCTGGCTTGCAGTCACTGCTATGTATCTCCTTTTCTTATTTCTTTCTGCTTCAAACACAATTAGGAATGACAGCTGAATGAATTCTGCGCCCCCTCCTACACTGCGCCCTGAGGCTGGAGCCTCTCCAGCCTATGCCTCGGCCCGGCCCTGTCTGTATGTGTCTTGGGCTGAGGCTTTGCCTTCCCCAGGCCACAGGCAGAGGGTCCCCCATGGGGTGACGGACTTTCTTTACTTCAGTCACAGTCCTCTGCCCTCTCAGGCTATCGTCCAGTGCTTCCTCCCAGGCTATCCTCCTTAGCCTCGCACTTTAAGAAATGTGTGTGTGAACACACTGTAGGTACTTGTGTAGTTGTGTGGTGGCTGAGGTGGAGATGGTCCATCCCCTAATGGTAGGACTGTCTGTGTCTTGGGCTGAGGCTTTGCCTTCCCCAGGCCACAGGCAGAGGGTCACCCATGGGGTGATGGACTTTCTCTACTTCAGTCACAGTCCTCTGCCCTCTCAGGCTATTGTCCAGTGCCTCCTCCCAGGCTATCCTCCTGGGCCTCGCATTTTAAGAAATGTGTGTGTTAACACACTGTAGGTACTTGTGTAGTTGTGTGGTGGCTGAGGTGGAGATGGTCCATCCCCTCATGGTAGGACTGTCTGTCTGTGTCTTGGGCTGAAGCTTTGCCTTCCCCAGGCCACAGGCAGAGGGTCCCCCATGGGGTGACGGACTTTCTCTACTTCAGTCACAGTCCTCTGCCCTCTCGGGCTATCTTTCAAGGCCTCCTCCCAGGCTATCCTCCTGGGCCTCACACTTACACTAATTTTTGTGCACTGCACCAGTGGCGGACATACGGCCGTGCAGGCCGTGCCGCCGCACGAGGGCCCCTGAAGTTCCATTGCTTCAGGGGCCCATTAAGTATTTTTTTTATATATATTTTTTTTTTCCCCTGGGGGGCCCCGACTCCTATCCTCCCTCCCTCCCTCACCTCGGGGGGCCCCCCTCCCGGTATGCGTGGCAGGAGAGCGGCAAATAGAGGATGTCTCCGGGGCTCCAGGCAGGCGCTAGAGGCTCAGCGGCCGCTTGGTCTCCGATGTCTCCAACTCTATACTGCTCGCTACTAAACCAGGAAGTAGCGAGCAGTATACAGAGTTGGAGACATATTGGAGACCAAGCGGCTGAGCCTCTAGCGCCTGCCTGGAGCCCCGGAGACTTCCTGTATTTGCCACTCTCCCGCCGCGCATATCGGGAGGGGGGGAGGATAGGAGTCGGGCCCCCCACCCGGATAGCTAGGCTACCTGCCTACCTACCTACCTACCCACCCGGCTACCTAACCATCTACCCACTCGGCTACCTACCCACCCACCAGGCTTCCTACCTACCTACCCACCCGACTACCTACCCACCCACCAGGCTTCCTACCTACCTACCCACCCAGCTACCTAACCACCTACCCACCCGGCTACCTACCCACCCACCAGGCTTCCTACCTACCCACCCGGCTTCCTACCCACCCACCAGGCTTCCTACCTACCCACCCGACTACCTAACCACCCACCCGGCTACCTACCCCCCCACCAGGCTACCCACCCACCCGGCTACCTACTTACCCACCCGGCTACCTACCTAACCACCCAACCGGCTACCTACCTACCGGGCTAGTTACCAACCCACCCACCAGGCTACCTACCCACCAACCAGGCTACCCACCAGGCTGCCTACCTACCTACAGGCTACCTACCTACCCACCCACCCACCCAAGAGGCTACCTACCTACCTACCAGGCTAGTTACCAACCCACCCACCAGGCTACCTACCCACCAGGCTACCTATCTACCCACCCACCAGGCTACCTACCCACCCAGCTAAGGGCTACCTACCTACCCACCCACCAGGCTACCTAAACTCACCCACCCACCAGGCTACCTATCCACCCAACCACCCATGGGAGCTGCTCGCCGGATGGAGGCTGGGACAGGAGGTCTGCTGCTGCAGGTGAGTAAATGTTTTTGTTTTTTTATTTATATTAGCAGGTGTATGTTCTGGGCAGGTCTGCCACATGATTGCATGTATTTTCTGCGCAAATCTGCCGACATGATTGCATGTATTTTCTGGGCATATCTGCCGACATGATTGCACGTATTTTATGGGCATATCTGCCGACATGATTGCACGTATTTTATGGGCATATCTGCCGACTTGATTGCACGTATTTTCTGGGCATATCTGCCGACATGATTGCATGTATTTTCTGAGCATATCTGCCGACATGATTGCACGTATTTTCTGGGCATATCTGCCGACATGATTGCACGTATTTTCTGGGCATATCTGCTGACATGATTGCACGTATTTTCTGGGCATATCTGCCGACATGATTGCACGTATTTTCTGGGCATATCTGCCGACATGATTGCACGTATTTTCTGGGCATATCTGCCGACATGATGTGTATTTTCTTGAGAAAACCTGCACAATTATGTGAATTTTCTGGGGAAAGGGTCACCAAACTTGGGCCCACTCTCTTTGCGTTGCACTTTTCAAGGGAACCTGAGGTGAGAATAATCTTGAGGCTGCCATATTTCTCTCCTTTTAAGCAATATCAGGCTGCCGTGCTGGTCCTCTGCCTCTTATTCTTTCAACCATAGACCCTGAACAAGCATGCAGCAGGTCAGGGGTTTCTGACAATATTGTCAGAACTGAGAAGATTAGCTGCATGCTTGTTGCTGGTGTAATTCAGTTTATTACTGCAGCCAAATAGATCAGCAGGGCCGCCAGGCAACTAGTATTGTTTAAAAGGAAATAAACCCTCACCCCGGGTTCGCTTTAAGTTACAGTTAGCTCCGCCCTCATCTGGTCATTGCCACGCCAATTTTTTGCCGCAGGTTCTATCCACACCTGTTTTTTGCGCCGCAGGTTGTAGCCACGCCCATTTTTTGCCGCAGTGCGCTTTGCGCGCCGCTGGTCTTAGAGGGCCCACAATTGCAATTTTGCACAGGGGCCCACTGCTGGCTGTGTCCGCCACTGCACTGCACTAAATAGTTGTTTACTTTTTGGTTAGCTTTCTCACTAGTTTTGTATTATTTGTACAGTTGTACAGTTATTTTTATATACCATTACCGTATTAATATTGTTAAAGACCTACTTTTTGGTTATGTCATTAAAAAAATTTTTTTCTCAAGAACAATGTGTGTATTTACATTACTCAATGTGTACTGCTTCCTGAAGGTCCACTATACCCGCATGCTTGCTCCCAAGGATTTTTTCAAGGAACTAGCATGCGGCTATGCCTTCCCTACACCACCCCACCACCAGACAGTAATTAAGCACCAGAATATGGACTACCATGCCATATTTTGCTGCTTTCCCAAGTCCCACTACACACGCATGGAGTATAGGAAGTACAAAGGTATTTCCGCTTACTGCAGACACATAACCAAGGCCTTTCCCTTTACAAAAACCCACTTCCTGTTAAAAAACTCTTTCCATTCCCTTTAAAAAAAAAAAACCCACTTCCTGTAAACAAGCCCTTTTCCTTTTTTAAAAAAAAACCCCACTTTCTGTAAACAAGCCCTTTCCTTTTTAAAAAAAACCCACTTCATGTAAACAAGCCCTTTCCCTTTAACCCCCCCCCCCCCCCCCCACTTCCTGTAAGCAAGCCCTATCCCTTTAAAAAAATCTCACTTCCTGTAAACAAGTCCGTTCTCTTTAAAAAACGCCCACTTCCTGTAAGCCAGCAAAAGCCCAGAAAACGCAACGCTCACAAAATGCTAATATATGAAAGGTATTAAAAGCCTTCAAAAGCCCTTAAAAGCTTCGCTGTTAAATGCTAGCGTTCTTGGGAAATAAACGCGGGCGTCTGAACGCGGCGTTTAAAAAACGCACCGCAGACGTCCGTCTGAACCAGCCCTTATGGACCTTTCTCCCCCTAAGCCTGGCTATCCTGCTGATCCTTTGCCCCTAACACTTTTAGCCATAAATCCTGAACAAGTCAGCATGCTTTAGCAGCAATAGTGTCTCAGCGCCCACTCACACTTGTAAAAGGGTGATTTTATCGCAATTAGCGCAGTAAAATCACTGAACACTCTTGCAATTCCGAGCAGTAGCGATCAGAGCTTTTTTAAGTACTGTATGCTGCATGCAACGCGTTTGGCGATTGCAGCTAATCGCAAATCACCTGCGATTGGCGGCAATCAAAGCAGTGAGATCACTGCCATATTGTTAATATTGTGCTAGCGCTATTAAAAAGTGCTAGCGTTTCGGCGATCAGCGGGATTCACCCACTAATCACTCTAGTGCGAACAGTGGCTCATAGCTCCTAACTGCCCATCTTTTGGAGGAACAGTTCCTCTTTAGGAACCAAATCCCTTTGTCCCTCTCTCTTCCTTATTTGTCCCTCTTTCAAGACTAATGTACAGATCTGTATATATGTATTTTTCTACCTGACTCTAAACTTTGATACCATCAATTAAATGTATATAATTTATTATTTGCATATGTGAAAGTAAAGAAAAACTACAGATGATAGAGAAACTAGTGTGGTCTGAATGATAAAGCTACATCTTTTGATTCTGAATTCTTTGTGATATGCATGGCGAGGGGTGTGGCAGGGGCGTGGTTAGAGCTGGGGGCAGGGGTGTGTCTTAAAGTGTCCCTCTTTCTTAGCTCAAAAAGTTGGGAGGTATGATGTCTCAAGTTACAGCCTTGAACAAGAAGTAGATTGTTGGCATAGACTGGGCAAGTCATTTTACAGAAAGTCAGGGACTTGCTCTGTTCTATCCACTTCATAGTCCAGCCACAGTGCCAGGAGGAGAAGGACCTCATCATGTCGGCTCTCACTCTCTATCTAGACTTGATATCCCAGCCATGTCGTGCTGTCTATATATTCGCTAAAGCTAACAAAATTCCCTTCAACAACCATGAGATGCATCTCTTTAAAGGTGAGTCTGTCAAGTGTCCTCTGCTTCTGAAAGTGAAATACAGTGATAGATGACTTGGTACCAGGGTTATTTAGACATTTAGACCTTGGTGTATATATATATATATATATATATATATATATATATATATATATATATATATATATATATACAGTGGGAGAAGGACTTTAATGTAAAGGGATTTTAGTATGAAACTTACAGGAAGTGATAGGGATGAGGAGTTTACGGTAGGATGTAGGATTGTTAATAATAATAGTATTTTTATAGCGCTTTTAACCCTGGAGACTCAAAGCATAAGGTTTAAGATACTTAGAGGTACATTGACAAAAGGTTTGCATAATTTACAGATCAAATAACACGCAGCACTTACATTGCTTCTTTAACAGGCAAGGTAAACATTGCATGAATGTGAGTTAAGCTATTGTATAACTAGCCGCATAAATTGCAAAAGCCCGGTACACTTGACTGACCTGCACGGAAAGAGTGTACCGGGCTTTTGCAATTTACGCGGCGATTTATACAATAGCTTAACTCACATACATGCAATTTACTGACCTCTTCAGAATATATCTCTTCGGAAGCTAATTTAGGGTTAGATGCACTAAAAGGTGAAGGTGGTGACTCTTTAGTGTGATGCACAAATTTCTCCAGAGTAAAAGTGGTGAGTGTTGATGCTGAGATTTCTTTCTTTGTTTTTTATTTCTAAAAGAACATATAAAATGTAAAAACTCCCGTGAATGACATTTTTGTCTTTATCCTTGTTTCTGCTTGTTTGTTTGTTTTGTTTTTTTCATGCTATGCTGTTGCCAAAACCAATTCTGGACACGACCCAGTTGTGCTTGGCGAATAAAACTGATTCTGATTTTAATTATAGATTCCCACTGCCAATCAGGTCAATTTGTACACAATCTTCATGCGTCACAAGACAAGTGATGTTTTGAAAATATTTTTACTATCTTGCTTAATTTTCTGAGCCCCCTGTCCCCCTTCTTGTTGTACATCATTTAGAGTGTAAAGGAAAAAGCACTTGCATTTTTCATATACACTTACTATGGGATTTATGCTGTGCTTGCAAAGTCTCATTCTGTTGTACTGAATGCACAAAAAAAATGCAGTCACACCAAAAGTGTATGCAGTGTTTTTGCATTTCAGCAAGACAGCTTCACACTAGAGGAAACACACTAGAGGAAACAGCAACATGGGCTTGGATGCAGCTGGAACAGGCATTTTAAAGTTGCTGATATTTTAAAAAAGACTGATAGGGAAGCATGTAAGCAGTTTGATCAGGTGATATTGCAAGGGAAATGCTGTACAGACCAGGGCCGGATTACCGACCAGGCAACAAAAGCAGTCGCTTGGGGCCCCATTCAGAGTCAAAGGGGCCCCATCAGCACATAAACCAGCCCTCTCCATCCTGTCAGCGGTGGCTGGATAGTATAATGGTTAAAGGGACTCTGAGCAGTGCAGTAACTATGGAAAGATGCATATCATTTTAAAGCTCTTTTTCTCCTCTTTCCAATGATATATAAACCGCCGCCGTATGCTACAATTGCAATCGCGAAAATAGCGAAAACTAAAAGGCGTAGGGTGGCAGTTTATCTATCTTTGGAAAGAGGAGAAAGAGAGCGTCAAAATGATATGCATCTTTCCATAATTACATTGTATTACACAGGACGACTTTTCTCCAAAGTCGGCAGCTCCATTCAGCACAATGCAATGAAATATAAGGAACCCAGGGGGATATAATTACAAACATCATGCTGGTAGGTGTAAGGATGTAATTAATTAGTTGTGGGTATGCTTAAAGGCATACCCACAGGCACTGCTCGGAGTCCCTTTAAGGGCTCTGCCTCTGACACAGGAGACCAGGGTTCGAATCTCAGCTCTGCCTGTTCAGTAAGCCAGCACCTATACAGTAGGAGACCTTAGGCAAGTCTCTCTAACACTGCTACTGCCTATAGGGCGCGTCCTAGTGGCTGCAGCTCTAGCGCTTTGAGTCTGCCAGGAGAAAAGCGAGATATAAATGTTATTTGTCTTGTCTTGTCAAATGATGCCGTGCGCTGCTGATTGTCTTCAGAGCCAGGCTCTACTCCTAGGTCCCCCTCCTGCTTCTGTGCGCTCTGCCACTGCCCACTCCTCCCTCCCTTCCCACAGAGAACCACAGCTGCAGCAAGAATGATAGCAGCAGATGGCAAACGCTCACTCACCTATCCATGATCCAAGCGATAGAGATCCCATCATCTGAAACCCATCTGTCTCTTCTACAGTGCAGCCGCTCGCTCTGAACTTCCTGATTCTCAGATCAGTCAGGAAGTAGGAAGTAGTAATAGTAGTAGTAACAGAGCGGCAGCACTCTAGAGGAGACAGATCTCTCACTCTGCATTTTCCTGCTGCTATTCCCTGCATTGTGTACCCACAGAGGAAAGCGGGCTGTTGCCCATAGCAACCAGTAGCTCGGCTGCCCCGGTGTGTGTGGCATGTTGCAGTGCAGCTGCATCTTCTGATTCTATTATGACATGATGGGGGGGGCCCAAATCAGTTACTTTGCTTAGGGCCCCATTTAGCCTTAATCCGGCTCTGGTACAGACACATCGCTAGACTGCAGGCTAGTCACCTGTTCTGTTGATATGCGGGGTGGAGGGGGGTATGTTAGAGCATCTGGGGAATGCTGTACTCACACTAGAATCTTGGCAGAGGCGGTTGTTATTGACCGCCTTGGCTTAGTTTCATCTAGCCTGTGTGTGAGACGTAAAGCCTTGCAAACATGCTAGTGGGAATTTGGCCAAGGCAGCTGTTCAGCACCATCTTGGCAGAGAATACAGTGTGTGTATAGCACATCATTATGTCTTACTTCTGCTTCCTGTTTTAGGAAGGTGGTGCAAAAAGTAATGAGTATTAGTGTTATTCACAATGTAATGGAAAGCTGTAGTGCCACATCAAGGGAATCCGTGCAATTGCATTTGTTTCTATAATGAATATGTCCAGAAGTTAGCATTTATTGCAAGAGATAAACATTGGGATATGAATTATTTGGCGTTTTCTGAGACTTTGTGTGTGTTTGAGCTGGGGTAATTCCTTATTTTTTGATTGGCTGACCCACCGACTGTGCTCCTTGTGTGTTATAATCGACTGGATTATGGTGCTATGTATTTCACAGTATCAATCAGTCTGCTGATGATCACACACTGATTGCTTTTCTCCATGAATTCTCCTTATGTACAAATTCCTCTAGAAAAATGTGTTGTCTCTACTGAAGAGTTAAAATTTACTCAGAACAGTGCAAAAAAAAAAAAAATCCAGTGAGCAGGAGATCTGCAGATGGAAACGATTTGTTGATGATGAGAAACATTAGAGGCAAATGACCACACTGGTTCAAGCTGAAAGGTTGCTGTAATTTTTTTACAATCTTCAGCCATCCAGGTTTAATATCTCATGTACATTTATTTCATCACATCTGTTCTTCTTTTGTATAATTCTATAATCTTTTCATCTGTACAGGTAGTCCCCGGTTAACGAACGAGTTAGGGACTGTAGGCTCGTTCTTAACCTGAATCTGAATTCTTAAGTAGGAACACTGTGCTATCTCTGTCCCCTGTACCTCTTCTGTGCCCCCCTGTGCCTCCAGTGTCCCCATCTGTGTCACCTCTGCCCTCTGTACCTGCTTATACAAGTTTAAAAGCAATTTTTTTTTTGAAATTTTAAAAATCGATTTTCTCAAAAACTACAAGTCCAATTTGAAAAAATGTTTTGGCTTGTTCCCATGGAAATACTGAATCCAAGCCATTCGTATCGGCCGGTCGTTCGTAAGTCAGGGACTACCTGTATATGTATTTCGTCCTCCCAGTATCTGGCACAGGCAGGGATTTCCTGACGCCGGATACGTGTGCTTGCCGGTTGAGAAGTGAAGCAACCGACACTAAGTAACACTAACCTCCCGCCCATTGCAGAGCGGTGCAAGGCAGAAGCAAAGTAGCAAACCTCCAGGTGCTCTCTTTTACACTTTCTGCTATTTCCAGCGGCTTTCCTGTGCAGCTCCAGAAGTGTGCAAGTGACTTGTTGTGGGTCAGGTGACATGACGGGTTCTGTGTATGCACACAGGAGAACCCCTGGGAAGTCGGTTCTGCTGCACAAAAGCTCTGCAATTAAAAGTTCAGTCCCTGTTTTGCCCCTCAGGTTTGCCGGTTAGTTGAGACTTCCTGGATGCCTGAGTTCTGGATAACAGGGCTTTTACTGTATAACTCTGTCTTTATGTTTCTCTGTTCTTCACTAAGCTTGATAGGAGCACCTTACCTCCATCTGTCCTTTCTGCAACCAGCCTCAATACTGTTCAGGATCCCCGTCCGCTGTGCTCTTGGGGCTTCCTATTGGTTTACTTGCAACTTCATTTTAAAAACTATCTTTATGCCTTTTTTACTTACAGGAGATACACAAAGTGAAGCCTATGGCAAAGTGAATCCATTCCGTTTTGTGCCAGCCCTCAAAGATGGAGATTTCACAATGACTGAGAGGTAAAAGCACAACTGTAATATGAGAACTGCATGAAATAGTGCTTAGTTTGCTTCCTTTTTTTTTTTTACTAAAGATTTGGTACAAATCACACATTTTTCTGCAAGTGTGCAAAAAAGCATTTGACGGCTTTCAGCAGCTTTCTAGGTCGATCGGCACGGGGGGACAGATACGCGATGGTAAGTGACCCTGGAAGCTGTATGTTGCTCTCTGGGGTCAGCACCAGCACTGAATGGTACAGGGTTGTAAGGAGTAAGGTTTGGATGCTGAAAGCAAAATAAATTCAGTACATCATGCAGTCACTGAGTGTCTTCATAAGCCTTACCCTAACTTAACATGTCCTGCCTAAACTTCATTCCATGCCCAATGCTTACCCAACCATCATCTTACATCTAAAGATGGCAATATACAATACAATCTGGTCATTAAAGGGGTTCTCTGGGGGAGAGGGGGTGCTGAAAATAAAAACAGACACTTGCCTGGGGCTTCTACCGGCCCCCTGCAGCTGTAATGACCCACGCCGTCCTCCAATGATCCGCCGTTCCCCGCTGCCGGCCCTGGTCTAACACGGCATCTCATCCAACTGCGGCGGTGTGCTCACTTCTGCGCTCGTTATCCGGAGCTTACTGCACAGGCGCAGTAAAAGAAAACTTCGTACTGCGCCTGCGCACTAAGCTCCCGCTGACGTGAGCGCGCATTATATGTGTTGTTTGATGAATAATTGCGGGGAACGGGTGATCGCCCCCCCCCCCAGAGAACCCCTTTAAGAGCCTGTTTCCACTAAATCTGAACATGCAGAGTTTCCCCACATGTGGGCTGGACAGGGAAATGCTGCCTATTTAGACAAAAGCTTGCTGTTCAAATCATATCCTGGTGCGATTCTGGACGGCATGCAGCAGTTTTTCATAGTACTTATCCAAATACCTGCAGCCCTGCATGGCATGGATATGTGATTTGGCTGCAGCTTTGCAGCAGCAGGGTTGCCGCTTCCGATTCAGAAACGGACTAGGCACCCAGTGGAAATAGGCCCTTAATGGCACGATTATTTTGATTGAATTTGTCTTGAAGAATTTACTCTTGATCAACAAATACTCCAATAATTTTGATTGGAATTGTCATCAATTACTAGTGAATATTGCATCATGGGTACAAATCATAATATTTATTTGTAATTGATTGGGCATTCAATAATTGATACCATTTTGCCCTCTCGCTCTCTCCTTTCTACCAGCACTGCAATGCTCCTATACATGGCCAACAAGTTCAAGACTCCAGATCACTGGTACCCATGTGACTTGCAGAAGCGTGCACGGATTGATGAATACCTTGCCTGGCAGCACACTAATACTCGTCCCCAAAGCGCCAAGCTATTTTGGATCGAGGTAAGATTATTTTTTGTCTGCTGATGTGTTTGGCTGTGTTTATTAAAGATAAAACCACTGATTATATGGGAATTATCTGTTATAATTTAAGTAGGCCTCAGTTATTTGGACTGAGTTAGTCAAAAAGGCTTGGGGAGCAGACCTGCCCTTTAAGGGGATTTTCTCTTAGAGAGAAAATCTTCAGTTCTGTCAGAACTAGAACATACCAAGAAGCTGTTCTATGGACAAGGCCACAGGTCTCCCTGACCTGTGCATGTACACCACTGGAACAATAAACATCAGCCATATTTACTAAACACCACATTCTTGTATGTATGCCAAAAGCCGCATTGAATATTAATCGAGTAGGTGTGTATGATGACACCACGAGTGGGTCCACCAATAGTCTGATCTAGGGGATGGCGAAGATGATGTCATATTTAACTCTTTTCTAGTCGGTATTAAAGCCCGAGTGAGCGAGGGGAGCTCACTCTGCTTCTTACTTTCACACTGTAAGGAAACGCGGAAAGGCCGCCGTCTCTCGAGGTGAGGCGGCTGTTTCCGCGTCCAGCATGGCGTCACAACGCGGAAAAAACACTGCATGCCGCATAGGCAGTGCGGCGGAATCCGCATTGGTAACGGCGGAATCCGCATCAGAGGTGGCCCCTGCACTAGATACATTGCATGACAGTACTGGTGTGGCTGGGACTGATAGTCCACCAGGATTCAGACTTACACGCGCGCGAGCACAGAGGCAGAGTTTAAATAGCAGTTAGAAGGGTGTCGGCTGACCAGCTGGGTCAGCTGACAAATTCCACTGCTCTCATTGGACCAGCAATTAGGGAGGTCCTGGAAAGGTCCTAGAGTATATATACTGCTGGTTGTTCACTTGCTCTTTGTCTGGCGTGCGATCACATATGTGGGAGCACCCAGATCCGTAGTCAGATCCGCAAGTGTGCCGGGACCAGCTGGAGCTGTAATCCTACACTTAGCTAGATTCTGTTGATAGCTAAAGTACTAGTTTGATTGTGATTATATGTTATGACTTTTGCCTGCTTTGACTATCCTCCTGAACTCTGATCTTGTACCTCGATATTTCTGATACTCTGTTGCCGAACCCCGGCTCGTTCCTTGACTCTGTTTCTGCCTCCTGATTTTGTACCCCGATATATCTGATACCCCGTTGCTGAACCTTGCCTGTACTTTGACTCCGCCTTTGCCTCCTGATCTTGTACTTTATCTGTCCGTGTGTGTACGACCTGGCTTGTCCGACCTCGAGAACCGACCTTACTGTTAGAGGCGGTTCCTCGTTCTGTTAAGTGACCCTTCCGCCAGAGGGTTACTTTCAGTATATCCTTCCCGCTGGCAGCCTGACTCCTCCCGCCTTGGAGAGCTCAGGTTTGCGGAAGGAATCTGTACAGTACGCCTTACTGTACTGAGGCCCTGTCCTCTAAGTGTTACTGTTACACCAAAACACTACACTCTACTCAGGTGAACAGAGGTTAGCTAGTATATCGGATTATCAGTGATACTGCAGATCACGTATAATCTGGTATACATCTGTATTCCCATTGATTCTGCAGATCACTGGTAATCAGATCCTCTCTGTGCTTCACCGATCGTTACAGAACGCCAGACCAAAAATGCAAATGGACGCACACACTGACCGTCTGGGCGCACTTGCCACTTCGGTGGAAAACATCAACCAAGTGCTGGGTAGCCACAAGACTATGATTGATGTCCTATCAGGCTCTGTGCAAACCCTCCAGACGTCAGTTGATTCAGTGCGATCCTCTCCTAGTGCTGACATACGTATGCCAGTACCTGATAAATTTTCCGGCCACAAGTCTGACTTCCGGAATTTTAGGAGTAGAGTGTTGTCATACTTCGAGCTGAGACCCCGATCCTCGGGGACTGAGACCCAACGGGTCATATTTATTAAAACTTTGTTAACCGGTGATTCCCAGACCTGGGCATACAATCTGTCTCCCACTGATACTGCTCTAACTTCGGTGGAGGAATTTTTTAAGGCCATGGCCGTGATATACGACGACCCTGACCTTGCGGCTACCTCTGAGCGCAAGCTCAAACTTTTGCGGCAAGGTAGAGGCTCAGTCGAGGATTACGCGGCAGAATTCCGCAGATGGTCGGTCACTGCCAGATTTGATAATTTTGCCCTGATGGATTATTTCTTGTCTGGGTTGTTGGAGGAGGTCTCCGATTTAATGTTAACTTTGCCCGAACCCAGGACAGTCGATGAGGCCATCACATCGGCCATCCGAGTCGACCGTCGATTACGCCATCAGAGGCAAATTCGAGGCAGTCACCGTGTAAGGGCGACATCCTATGCGGCACCTTCTGCTGCACCCTTAGTAACACCGTCTCCCTCTGTCTCATCCCCTCCGGCCTTGCCTCCACCCGAACCAATGCAGATTGGTCGATCGAAATTGACCCAGGTGGAGCGAAGGAGGATGACGGAACAGCTGTGCCTATATTGTGCAACAGCAGGGCATAGGGAGCGAAACTGCCCTAACAGGTCGGGAAACGAGTTTGCCTAGGAGTAGTGGGGGGTGACACCCTGGGCACACAAATTTCACCCCTTAAAGAGAAAAAATTACTTCTCCCTTGTACAGTTACATGGGAGGATAAATCTGTATCCACTGAAGCTTTTATTGACTCTGGCTCAGCGGCTAATTTTATGAATTTCGAATTTGCTCAGGAGTTGGGTCTTCCGCTCACTCCCATGAGACCCCCCATTCAGGTCACAGCAGTGGACGATTCCCCTCTGCAACGGAATCGTGCTCTGTCGCAGACTCCGGTGGTGAAGCTCACCATAGGGGTATTGCATGGGGAACAGTTACAATTTTTTGTGTTACACATGTCAACCTCCACTATTATCCTAGGCATGCCGTGGTTGCAGATCCATTCACCACAAATAGACTGGGCCACGGGCCAGTTAACCTCCTGGTCTCCCCATTGTTTTCAGCAGTGTTTGGGGAAGTTAACATTGGGGCAAACCAGAGTTCAGGTGGAAGGTGTACCAGACCAGTATGCTGAATATTCGGATGTATTCTGCCCCAAAGCAGCCGATAAATTACCTCCACATCGCCCTTTCGATTGTCCCATTGATCTCTGTTCTGGTTGTGTACCCCCCCGGGGTCATTTGTACAATTTATCGGGACCCGAAAAAGTGGCTATGCAAGAGTACATCAGGGAGAATCTGGCCAAAGGTTTCATTCGCCCATCCCGGTCGCCTGCTGGGGCAGGCTTCTTTTTCGTAAAAAAGAAAGACGGAGGCCTGCGGCCTTGCATCGATTACCGCGGTCTCAACAAAATTACAGTAAAGAATCGCTATCCGCTACCCCTGATAGACGATTTATTCACTCAGATCACGGGCGCCCAGATCTTTTCTAAGCTGGATTTACGGGGTGCGTACAACCTGGTACGCATAAGAAAGGGCGATGAGTGGAAAACGGCCTTTAATACACCGGATGGGCATTACGAGTACCTGGTGATGCCCTTCGGGTTATGTAATGCCCCGGCCGTTTTCCAAGAACTCATCAACGAGGTCTTCAGAGAGGTGTTGGGGAGATTTGTTCTAGTCTACCTAGACGATATTCTTATTTTCTCCAACAATCTCTCTGAACATAGGACCCATGTGAGGTTCGTTTTGAACAAGCTAAGGCAGAACCTATTGTACGCAAAAATAGAAAAGTGTATCTTCGAAGTAACATCTGTCGCTTTTCTGGGGTACATAATATCCACCACAGGCCTGTCTATGGATCCTGCCAAGGTCTCCGCTGTTCTGGAATGGCCTCAGCCGGTAGGCTTGAAATCTCTTCAGCGGTTTCTTGGCTTCGCCAACTATTATAGGAGGTTCATAAAGGGTTACTCTACGGTCATTTCGCCACTTACCAGTCTCACCAAAAAAGGGGCAGATACCACTCACTGGTCTCCTGAGGCGTTACAGGCTTTTGCCACCCTGAAGGGCCTATTTTGTTCTGCACCCATCCTCAGACATGTGGATACATCTTTTCCATTTATTGTTGAGGTGGATGCCTCGGAGGTCGGGGTGGGGGCTGTGCTGTCTCAGCGATCTGGCTTGCAGGGTAGAATGCACCCCTGTGCTTACTTCTCCCGTAGGTTCTCCCCTGCGGAAAGGAACTACGATATTGGCAACAGAGAGCTTTTAGCCATTAAGTTAGCTTTCGAGGAATGGCGACATTGGTTAGAGGGAGCGGAGCATACGGTCACGGTCTACACTGACCACAAGAACCTAGAGTACATTGAGGGGGCTAAGAGGTTGAGCCCTCGTCAGGCTCGTTGGTCATTATTTTTCTCTAGGTTCTCTTTCATTATTACGTACACCCCAGGTAGCAAAAATGTCAAGGCGGATGCTTTATCCCGGTGCTTCGAGTCAGAGACAGCACAGCCCTCCATTCCAGAGACTATTATTCCCCAGAGGTTGGTACTAGCCGCAACTGAGACTTGGGAGGATTGGAAGGGGACGTTAATTCCCTTTCAACAAGACATCCCGGAAGGGAAGCCCGCAGGGGTGCTGTTCATTCCGCTACCGTTCCGTCTCCAGGTTCTAGAGATGTTCCATGCACATAAAAATGCTGGGCATCCTGGGGCATCTAGAACACAGGATCTGGTAGCCAGATGCGCCTGGTGGCCGTCCTTGGCAGCAGATTGCAAGGAATACGTGAGGGAATGTGCGATTTGTGCCAAGAGTAAACCCTCCCGGCTGGCACCTGTGGGTACCTTGCAGCCTTTACCCACCCCGAGTGAGCCATGGACTCATTTGTCCATGGATTTTGTGGGTGAACTTCCTAAGTCAGAAGGTATGTCGGTCATTTGGGTGGTAGTCGACCGCTTTAGCAAAATGGCCCATTTCGTGCCCTTGAAAGGACTCCCCTCGGCCCAGGAGTTGGCTGACCTGTTTATTACACATGTGTTCCGGCTGCACGGCATTCCGGAAAACATAGTGTCGGATCGGGGAGTCCAGTTCATTTCTAGATTCTGGAGGGCATTCTGCCAACAAATGGGCATGAAGCTGTCATTCTCATCGGGCTACCACCCACAGACCAATGGGCAGACGGAGAGAATCAACCAGTCATTGGAGCAATTTTTGAGGTGCTATGTTGCGGAGACGCAGAGCGACTGGGTCAAGTTTCTGCCCTTCGCGGAGTTCGCACAAAACAATTTGAAAAGCTCCTCCACCGGATTCTCTCCATTCCAGGTTGTGTCTGGTAGATTGCCCAAGTTCTCACCATTGCCAGTGGCCTCCACCCCGTTTCCAGCTCTGGAGGCCTGGCAGAGGTCTTTTAAGGACATTTGGCGTACGGTGAGAAATAGTTTACAAAAGGCGTTTCTTACTCAAAAGGGTCAAGCTGACAAGAAACGTTCAGTAGAGTGGAGCTTCCAGCCAGGAGACTTGGTTTGGGTGTCCACACGTCATTTGGCCCTGAAACAGCCCTCAGATAAATTGGGCCCCAGGTTTGTCGGTCCATTTCCGGTAGTAAAAAAGATTAATAATGTTACGTATACCGTCGACCTTCCCACCAGCATGCGGGGGGTAAGGTCCTTCCATGTGTCCCTTCTTAAACCAGCAGTCCAGGTGGGTCCCACTCCTCCTCCTCCCGTGTTGGTAGATGCCCAACCTGAGTATGAAGTGGAAAAAATATTAGATTCTCGCAAGGTACAAAACTCGGTACAGTACCTCGTACATTGGAAAGGGTATGGCATCGAGGAGAGGCGATGGGTACCTGGGAACCGTATGCATGCGGATGAGTTGGTGAGGGAGTTTCATGCCTTACACCCCGAGAAACCTGGTAGGAGTTGTCCGGAGTCCACTCCTCGGGGGGGGGGGTACTGTAAGGAAACACGGAAAGGCCGCCGTCTCGCGAGGTGAGGCGGCTGTTTCCGCGTCCAGCATGGCGTCACAACGCGGAAAAAACACTGCATGCCGCATAGGCAGTGCGGCGGAATCCGCATTGGTAACGGCGGAATCCGCATCAGAGGCGGCCCCTGCACTAGATACATTGCATGACAGTACTGGTGTGGCTGGGACTGATAGTCCACCAGGATTCAGACTTACACGCGCGCGAGCACAGAGGCAGAGTTTAAATAGCAGTTAGAAGGGTGTCGGCTGACCAGCTGGGTCAGCTGACAAATTCCACTGCTCTCATTGGACCAGCAATTAGGGAGGTCCTGGAAAGGTCCTAGAGTATATATACTGCTGGTTGTTCACTTGCTCTTTGTCTGGCGTGCGATCACATATGTGGGAGCACCCAGATCCGTAGTCAGATCCGCAAGTGTGCCGGGACCAGCTGGAGCTGTAATCCTACACTTAGCTAGATTCTGTTGATAGCTAAAGTACTAGTTTGATTGTGATTATATGTTATGACTTTTGCCTGCTTTGACTATCCTCCTGAACTCTGATCTTGTACCTCGATATTTCTGATACTCTGTTGCCGAACCCCGGCTCGTTCCTTGACTCTGTTTCTGCCTCCTGATTTTGTACCCCGATATATCTGATACCCCGTTGCTGAACCTTGCCTGTACTTTGACTCCGCCTTTGCCTCCTGATCTTGTACTTTATCTGTCTGTGTGTGTACGACCTGGCTTGTCCGACCTCGAGAACGGACCTTACTGTTAGAGGCGGTTCCTCGTTCTGTTAAGTGACCCTTCCGCCAGAGGGTTACTTTCAGTATATCCTTCCCGCTGGCAGCCTGACTCCTCCCGCCTTGGAGAGCTCAGGTTTGCGGAAGGAATCTGTACAGTACGCCTTACTGTACTGAGGCCCTGTCCTCTAAGTGTTACTGTTACACCAAAACACTACACTCTACTGGTGAACAGAGGTTAGCTAGTATATCGGATTATCAGTGATACTGCAGATCACGTATAATCTGGTATACATCTGTATTCCCATTGATTCTGCAGATCACTGGTAATCAGATCCTCTCTGTGCTTCACCGATCGTTACACACACTAGCTCTAAATGCTGACTGGAACCTCTAAGTATTTCATTCTTTTCTGTAATCTGATATAATGTATGCTGTACATAGGTAGTCTAGTGTAACGTAAGTTAGAAAGAAGGTTGATTGACTTCAGCAGGAAGTTTAATCAAGAAGCTTGTAACGCAACATGAAGATTGGCGTGGCTAGGATATGATGAACTATATCTATCTGTATTTCTGTTTCCTGAATAAATAACGTGAATATTGAAGAAGCCTGAGAAAGTCTATCTCCTGCTTGCTGTGTGAAGAGTCGTGTTTGCAAACTCCAGCTGACGAGTTTGCTGGTGCCGGAAAAAGGTGATTAGAACAGTTTATAACATTATCCATTTAGTCAAGCCATACTGCTACATTGCTCTTTAGCTTCTCAGCCACCATGCAGACCCTGATTGTGTGAAATGTTCCATAAACAATTATCTAGTCTCCACTCAGAGTGGGTAGAGTATACAGGTAATGGGGCTGGTGTGAAAATGCACAGTGCTGTCAAAATCATGTACCAACACTTAAACTTAATTAGACAACCATGACTGTCAAAGAGGTACAGACTAACCAGCAAGTTCATGGTGACCCAGAACTCATTAGAGTGTGTAATCTATGACTGTCAAACACTGGGCAAATGCACTTGTACATGTCAAAAAATGAAGATCTTTATTAGGGAGATATTCCTTTAAAACCTGGGGTGGCAGATGGTTCTAGAGCAGCGGTGGCGAACCTCTGGCACACGTGCCGGGCCCGGCACGCGTAGCCTAATTTGCTGGCACGCCACCGCTGCTTATGAACTGACCGCAGCGTCTACTAGACGCAGCCGCGCCAGTTCATAGATCGCAGCCCCACAGTCTCCCGGGAGGCAGACCAGGGCTACGGCAAGATAACAATAACAATAATATTTATATAGCGCTTTTCTCGCTGGGGACTCAAAGCGCTGTGACCCTGCATTATGCAGTCTCAAAGGCTAGGGAAAAGAGGTGAGTTTTTAGCCTTTTTTTAAAGCTGTCCAGAGAAGGAGCCTCTCGTACTGATTGTGGAAGTGAGTTCCATAGAGTAGGGGCTGCATAGGAAAAGGCCCGAGCACCAAATGTTAAGTGTATCCTGGGAATAACCAGCTTCATCTTGTTGGCAGAGCGGAGGGTGCGTGGAGGGGCATAAAGTTCCAATAGATCCGCTATGTATTTGGGTCCCATGTGGTGTAGAGCCTTGAATGTCAGTAGGCAGATCTTAAAATTGATTCTCCATTTTACTGGCAACCAGTGAAGAGTTTGCAGTACTGGGGTGATGTGTGAGCTGCGGGGGGCATTGGCTAGGAGTCTGGCTGCAGCATTCTGTACTAGCTGTAAGGGGCGCAGAACCTTATCTGTAGATCCGATTAACAGGGCGTTGCAGTAGTCTAGGCGGGAGGATACAAATGCGTGAACCAGGGCAGGTAGGTCTTCAGCTGGTATAAGGTGTTTGATTTTCGCTATATTTCTTAGATGAAAGAAGGAAGACTTGACGACAGCTAATACCTGCTGTCTGAGTTTTAGATTTCCATCCAGGATCACCCCAAGGTTTCGCACAGAGTCTTTATACTGTACAGTATCTCCCCCAATTGCTAGTTTGAGGTGGTGAGCGTTTTGAACTTTATCCATCATGTGTGGACCACCTACCACCAACACCTCTGTTTTGTCAGAGTTCAGCCTCAGCCAGCTGGTGTTCATCCAATTTTGTAAATCCACTAGACACGCATTTATGGATGCTGATGGGTCTTGGGTTCCAGGCTTGAAGGACAGATACAGTTGTGTGTCATCTGCATAACAATGGTATCCTAAACCATAGTTCTGGATTATTTTGCCCAGTGGGAGCATGTAGACTGCAAAGAGTAATGGTGATAGTACAGAACCCTGTGGAACTCCATAGGCAAGTGGCACTGGATTAGAGTAGTGTGTGCCCAGACATACTTGCTGTGTCCTGCCAGATAGGAAGGTCTGAAACCAGCTAAGAACAGTACCCCTTAGGCCACAGTAATTCTTCAGTCGCTGGATTAGTATTTCATGATCCACAGTATCAAATGCTGCTGACAAGTCAAGAAGAATCAGAATTGAGCAATCACCCTTGTCCCTTGCAGTAAGTAGATCATTCATTACTCGGACTAATGCTGTTTCAGTGCTGTGCCTTTTCCTGAATCCTGACTGAAAAGTATCAAAGATGTTGTTATCTGTAAGCCTGGCTTCTAGCTGGTTGGCGACTGCTTTCTCGATAACTTTTGATAGGAATGGTAAGTTCGCCACAGGTCTGTAGTTGGTTACAGAATCAGGATCTAGTGATGGTTTCTTCAGGAGGGGTTTTATGATTGCTTTCTTTAGTTCTTCTGGGAAAAGTCCACTTTGCAAGGAGCACTGAGTGATTTTGTGAAGTGCTGGCCTGAACAGCGCTGGGCACTGCATTAAGGATCCAGTTGGGCCAGGATCCAGGTCGCAGGTAGTGGGGCGGAGACTTTGAATGAGAATTCCAAAATCTTCTACACTCAGAGTGTCAAAAACTTGCCATGGTGGTACGCATATGCAACGTCCAGTGGTCAATTGATGTTGTTGGTGTAATGCTGGCACGGATGGTAGACACCTTGTTTGTGAAGAAGGCAGAGAATTCTTCACACCTTTCCCTGGAGTATGTGGTTGGGGCTTTAAGGCAGGAAGGATTGCAGAGTGATTCCACTGTGTGGAAGAGTTGAGCAGCTCTGTTGTTGGCTGTAGATATTTTGTGCGAGATAAAGTCTGATTTTTTCTTGGTTATTGCTTGTTGGTATTGTCTGTGGTGTTGAACTAGGCTAGATTTGTGCTCCCCAGTCCCTGATTTACGCCACTGTCTTTCTAGTCTGCGCCCTTTCTTTTTTAGATCCATGATGGTTTTGTCAAACCAATTAGCTTTCTGCTTTTTGGTTGCTGATTTGGTGCGCCATGGGGCAATACTGTCAAGTGTTTCATATATCGTGTTGTTGTACTGGGTTACTAGAGAGTTTGGGTCCATTTGACTGTGGAGCAGATTTGTAAAATCCAGGTTGGCAGTTATCCTTGTATTATGTCCTTGTAGGAGTAGAGAAGGCTTTTGTTTGTTTGTGTGGATTATCAGCTTCCCAAGCCCATGCAGGACTCCAAAACCAAGGTCAGCTACACATGACTTTCATGGTGAGTACAATCCAGCTTGTAACTTAGCCATCCATAAACTTCCACGTTTCCCAGAAGGTTCCAGTTGTAGCCAGAGATTTCATGGTGCAGAATCTGTAAGTATTTTTGTTCCTTCTGTGCATATATGTGATTAATGCTTCCCAGAGCCGAGACAAGGTGTGGAGCAGGTAAAAGGAGAGGCTGCCATCTTGAGCGCGCTCAGTATGACTATTTGTGTCTCCAGTACAGGGCTTTGGGCGCCATCTTCCCGTAGCCCTGCACTCTGCCTGTCAGCGGCGGCGCGGGAGACTCAGCTGCAGAAGATCCGGGGGAGATGCGCGCCAGAGCCCAGCCGAGAGGGAAGACTTCTGTCAGGTGAGTACATTACTTTTTTTTGCAGGTGAAATGCGGCCCACTGTGTTATTTTCTGCTAAAATGTTTCCCACATTGTGTTTATTTACTATGAAATGCTGCCCACTGCGTATGTTTTCTGGTGAATTGCGGCCCACTGCGTATGTTTTCTGGTGAATTGTGGCCCACTGCGTATGTTTTCTGGTGAATTGTGGCCCACTGCGTATGTTTTTTTGTGAATTGTGGCCCACTGCGTTTATTTTCTGGTGAATTGTGGCCCACTGCGTTTATTTACAGTGAAATGCTGCCCACTGCGTTTGTTTTCTGGTGAAATGTGGCCCACTGCGTTTATTTACAGTGAAATGCTGCCCACTGCGTTTGTTTTCTGGTGAAATGCGGCCCAATGCGTTTATTTTCTGGTGAAATGTGGCCCACTGCGTTTATTTTCTCTTGAAATGTGGCCCACTGCGTCTATTTTCTGGTGAAATGTGGCCCACTGCGTTTGTTTTCTGGTGAAATGTGGCCCAATGCATTTGTTTTCTGGTGAAATGTGGCCCACTGCGTCTATTTTCTGGTGAAATGTGGCCCACTGCGTCTATTTTCTGGTGAAATGTGGCCCACATTGCATGATTTTCTGCTGAAATGTGGCCCACATCGTCTATTTTCTAGTGAAATGTGTCCCACTGCGTCTATTTTCTGGTGAAATGTGTCCCACTGCGTTTGTTTTCTGGTGAAATGTGGCCCACATTGCATTATTTTCTGCTGAAATGCTGCACACATTGCGTTTATTTTCTGGTGTCTGGGGTAACTTTTGCTGCATTTATTATTAAGGGCTCATTCACACTACAGAACGTATGCACGAATGCAATTTCATGCATGCGCTGCCAACGCACAGGGATCGCACGGAATGCACATTGCTAAAGCGTGGACGTCGGCAGCTGTACCCATCGGGAAAACGTATGCGTTGTGCGTCAAAATGTTCCCAGATGCGCACACCTGTAGTGTGAATGGTAACATGGAAGTCTATTGACTTTCAAGTTACCATATACATTATGTGCGTTGCGGCAAAATTGACAGCGCAGCACATAGTGTGAATGAGCCCTTAATGGTCATAGTTGGCTATATTTGCTGCTTTGGGGTTACGGCGGGTATAAATAGCATCATACAGTTTCTGCACACCCATGATGCGAATCCTCGTTTCACCACATCATGGCGGAAACACTGCTTTCTTATGCCTCGCTGTTACATCATTACGTTAGCTCCGCCCATACAATATCATGGCCACGTCCATTTTTCGGCGCGGCACACTGCGCGCGCCTCAAACCCCCCCCCCACCATTGGCACTGGGAGATAAATAAGTCGATGTTAGGTCGCAGTTTGGGCACTCGGCCTCTGAAAGGTTAGCCATCACTGTTCTAGAGCATGACCAATAATGTCAAATGCAATAATGAGTAATAAACATCCAGGTAATGCACAGTGGTAGAAAATCAACAATAATGAATGCCAATGGTGTAACACTCACAAAGAACTATATAACGGTTGCTGCAGCGAAACCAGATATTAGTGTGCACAAGAAGTGAAAGGAGTGGATGTAAATAGACCACCAGACTGCCACTTACCCCATGTATGCTCTATCGCATGCTACCCACCCTGCTGTCACTTAACCACTTAAGGACCACAGGCCACCCCTGTCGGCATGTTTGTTTATTTTTTTAATATATTTATTTATTGGTTTTTTTTTTTTTTTATAAATTTACCCTTTTTCTTAATTATTTTTCTTTCCCTCCCCCCTCCCCCCTCCCCCGCCAGCCAATCACAGCGATCGGCTGTCATAGGCATCAGCCTATGACAGTCGATCGCTCCTGAGGCTCCCAGGGGGACAGCCGTGTCACATGGCTGTCCCCAGTACAGCTGCCATAGATCGCAGCACCCTGTCTGCAGCTTGTCCCCCTCCCTCCATGGCTACCTCCTGCAGGACAGTCCCCGGATCGCCCTCGGCTCGCTAGACTAGATCTCAGGTCGGGGTGACCCGCAGGGTCGCAATGAAGAGGGGAGAGCCGCTCCCGCAGAGGCGCATACACCTTACCTCTGGTATATAAGCACCGTTACCAGGGGAACTACTCTACTCTTTTCACTGCGGCCCTGAGGATCCCCGCTAATCTGTGATCTAGTCTAGGGAGGTGGGATACAGCGACTGTCCTGGAGGAGGCGGCTGCTGCTCGTTTCGAGAAGGTAAATAAGTGTTGGCTGGGGAGAGAGGAGGGGGGACAGGTTGGTTTTAGTAAATGCCTCCAGAATAATGTAAATAAGGACATCGTTACCACTCACACTGAACTGTAAACAGTGCAGTTTCTAGGCTAAAATGCACCCAGGGCGAGGGTGTAAAAATTGCGCCCCCCCCCCCCCCCTAGGTTAGATAGGTAGGTGCCTCTCAGTATAGGTTAGATTAGGTAGGTGCCCCCTAGTATAGGCTAGATTAGACAGGTGCCCCCCAGAATAGGTTAGATTAGGTAGCTGCCCCCCAGTATAGGTTAGATAAGGTAGCTGCCCCCCCAGTATAGGTTAGGTAGGTGCCCCCCAGTATAGGTTAGGTAGGTGCCCCCCAGTATAGGTTAGATAGGTAGCTGCCCCCCAGTATAGGTTAGATTAGGTAGCTGCCCCCCAGTATAGGTTAGATTAGGTAGCTGCCCCCCCAGTGTTGGTTATATTAGGTAGCTGCCCCCCAGTGTAGGTTAGATAGGTAGCTGCCCCCCAGTGTAGGTTAGATAGGTAGCTGCCCCCCAGCGTAGGTTAGATTAGGTAGCTGCCCCCAGTATAGGTTAGATAGGTAGCTGCCCCCCAGCGTAGGTTAGATTAGGTAGCTGCCTGCAGTATAGGTTAGATAGGTAGCTGCCCCCCAGTGTAGGTTAGATTAGGTAGGTGCCCCCCAGTGTAGGTTAGATAGGTAGGTGCCCCCCAGCGTAGGTTAGATTAGCAGCTGCCCCCCAGCGTAGGTTAGATTAGGTAGGTGCCCCCAGAATAGGTTAGATAGGTAGCTGCCCCCCAGTATAGGTTAGATTAGGTAGCTGCCCCCCAGTGTAGGTTAGATAGGTAGCTGCCCCCCCAGTGTTGGTTATATTAGGTAGCTGCCCCGCAGTGTAGGTTAGATAGGTAGCTGCCCCCCAGTGTAGGTTAGATAGGTAGCTGCCCCTCAGCGTAGGTTAGATTAGGTAGGTGCCCCCCAGTGTAGGTTAGATAGGTAGCTGCCCCCCAGCGTAGGTTAGATTAGGTAGCTGCCACCAGTATAGGTTAGATAGGTAGCTGCCCCCCAGCGTAGGTTAGATAGGTAGCTGCCCCCCAGTGTAGGTTAGATAGGTAGCTGCCCCCCAGCGTAGGTTAGATTAGGTAGGTGCCCCCCAGTGTAGGTTAGATAGGTAGCTGCCCCCCAGCGTAGGTTAGATTAGGTAGCTGCCCCCAGTATAGGTTAGATAGGTAGCTGCCCCCCAGCGTAGGTTAGATTAGGTAGGTGCCCCCAGAATAGGTTAGATAGGTAGCTGCCCCCCAGTATAGGTTAGATTAGGTAGCTGCCCCCCAGTGTAGGTTAGATAGGTAGCTGCCCCCCCAGTGTTGGTTATATTAGGTAGCTGCCCCGCAGTGTAGGTTAGATAGGTAGCTGCCCCCCAGTGTAGGTTAGATAGGTAGCTGCCCCCCAGTGTAGGTTAGATAGGTAGCTGCCCCCCAGCGTAGGTTAGATTAGGTAGGTGCCCCCCAGTGTAGGTTAGATAGGTAGCTGCCCCCCAGCGTAGGTTAGATTAGGTAGCTGCCCCCAGTATAGGTTAGATAGGTAGCTGCCCCCCAGCGTAGGTTAGATAGGTAGCTGCCCCCCAGTGTAGGTTAGATAGGTAGCTGCCCCCCCAGCGTAGGTTAGATTAGGTAGGTGCCCCCCAGTGTAGGTTAGATAGGTAGCTGCCCCCCAGCGTAGGTTAGATTAGGTAGCTGCCCCCAGTGTAGGTTAGATAGGTAGCTGCCCCCCAGCGTAGGTTAGATTAGGTAGCTGCCCCCAGTATAGGTTAGATAGGTAGCTGCCCCCCAGTGTAGGTTAGATTAGGTAGGTGCCCCCCAGTGTAGGTTAGATAGGTAGGTGCCCCCCAGCGTAGGTTAGATTAGCAGCTGCCCCCCAGCGTAGGTTAGATTAGGTAGGTGCCCCCAGAATAGGTTAGATAGGTAGATGCCCCCAATAATGGAGGGGGGAGCCGCAGGGAGGGCAGCCCGACCTCTCCCTCCCTCTCCTCTCCCGGGCGCCCTCCGTGCTCCCCCCTCAGATGCAGAGTTCGTGAGCAGCAGGGATTGGGAAGCGCTGTTTACAACTCACCGGCTGCCTGGCTCCAAGCGCTGCTCTCTCGCCGCTGGTTTCCCCTCTCTGTATACATACTGATACACGCTGCTTCCGGCTACAGGAAGCAGCGTGTATCAGTACGTATACAGAGAGAGAGAGAATGGAGACCAGCGGCGAGAGAGCAGCGCTTGGAGCCAGGCAGCCGGTGAGTTGTAAACAGCGCTTCCCTGCTGCTCACGAACTCTGCATCTGAGGGGGGAGCACGGAGGGCGCCCGGGAGAGGAGAGGGAGGGAGAGGTCGGGCTGCCCTCCCCGCGGCTCCGGCTCCCCCCTCCATTATAGCGCCCCCCTCCCAACAGCGCCCCGGGCGGCGGCACGCTCCGCACGGGGCAAGAAACGGGGCTGACTGTAAACATAAATACACCACCCCAACCCCCGCCCCCCTCCCCTTCCCCGCCACATCAAAACCCTACATGTTTAAATTCCTCTAATGGGAATCTTTGTCAGGGGATAGTCATGTGAAAATTGCTAGAGGTGCCCTGTGCTAAAGTGCAGACAAATACACTCACATTATATCACAATATGATTGCCTGTTGGCTATTAGCAGCAGCCAAACAATGCCCATGTCCTCTCACTCTTACCTATCCTGGGGGCACCTATACTTGGCTACCTATACTGGGAGCACCTATACTTGGCTACCTATACTGGCTGCACCTATACTTGGCTACCTATACTGGGGGCACCAGTACTTGGAAACCTATACTGGGGGCACCTATACCTGGCTAACCTATACTAGGTGCATCTATATCTGGCTATCTATACTGGGGGCATCTATATCTGGCTATCTATACTGGGGGCACCTATACCGGCTACCTATACTGGGGGCATCTATATCTGGCTATCTAAACTGGGGGCATCTATATCTGGCTATCTATACTGGGGGCAACTATACCGGCTACCTATACTGGGGGCATCTATATCTGGCTATCTATACTGGTGGCATCTATATCTGGCTATCTATACTGGGGGCACCTATACCTGGCTAACCTATACTGGTGTCACATATACCTGGCTTCCTATACTGGGGTCACCTATACATAGCTAACCTATACTGGGGGCACCTATACCTGGCTAACCTATACTGGGGGCACCTATACCTGGCTACCTATACTGGGGTCACATATACCTGGCTACCTATACTGGGGTCACATATATCTGGCTACCTATACTGGGGTCACATATACCTGGCTTCCTATACTGGGGTCACCTATACCTGGCTTCCTATACTGGGGCACCTATACCTGCAGCAATTAGTGTAGAAACCAGGTCTGCATAGAACAATGCCATAATAAATGGAATATAAGATGTAAACTTTATATTTTTATTGCAGTTTATGACACCCTACCTACTTGGCCATAAACCTAAACCAGAACACCTGGACGCTGCTCTGGCTGAATTCAATACAACAATGACAACTTTGGAAGAGTATTTCATAAAAGACAAGCCTTTCATAGCTGGGGATAAAATTTCTATCGCTGACCTTATGGCTATAACGGAGATAATGCAGGTAAGAGGCCTCCTGAAACAATGGCATCAATATTTGCTCTGTACTATAACATTTACTATATACTGTAGGTAAGTTTTCCGTAAGAAATAATGCAGAATGCCTGTGTTTAACAAGTACATAAAGTCAGACTAATACCTTGAAATAACTGTTTTTTTCCCAAAGCAATCCTAAAGTGGAAAAAAGTATAAAAGATAGAAACTTAATTTGGTGGGAAATATCTCGATAGTTCAAAGGCTTCCCTCCTCCAGCCAACCGATCCAGCGGTGAGTCCTTCCATACCTATTTGGCCTCTTGGGTTTAATAGGCTTCTTCTGGCTGAGAAGGGGGCCAAAAATTATTGCATCCACACTGAGCATGTGCGAGTAAGGTCTGTGCATGCCCAGTAGAGGGAAGCTTTCCTCTACTGAGCATGCACAGACCATACATGTGCATGCCTAGTGTTCATTCATGTCCACATTCTTGGCCAGAAGATGAAGTGAGACCCAGTGCTGGATTGGTTATCTTAAGAAGCATCTGGGATGAAGCAGAACAAATAAGTGCCAGCAAATTTGGACACACCATGCGCCGTCATAGGTCGTAATGTAAATTACGGCTATGGCAGAGCTCAGATGGTAATTTGGGCACCGGCGAAGGACAGAGCACAAATTACTTGAAAACAATGTAATCTATCCACCAGCATTAGCTGGCAGCCGAATGACATCTTTCCCCGGTGTCCATGGCAGCCTGGACGCCACTGGGACTTTTGCAGCAGCAGGTTAAGCCGTTTATCGGCTTCATCCTGCGCACAAATTTGCTGGCGCTGTTTTTACATGTATGCATCTGGGAAGCCTCTGGACTATACAGAGGCTTCCCACTAATGAGTTACTAAATTACTAACAGTTTCCATTTTTTTTACAATTCAGGATACCCTAGCTGAAGCAATTGGATTAAAGGTAGGCTATAGAGAGGTGTGTGGAGCAGTGTAGAGGCTTACCGCTCCTCAGTTGCAGTTTTGTGCTCCACCGTTCTCCTGCTAAAGAGCACGTTACTTCGGCGACTCAGCCGATTTGGGCATGAGCAGTAGGTCCACTCCCCCTTGTGGCCACGCCATGCGTGCTCCCATCCACACCACAGTACAAAGGGGTGTATCAGACATACATGCACAGTATGTCACTGATCCACCTCCTTGTACTGCGGTGTGGACAGGAGCACACGTGCCAGGAATGCAACAGCTTGGGACGTATGACCACAAGGGTGAAAAGACCTTCTGTGCATGCCCCAGTCAGCTTAGTTGCCACAGTAACAGGACCTTTTGCAACAGAACAGTGGAGCACCAAGTGCAATGGAGGAGTAGTAATCCTCTGCGCTGCTTCACATGCCTCTCTATAGCCTCCTTTAAATCCCTTTGCTTCACAGCTCAGGTATCCTTTAAACGTAAGATCATTCAAACTTTGTTATTGATCTCGTCACTAGTGTTGGGCGAACAGTGTTCGCCACTGTTCGGGTTCTGCAGAACATCACCCTGTTCGGGTGATGTTCGAGTTCGGCCGAACACCTGATGGTGTTCGGCCAAACTGTTCGGCCATATGGCCGAACTAAGAGCGCATGGCCGAACGTTACCCGAACGTTCGGCTAGCGCTGTGATTGGCCAAACGGGTCACGTGTAGTGTTGGGCGAACATCTAGATGTTCGGGTTCGGGCCGAACATGGCCGAACTCCGAACATAATGGAAGTCAATGGGGACCCGAACTTTCGTGCTTTGTAAAGCCTCCTTATATGCTACATACCCCAAATTTACAGGGTATGTGCACCTTGGGAGTGGGTACAAGAGGAAAAAAAAATTTAGCAAAAAGAGCTTATAGTTTTTGAGAAAATCGATTTTAAAGTTTCAAAGGGAAAACTGTCTTTTAAATGCGGGAAATGTCTGTTTTCTTTGCACAGGTAACATGCTTTTTGTCGGCATGCAGTCATAAATGTAATACATATAAGAGGTTCCAGGAAAAGGGACCGGTAACGCTAACCCAGCAGCAGCACACGTGATGGAACAGGAGGAGGGTGGCGCAGGAGGAGAAGGCCACGCTTTGAGACACAACAACCCAGGCCTTGCATGAGGACAAGAAGCGTGCGGATAGCAATTTGCATTTTGTCGCCATGCAGCCATAAATGTAATACAGATGAGAAGTTCAATAAACAGGGACCGGAAACGCTAACCCATCACAGATGTTCATTGTTCATGTTACTTGGTTGGGGTCCGGGAGTGTTGCGTAGTCGTTTCCAATCCAGGATTGATTCATTTTAATTTGAGTCAGACGGTCTGCATTTTCTGTGGAGAGGCGGATACGCCGCCGATCTGTGACGATGCCTCCGGCAGCACTGAAACAGCGTTCCGACATAACGCTGGCTGCCGGGCAAGCCAGCACCTCTATTGCGTACATTGCCAGTTTGTGCCAGGTGTCTAGCTTCGATACCCAATAGTTGAAGGGTGCAGATGGATTGTTCAACACAGCTACGCCATCTGACATGTAGTCCTTGACCATCTTCTCCAGGCGATCGGTGTTGGAGGTGGATCTGCACGCTTGCTGTTCTGTGTGCTGCTGCATGGGTGTCAGAAAATGTTCCCACTCCAAGGACACTGCCGATACCATTCCCTTTTGGGCACTAGCTGTGGCTTGTGTTGTTTGCTGCCCTCCTGGTCGTCCTGGGTTTGCGGAAGTCAGTCTGTCGGCGTACAACTGGCTAGAGGAGGGGGAGGATGTCAATCTCCTCTCTAAAGTCTCCACAAGGGCCTGCTGGTATTCTTCCACTTTGACCTGTCTGGCTCTTTCTTCAAGCAGTTTTGGAACATTGTGTTTGTACCGTGGATCCAGAAGGGTATAAACCCAGTAATTGGTGTTGTCCAGAATGCGCACAATGCGTGGGTCGCGTTCAATGCAGTCCTAGGCCGAAGAGGTCATAGCCTAGGGTCACAAAACCTGTTTATTTGGGCAATTTCAATGGTGGCGAGTCTGACGTACATAAATCGCAGCAATGGCCGTTAGCAACGTCTGAATCTCACGAAATGTCTCATGCAGGTAGAAGACATATTGTTAGACTTGGGCTCCAAAGATGGGTTCCCTACATCTCTGCAAACCAGAGTTACAGGGCTCCAAATTTGGTAAAATCCCCCATAGGCTTTCATTGGGCCTCCTATTTACAGTTCCAAAATCTCACATCTTTTCAAAGGGCAATTACTCAGCAGTGGCAAATTTTCTAGCATTGTAGGGACCCTTAGGGGGAACATGACTGGTGAGTTTCGGGCCCCTAGGCCGAAGAGGTCATAGCCTAGGGTCACAAAAACCTGTTTATTTGGGCTATTTCAATGGTAGTGATGGTGACGTACATAAATCGCAGCAATGGCCGTTAGCAAAGTCTGAATCTCACGAAATGTCTCATGCAGGTAGAAGACATATTGTTAGACTTGGATTCCAAAGATGGGGTCCCTACATCTCTGCAAACCAGAGTTACAGGGGTCCAAAATTGGTAAAATCCCCCATAGGATTTCATTGCCTCCCTATTTCACTTTCCAAAATCTCACATCTTTTCAAAGGGCAATGGCTCAGCAGTACCAAATTTTCTAGCATTGTAGGGACCCTTAGGGGGAACATGACTGGTGAGTTTCGGGCCCCTAGGCCGAAGAGGTCATAGCCTAGGGTCACAAAAACCTGTTTATTTGGGCTATTTCAATGGTAGTGATGGTGGCGTACATAAATCGCAGCAATGGCCGTTAGCAAAGTCTGAATCTCACGAAATGTCTCATGCAGGTAGAAGACATATTGTTAGACTTGGATTCCAAAGATGGGGTCCCTACATCTCTGCAAACCAGAGTTACAGGGGTCCAAAATTGGTAAAATCCCCCATAGGATTTCATTGCCTCCCTATTTCACTTTCCAAAATCTCACATCTTTTCAAAGGGCAATGGCTCAGCAGTACCAAATTTTCTAGCATTGTAGGGACCCTTAGGGGGAACATGACTGGTGAGTTTCGGGCCCCTAGGCCGAAGAGGTCATAGCCTAGGGTCACAAAAACCTGTTTATTTGGGCTATTTCAATGGTAGTGATGGTGGCGTACATAAATCGCAGCAATGGCCGTTAGCAAAGTCTGAATCTCACGAAATGTCTCATGCAGGTAGAAGACATATTGTTAGACTTGGATTCCAAAGATGGGGTCCCTACATCTCTGCAAACCAGAGTTACAGGGGTCCAAAATTGGTAAAATCCCCCATAGGATTTCATTGCCTCCCTATTTCACTTTCCAAAATCTCACATCTTTTCAAAGGGCAATGGCTCAGCAGTACCAAATTTTCTAGCATTGTAGGGACCCTTAGGGGGAACATGACTGGTGAGTTTCGGGCCCCTAGGCCGAAGAGGTCATAGCCTAGGGTCACAAAAACCTGTTTATTTGGGCTATTTCAATGGTAGTGATGGTGGCGTACATAAATCTCAAGAAACAAAGAGGAAAGAGAAACGTCCGGGCACCTTCCGTCTGTAAATTTATTCAGCAAAGTCCATAATCGTTGGGGTTACATACCACAAGTGTGTCGCACGGGTGGTCAAAATGGTGGCTTGTGAGGTGGAGGTGGGGATGCCGGGCATCAGTAGGGGCTTGCGACGGCCGTTTCGCGTCCTGCTGGACGCTTGGTCACGCTGTGCACGCTGGAGCACAGCGTGACCAAGCGTCCAGCAGGACGCGAAACGGCCGTCGCAAGCCCCTACTGATGCCCGGCATCCCCACCTCCACCTCACAAGCCACCATTTTGACCACCCGTGCGACACACTTGTGGTATGTAACCCCAACGATTATGGACTTTGCTGAATAAATTTACAGACGGAAGGTGCCCGGACGTTTCTCTTTCCTCTTTGTTTCTTGAGTTCTGATACCTGTCATGTCTACCATGCTGTCCTGAAGTGCACACGTCTTGGCAAGATACGAATCAGGGGCTACTGGAAGGAAGGTGAGAGGAGTAATTGTTTGCCTACACTTTTGTCACTGACAACTGCTTACAATATTGGTGGGGAGTGCCACTCACGAAACGCTGTGTCTACATGTCATATCAAGAGTACATAAATCTCAGCCATGGCCGTTAGCAACGTCTGAATCTCACGAAATGTCTCATGCAGGTAGAAGACATATTGTTAGACTTGGATTCCAAAGATGGGGTCCCTACATCTCTGCAAACCAGAGTTACAGGGGTCCAAAATTGGTAAAATCTCCCATAGGCTTTCATTGGGCCTCCTATTTACCGTTCCAAAATCTCACACCATTTCAAAGGGCAATGGCTCAGCAGTGGCAAAACTCACCAGTCATGATCCCCCTAAGGGTCCCTACAATGCTAGAAAATTTGGTACTGCTGAGCCATTGCCCTTTGAAAAGATGTGAGATTTTGGAAAGT
This sequence comes from Hyperolius riggenbachi, assembly GCF_040937935.1. NCBI lineage: Eukaryota > Metazoa > Chordata > Amphibia > Anura > Hyperoliidae > Hyperolius > Hyperolius riggenbachi. Next base: position 488,551,213 of record NC_090646.1, on the reverse strand, counting down.
GAAATAGGGAGGCAATGAAATCCTATGGGGGAGTTTACCAATTTTGGACCCCTGTAACTCTGGTTTGCAGAGATGTAGGGACCCCATCTTGGGAATCCAAGTCTAACAATATGTCTTCTACCTGCATGAGACATTTCGTGAGATTCAGACGTTGCTAATGGCCATTGCTGCGATTTATGTACGTCACCATCACTACCATTGAAATAGCCCAAATAAACAGGTTTTTGTGACCCTAGGCTATGACCTCTTCGGCCTAGGGGCCCGAAACTCACCAGTCATGTTCCCCCTAAGGGTCCCTACAATGCTAGAAAATTTGGTACTGCTGAGCCATTGCCCTTTGAAAAGATGTGAGATTTTGGAAAGTGAAATAGGGAGGCAATGAAATCCTATGGGGGATTTTACCAATTTTGGACCCCTGTAACTCTGGTTTGCAGAGATGTAGGGACCCCATCTTTAGAATCCAAGTCTAACAATATGTCTTCTACCTGCATGAGACATTTCGTGAGATTCAGACTTTGCTAACGGCCATTGCTGCGATTTATGTACGTCACCATCACTACCATTGAAATAGCCCAAATAAACAGGTTTTTGTGACCCTAGGCTATGACCTCTTCGGCCTAGGGGCCCGAAACTCACCAGTCATGTTCCCCCTAAGGGTCCCTACAATGCTAGAAAATTTGGTACTGCTGAGCCATTGCCCTTTGAAAAGATGTGAGATTTTGGAAAGTGAAATAGGGAGGCAATGAAATCCTATGGGGGATTTTACCAATTTTGGACCCCTGTAACTCTGGTTTGCAGAGATGTAGGGACCCCATCTTTGGAATCCAAGTCTAACAATATGTCTTCTACCTGCATGAGACATTTCGTGAGATTCAGACTTTGCTAACGGCCATTGTTGCGATTTATGTACGTCACCATCACTACCATTGAAATAGCCCAAATAAACAGGTTTTTGTGACCCTAGGCTATGACCTCTTTGGCCTAGGGGCCCGAAACTCACCAGTCATGTTCCCCCTAAGGGTCCCTACAATGCTAGAAAATTTGCCACTGCTGAGTAATTGCCCTTTGAAAAGATGTGAGATTTTGGAACTGTAAATAGGAGGCCCAATGAAAGCCTATGGGGGATTTTACCAAATTTGGAGCCCTGTAACTCTGGTTTGCAGAGATGTAGGGAACCCATCTTTGGAGCCCAAGTCTAACAATATGTCTTCTACCTGCATGAGACATTTCGTGAGATTCAGACGTTGCTAACGGCCATTGCTGCGATTTATGTACGTCAGACTCGCCACCATTGAAATTGCCCAAATAAACAGGTTTTGTGACCCTAGGCTATGACCTCTTCGGCCTAGGACTGCATTGAACGCGACCCACGCATTGTGCGCATTCTGGACAACACCAATTACTGGGTTTATACCCTTCTGGATCCACGGTACAAACACAATGTTCCAAAACTGCTTGAAGAAAGAGCCAGACAGGTCAAAATGGAAGAATACCAGCAGTCCCTTGTGGAGACTTTAGAGAGGAGATTGACATCCTCCCCCTCCTCTAGCCAGTTGTACGCCGACAGACTGACTTCCGCAAACCCAGGACGACCAGGAGGGCAGCAAACAACACAAGCCACAGCTAGTGCCCAAAAGGGAATGGTATCGGCAGTGTCCTTGGAGTGGGAACATTTTCTGACACCCATGCAGCAGCACACAGAACAGCAAGCGTGCAGATCCACCTCCAACACCGATCGCCTGGAGAAGATGGTCAAGGACTACATGTCAGATGGCGTAGCTGTGTTGAACAATCCATCTGCACCCTTCAACTATTGGGTATCGAAGCTAGACACCTGGCACAAACTGGCAATGTACGCAATAGAGACGCTGGCTTGCCCGGCAGCCAGCGTTATGTCGGAACGCTGTTTCAGTGCTGCCGGAGGCATCGTCACAGATCGGCGGCGTATCCGCCTCTCCACAGAAAATGCAGACCGTCTGACTCAAATTAAAATGAATCAATCCTGGATTGGAAACGACTACGCAACACTCCCGGACCCCAACCAAGTAACATGAACAATGAACATCTGTGATGGGTTAGCGTTTCCGGTCCCTGTTTATTGAACCTCTCATCTGTATTACATTTATGACTGCATGGCGACAAAATGCAAATTGCTATCCGCACGCTTCTTGTCCTCATGCAAGGCCTGGGTTGTTGTGTCTCAAAGCGTGGCCTTCTCCTCCTGCGCCACCCTCCTCCTGTTCCATCACGTGTGCTGCTGCTGGGTTAGCGTTACCGGTCCCTTTTCCTGGAACCTCTTATATGTATTACATTTATGACTGCATGCCGACAAAAAGCATGTTACCTGTGCAAAGAAAACAGACATTTCCCGCATTTAAAAGACAGTTTTCCCTTTGAAACTTTAAAATCGATTTTCTCAAAAACTATAAGCTCTTTTTGCTAATTTTTTTTCCCTCTTGTACCCACTCCCAAGGTGCACATACCCTGTAAATTTGGGGTATGTAGCATGTAAGGAGGCTTTACAAAGCACAAAAGTTCGGGTCCCCATTGACTTCCATTATGTTCGGAGTTCGGGTCGAACACCCGAACATCGCGGCCATGTTCGGCCTGTTCGGCCCGAACCCGAACATCTAGATGTTCGCCCAACAGTCGTCACTAGTAGCTCCGTGTTTTACAGCTTATCAAAGATGCGATTTCTAAACATTATGTTAAAGTGTTCTTTCATTTATGAGTCTTTTATGGTGTCCCATCTTTGAAAAAGTCTTAAAGTAGGCACTCAATATAGACAATATTTTTAATAGATTATACATTAGTTTGGATATAAACATTAGGTGTAATGAAAATCTATGAAAATACGGCATTTACAGTTGAAATTACATGTATGAATTACATACCGTATATACGCGAATATAAGTCGACCGCGTGTATAAGTTGACTCCAATATTTGACCCTTTTTAAGCTGGAATTTTTTTTACTGACTCAAGTATAAGTCTACCTATCAAGTTAATGGCTGCACTGGGAGACCAGGAAGAACTATCAGCTGCACTTGGGGACCAGAAGAAGTTATTGACTGCAGCTATTACCAGGGGTCTAGTCCTGGGAAAAGAAGTGAGTGGACTCACCTAGAAAATCCATGTATATGTCCCCAGTATATGTAGTCAGCGGGTATATCTGTCCAGTATATGTAGCCAGAGGTATATGTCCCCAGTATATGTAGCCAGGGGGTATATGTGCCCAGTATATGTAGCCAGGGGGTATATGTGCCCAGTATATGTAGTCAGGGGGTATATGTCCCCAGTATATGTGCCCAGTATATGTAGTCAGGGGGTATATGTCCCCAGTATATGTAGTCAGGGGTTATATGTGCCAGAATAGGTAGCCAGGTGTCCCCCCAGCAGGAGGGGAGCAGCGCAGAGAAGACGGAGAGCTGTGAGGAGCGGTGGATAAGGGGACCATCTCCCCCCCTTCTCTCACCTCGGGCTCTCCTTCCCTCGCTCTCCCCTCCACAAGTAATGTGCGGGCAGCCGGCAGCGGGCGGGACTTACCTCTCCTCGTCATCGGAACACCGGATCTGCATGCCGCAAGTCTGGTCTGGTTCAGACCAAAACAGTGGCACGCAGATCCGGCGCCGGAACGAGGAGAGGTAAGTCCCGCCGGCTGCCGGCTGCCCGCACAGTACTTGTGGAGGGGAGAGCGAGGAAAAGAGAGCCCCGTGGTGAGAGAAGGGGGGGAGATGGCCCCCTTCTCCACCGCTGCTCACAGCTCTCCTTCCACTGCGCTGCTCCCTCCACACAAGCCAGCGTGGACGGCGTCCACCCTAGGGAAATAGTAAGTGGACGCCGTCCACGCCCCACTCGACCCCTGGCTATTACCCCCTCCTGTTCCTAAAGTGCAGCCAGTAACTCCTCCAGGCCCCCAAGTGCAGCCAATTATTCACTCCCCCTCCTGCAGCCCAGTATCTTTCCCCCGCCCCTTTCCTTGTTAAAGGGAACCTGAACTGAGTAAAATTATTTAAAATAAACACATGAGGTAACTTCAAATGAACATTACATAGTTACCTTGCCATCAATTCCTCTCAGAAGTTCACCATTTTCTTCCGACACTAATCCCTTCCAGTTCTGACAACATTTTGTCAGAACTGAAATATATCAGTTGCTGTCAGTTATATAGCAGTTGCTGTCAGTTATAGCTGAGAGGACAACTGATGCGCCAGGTAATGTCCTTGTTCCCCTATGGCTCAAGTGGGCGATGTTACAGTTTAACAGTGTGCTGATCAGAAAGCTGTTATGGGGTAATGGCCATTTTCAAAATGAAGGATAGAGAATTCCCTTGATCGCAGTGGACAAACAGGATGCAGGAGAGGAGAGAGTGATTTAGAGGTAGACTACACAGGAGGTAAGTATGACCGGTGTATGTTTATTTTGACTGCTAATTTTCAGTTCAGGTTGTCTTTAAAGGGGCACTATGGGGAAAAATTGTAAAATTTGAAATACCGTATGTGCAAACATAAACAAATAAGAAGTATGTTTTTTGTTTCGGAGAAAAATTAGCCATAAATTACTTTTCTCCTATGTTGCTGTCACTTACAGTAGGTAGTAGAAATCTGACAGAAGCGACAGGTTTTGGACTAGTCCATCTCTTCATGGGGGTATTCTCAGGGATTTATTTATTTTCAAAAGCACTTAGTGAATGGCAGTTGCTCTGTCCAACTGCCAAAAAACTGTGCAGCGAGCAGGGAAGCTGGCCAGCATCATTGTTTAAATCTTTTTTAGGGAATATCTTTATAAAGAATAAAAGCCATGCAGAGAATCCCCTATGAAGAGATGGACTAGTCCAAAACCTGTCGCTTCTGTCAGATTTCTACTACCTACTGTAAGTGGCAGCAACATAGGAGAAAAGTAATTTATGGCTCATTTTACTCTGGAAAAAAACGTACTTCTTATCTGTTTATGTTCGCACATACTTTAAATTTTAAAATTTTTCGCCATGGTGCCCCTTTAAATGTTGTGGCCAGAACTTTCAGACCTGTGTTTTCTTGGCATTTCCTTTATCAAGAAGTGTCACTTACCACTGAGTAAATTGTTGCAAATGGGAATGCCGCCAATAGTACAAATATTACTCATTGTTGCTCGTGACTCGTGTATAAGTCGACACCTATACTTTTATTTAGTGAGTCTGACCTAAATTTCAGGACTTATAGTCGAGTATATACAGTAGTTATCAGACAAGCCAGTTTTTTTCCCAGCTGAGGCAAGAGCAGTTTGCTCATAGGTGTGGACTGTATCTGGCAGTAGAAGCTAGTGCAGGGCTGGGCAAAATTTAACTACTTGTGGATCCCTGCAGCTCATATCTACGCCCCTGTAAACTTCCCTTGTGGTTCAGGGAGGTAGATATGCGTATTTGTTTACTTACTGCCACCGTTCGCAATGATGCCGTTCCGTGATCAGTGAATAGGAAACAGCTCTTCCAAAAGCCGATCACAGTGCCTGTGATGAATGAAAGCCAGCATCAGCGAGACGCCGGCTTTGTGAACCTCTCTGAGGGACAATAAGAGAAAAAAAGACAAAATATACTCTGTACAGTGCTGCAGAAGATGTCTACGCCATTTAAATACTAAATAATGATAATAATTTCAGAAGAAGCAACAAAAATGTATAGCAAGGGCCCTCAAACTATGGCCCCTGGACCAGATGCAGCCCACTGAGCCTTTTTACCGACTACAAAGGCCTTGATTCACTAACCGGCGCTAAGCCAGTTAGTGTGCATTATCACTTAGTGGGCACAAACTACAGCGCTTACCTTATCTGAGGTTAGTGTGCCTTATCTGAGGTTAGTGTGCCTTATCTGAGTTAGTGTGCCTTATCTGAGTTAGCGTGCCTTATCTGAGGTTAGTGTGCCTTGTCTGAACTTAGTGCCCCTTAAGTAGCTTTGTGCACACTAAAAGATGCACAAAGCTACATCGCGCACTGCACCGCACACAGCGCGCACAGCGTAATGCGTCGATCTTTGCGCACGGTGCAACGATAACATCGCACCCGCTATACTGTATAGGATGCGACCATAAGGTTGCATTGGATGCGACGATAACGGTGCACTGATGCGCCATTGAGGTTGCATCCTATGCGACCTTAAGGTTGCATCATGTACAGTATAGTGGGTGTGATGTTATCGTGCAGTGCGCGATGTAGCTTTGTGCATCTTTTAGTGTGCCTTCAAGCGCCCAGGAGCGACAATGTAGGCTCAAAAATATGGGGCTTGATTCACAAAGCGGTGCTAACTGTTAGCACGCCTGTGAAAACCCCCTTAGCACGTCTAAACAAGCTTTTCGCGCATAAAACTTTACGCGCGCAAAACTTTACGCGCGTACTGCACAGAGCGCAGGGCGCTCCGCGCGAAGTGTCCGTTAAAGCCTATGGGACTTAGCGCGCGTAAAACTTTGCGCGCGATCTGATTGAGAAATCCGGTGCTAACCTACTTAGCACCCTGGTTAGTGCGTCTAAAGACTTTAGACGTGCTAAGTAGGTTAGCACCGCTTTGTGAATCAAGCCCATGGTGTGCTCGGTCCTCACCCCGGTACCAGAGGGGTCACAACAGTAATTCCAGCAAAGGACCAGCACCACACAAAGTATATTTATAGCTCTCTTAGTGCTTTATTAGTGCAGGCATGACAGCAACAACAGACGCTGTTTCGGCCTATTCGGGCCTTTCTCAAGTTGCTCTATAGTCATGCGCAAAGATCGACGCATTACGCTGTGCGCGCTGTGTGCGGTGCAGTGCGCGATGTAGCTTTGTGCATCTTTGAGTGTGCACAAAGCTACTTAAGGGGCACTAAGTTCAGATAAGGCACACTAACCTCAGATAAGGCACACTAGCTCAGATAAGGCACACTAGCTCAGATAAGGCACACTAGCTCAGATAAGGCACACTAGCTCAGATAAGGCACACTAACCTCAGATACGGCACACTAACTCAGATAAGGCACACTTACCTCAGATAAGGCACACTAACTCGGATAAGGCACACTATCCTCAGATAAGGCACACTAACCGGCTTAGCGCCGGTTAGTGAATCAAGCCCATAATGTATTGCAGCCTCCATATCCCTCCCACTACAGGGCCATTTTATTAGCCACCACCAATGTAAAATGTTAATTCCAAAAGCTTGATGGACATTTTAAAACAACTATTTTTGCACTAATGCATGGTAATAGGACATTTTTTAAATGTCCATTTAGCAGCAATGCTCCAGGGCCCTGTGGCAATCAACTGCCAATCCCGTCATTTTATGCCACAGTTGCCATGTGGGTCTCATCCACTAGAAACTTCTGGAGGCAAATCCACTGTGAGCACAATAAATGTTTAAAATTGATTTGTGTGCCCGTATATGATACAATCTTGATTGTATGTACAATCGGTAAAATAAAGTTATCGATTTCACCCTGAAAATCGATGGTAATGCTGCCACCACTCTCTAGATTTTACAGATAGAGAGATCTCGAAAGTTAATTATTTCTAAAGGAAGAAAACGGTTAATTGCAACCCAACTAGCTAAATCAACATTTTCTAAAATAAGAAAATGTGGTAGTGTGTCTCAATGTGAAGACATGTAGACTCTAGCATAGATCAGAATAATCAGGGAACAAGGGCAAAACTAGAATGAAGGAATCGTTCGTTTTATTATAAAAACTATACAAACAAATATACATTAAAACTGACAGACAAACATATCTGACAGTAGAACAGATTGGTTGGATAAAATAAGTAAGACATAAGAAACAAATAGAATGTCGGTAAGTTCAAAATACTGTGTTTGGCTAAGTCCCAAAAAGCAATAAAGGCTTTGCGGTAAAATAATCCAAAGTATTGTGTTGGCCAGTGATCTGCTGGCCTGTCAATGGATGGAAAAATTGACAACAGGTGAACAAAGGACAATGGACACCAAGGTCTGAGTGTATCAAACTTTTAAAGACCTTGTCCTGAAGGGAGGGGTAACAGAAGAGCTTATGCCCTTCCTGAAGGATGGGAAGTTGCAACCCGCAAACAGAAAAGAAGAAATATATCAGAACACGATTGTTCTGAGCACTTGAGTCCAATCAACACAAGGACTGCGTGCCAGCATTCAGTGCGGCGCCCAGAGTCCGCAGATGTGAGACACGGGGGTTATTACAGGAGTTACTTCAAACCTGTATTACACCAAGTTCTGAAAAGCCCAGTTTTCTGGAAACTTCCCAAAACAGGTGTCAGGCTGAGCCCAACAACCTCTGCAAAGATGGGTAACCTGGCAACTTCCCAATCCATGAAACATTAAGAAAATATGGAAATTAATCATTCTCGTTACCATAAGGTCAGCTTCTCCTAGTGAAAGCAGCTGTTTGGCAGTATTGCTCAAATCCGATCCGGATAAAATCCGGATAGTTGTGACCCAGCTTTCATCCTGTTAAACTCAAGTCACCTGTGCGGGCTGGGCAGGGGGTTTAATCTTACCTATCATGACTAAAAACACTTCCTCCTTCCGGGTTGAAGGAGGAAGTATGTAGTCATGTGGCGCTGGATTGGACCGCATCGTGGGAGGCGCCAAGGGACGGATGAAGAAGACGTCATGATAGGTAAGATTGAACCCCCCCGCCCAGCCTGCACAGGTGACTTGAATTTAACAGGATGAAATCTGAATCACAACTATCTGGATTTCATCTGGATCGGATTTGAGCAACACTGCTGTTTGGCTAGATTAGATCTGTTCCTCTCAGCTCTGGGGCAAGGTGTGAATGTTGGGGACCGTGTTCTTCTAAAGGTTCGTACACAAGTCGGACTGTAACAAGCTACCAGTCGTCAGACCCGCCCACGCAGGGCCGGGCCGCCCACGAGGCGGGGTGAAACTTTTGGCCTCAGGCGGCACTTCTGGGGGGCGGCACCCGCCCGTCTGTGGGTGTGGGGGGCCGCCCGAGCTGGAGGGGATAGCGGGCAGGAAGGGGGTATTGGGCCTAGCGGCGGGAAGGAGGGTCGGACCCCCCCTCCCTCGCCTGGGTCTCCAGTCCTCCGCTCCCCTCCAGCTTTAAAAAGTTACGTTGCTGCCTGCAGCTATTGTAAGAGGCAACGGGCGGGGATCACTCACCTCTTCCTCGTTCCAGCGTGCGCTCCACTGACGTCACTTCCTGGGTGGCGTAGCAGGGGTTCGACCCCCCTCCCTGCCGCTAGGCCCAATACCCCCTTCCTGTCCGCTATCCCCTCCAGCTCAGGCGGCCCCCGCACCCACGGCTTGGGGGGGCGGCGATTTCTTTAAAGATTGCCTCAGTGTTGACCACTCCAGACATTCTGGGATATGTTTGGGAGTGAGCCCAGGGTCGTTTTCCTTTCCTCCTTTCCTTTTCTCTCTTCTTTCTTGTCTTCCTCTTCCTTCTTCTCCTCCTTTGCTTTTTCCCAATTTTCTTCCAGGAGCGCGGTGTCTTCTGCACGCAAACACCTATTAATTCTTAGGCCGATGAGGTTTAGAAGTTGATACTGAAGACCTAATACACACAGAATATTTTCATACTGTTTGTAATGGCTTCTTTCCATATCCCTAGCTAGTTCATATAATATCATATATAAATGCATATTGGATCTGTATACTTTTCCTGTCATTGTGATATCATTATATTGTATATTCACTCTGTTAATTTCTCTTGTGTGTGAAACACAGTGGCTCCTAATGTATATCTTCTTGTTTGTTGTAAAACAATAAAATTGATTTGTTAAAAAAAAAAAAAAAAAAGATTGCCTCAGGCGGCAAAAAGTCTAGGGCCGGGCCTGCGCCCACAGGGCGGTCGTTCTGACAACAGTTTGCCGGTGTGTACAGTCTGTCTTCAGGCTGATAAGGCTGGCTTTTACTGATCCGCTCCCGCAGGACGGTTGTTCTGACGACAGTTTGCTGGTGTGTACTGTCTGTCGTCTGGCTGATAAGGCTGGTTTTTACTGATCCACTCAGCGGATCAGTCAAAACCAGCCTTATCAGCCTGACGACAGACACACCGGCAAACTGTCTTCAGAACGACTGCCCCACGGGCGAATCTGACGACTGGTAGCTTGTTACAGTCCGACGTGTGTACGAACCTAGAAACCTTGGTTTAGGATATCTGTCAGAATGGGGTAACAATGTATGGCTAGTTACACAGCAGGGGTATTTTGGACACAAGTTAATGGCATCCTTTAAAGTTGGCTCTGAAGCTAAGTTAATTACTTCTGCCATTTGGTTCTGGCAGAGCAAGGCAAAGTTTAATAGTTAGCTGTTTGTGACACTGCAATTGAAATATGTGTAGGTACACTGTATGGTGAGATTACACTCGGCACCCAAAGGTATATCTTTTGAGGGAAAAGGGGGATCAGTCCGCACTTGTACGGGTTAGGGTGAATCGCACTCCAATGTGGCACCTGTATGGTGGCTTTATCGGGCAAGCTAAGTGGCTGACAAACACAGCGGAGGAATTATGGCACAGCATACAATCATAGAGGTAGTATTTAACCCCCACAATGGGTCAGTCCCCTCTGGATAAAAGTCCCTTACTGTGCTTTAGGGACACGAGGAGGCTTCCCAATGTGCACTTCTTCCTCCGCCTTCCCGGACACTGGTCTACACCTGGGTTTTGGTACCTGGGGTTGCCATAGCCGAGTGGACCAGGACGCGGGATGCCAAATAAACCCCCCCGGCCCTAGATCACCAGCCCCAATACCTCCACTCTCTTGTCCTCACTTTGTACACTTTGGGGATTACCCGGTCCCTTTTTGTGTCCTCTGGTCGCCCCTGTCACCATGTGGGTCCTATAGGAGGCCCCTCCACCTCCACAGGTCCCAATTCCCTACGGTTCCTGGCTCCCGTTACCCCCCTTCCCCTTAAGTTGTTTGCAGTCTTAGAATGGGCTATGGCTCACCCTTGAAAATTTGAAAATAAAGAAAGAAAAGGGAACAGCAGTGGCATCCCATGACAGCTATTGGGAAAATATGCCCCTGTAGGTCTCTTAAGATATGCAGTTTTGCCCCCAGTCTTTTTAATTGGGTCTTTAGGGTATTTTTTTAGGGGTTCTTTTTAGGGTTTTTTTTTTTATATATAATAAATATACATTTTGGATACATGAGATTTTATATGTCCTTTGTAGAAGAGGTAAAATTATTGGAGAGCAAGAATGCACTTTGCCGGTATATGCCATGACAGGCATATACACTTCTGCCTAACTCCTAAAATCGAAGCACTATGCACAGTCTAGCATGATTTTTATTAATACATGTTTCCACTTTTTGAAAATGGCGTTCTTCACAAATTTTGTTTTACTTGCTTTAAACACTTTATTTAGCACATAATGTGCATATATGTTTGTTGTATTAATCACAAGCTACGGTTGTTTAGCAGCACGCAATGCACAAATGACGTTCTCACTTATCAGCAGCTTAGGTGTGTGCAGCAGCCAATGCCCTTTTTTGTTTACATGTATCACATGGCGAGTCTCCGCCCCTTCACCCCCGACCTCACTGACTTAATCTCCACATCCAATGACGTGCGCAGAGGGTGTGGCTTTGGTACTGGTATCAGGAAGCCACGCGGCGCCGTCTTTGTACAGGACACGCACGTGAGCAAGCGCCAGCTAGGCGTGAAACAGCTGCTGTGCCGTCCACCTTTCCCCTGGTCACCTTCATCCCCAGCATCCCAGCACCACCATCTATCAAGGTTTGATAAAACTATTGTTGTATGGCAGATGCGACGTATCAAATGTATCATGACAATATACTTGCATGGCAACAAGAGGCAATAAAGCATTTAAAGTGACAGTGCCAGGTCTGTCTCAATGTACAGAAAAAGTTTAAATATGGGTGCTCTGGTGCTGTGAAAACTGTACATGAGGCTTGTGAAAAGGTGGTAGGTGATGGCTGTTTTCATAAGTCAATGGGTGGGTGGGCGGGCAAAAAGTGGTTACTGTATCTAAATGTAGTAGCAGAATAGAATTTCTTAATGCAATTTACATGCATATGCAGAGCCATTGGACATCCTACTCAGGGGTCTCAAACTCAAATTTACCTGGGGGCCGCAGGAGGCAAAGTCAGGATGAGGCTGGGCCGCATAAGGGAATCAATCAATCAGCAGCTTCCCCCCCCCTTGCATTGATTTTTATTTCAAAATCAACTTCATACTGAAGCAAACTTTTTTGCCTATTGTACCTTATAGTTCGCTTCAGTGCTCCCATTACAAGTAATCCGCCGTGTCGCATCGCCGCCTCTGCCCGCCCCTCTCACTCTTCCTTCACAGAGAGGGGCAGAGCTGAAGCTGAAAGCTCTGCCCCTTCCAGGAAATGCCGGCGGTTTGCCCACCGGGCGATTTGGGGGCTCTGCAGCCCTCGTTTAGCGACGGGGATGTGGCGGATTACTTGGAAGCACTGAAGCGAACTATAAGGAAGCTTTTGCCGGTGCGGGCCACAAAATATTGTATCGAGGGCCGCAAATGGCCCGCGGGCCGCGAATTTGAGACCCCTGTCCTAAATAGTTAAATCTTTGTTTTACGTTTGAATGTGTAATTCTTCACAGTATGTAATGTGACTATGATTTTGCAGCCTGCTGCTGTTCGAGCTGATGTTTTTGGAAACAGACCAAAGTTAGCAGCATGGAAAAAAAGGGTGGAAGAGGCGATTGGGGCCAAGCTGTTCAAAGAAGCTCATGAGAAAATACTGCACGTTAAGGACACGCAAAATGTTCCACTTCCACCAGAAGTTAAGGAGAAACTTAAAGGCAGACTACAGCAGTTCAGCCATTGATTAGATTTTTTTAGAGAAAGTTCAAGATCTTCTAACAACAACTTCTACTAATAGTTTCTTTAATTTTTGTTACTGTAATAAATATTAAGAAAAAAGTAGGTTTTCTTTACTGAATCCAGACTCAGAATGTAACAGTATGGTTTGTTATATTATCTTCCTAATGTACATATGTATAGAAGACATGGAAGTGAAAAGTGGTACAATAGTAATTGCATGATGTGCATTTTTCGGCATAACGCTGCTTCACCAGATGCTCAGTCATGGTGGACAACATGGACTTGCCGTGGTTATATTAAAATACATATCAATTCATCCATACAGAGGATTCATGATTAAGCCCTTCAGGTCAAAGCACTTATATAATCATGGAGCCAAATATCCCCAGCTGGTTCAAAAACAAATAGCAATGTTGAGGTGCATACACGCATCCAATTTTGACTTCAATGCCATACAAGAGCTTACCTACACACAATCTTTTCATAGTATTTAAAAAGCTTGGCCCTCACTCTACATGAAGTGGTACACTTAGGCAGTATTTGGCCAGTGTATGCACCCTTATAGTAATAGAGGCGTATACACATCCAGTGTTACTGTGGCAGCCGCCGCTTGTTCCTGGTGGCATTTACTGTATGTGGTGACAATTGGTGAAGGGGAACAAGTGCCAATCGCAGTGCCTGGAATGAATGGACATGAGCCAGATCAGGGGCCATGTCCATTCATAATAATGAAAGTAAAGTACAGTGTAAAAAAAAAAAAAAAAAACACTTCCTGGCAATATTTTTCCTGGTGAAAAAGCAAAATGACCATCACCACTTACGTTTTAATAACCCCCCCCTCCCCAAACAATCCTATGTAGAGAAAGTAAATAGCAGTTTGAAAAAAAACCATAATTAGTTGCCTTAGGGACTTTTTTTTAAAAAATATGTATGTCATGAGGGTATATTACTGTCATGTTAGCAAATAAGGACTTGTAATTATTGACCGAATACAAAAAAACAAAACAAAGAAAAAATACACCTTTATTTCCAAATAATATATTGTTGCCATACATTGTACTAGGAACATAATTTAAATGTTGCGATAGCTGGGACAACAGCATTGTTTATTTGAGAACTGTAGGGGATGGAATTGGAGACAATGGGCTTGATTCAGAAACCCGTGCTAACTGTTTAGCTCGGGAATGCTAAACAGTTAGCATGTAAAGTGCCGCTTGCGGACTTTTGCGCGCGCAAAGTGCCGCGATTGTGGACATTTGCGTGCGATAATGCAGACTTTTTCACGCGATCGGCGTGCAAAAGTCCACGTGATCGCGTGCAAAAGTCCGCGTTATCGCGCGCAAATGTCAGCGACTGCGCATTCGCGGCATTTTGCGCGCGCAAAAGTCAGCGAGTGGCACTTCACGTGCTAACTGTTTAGCATGCCCGTGCTAAACAGTTAGCACGGGTTTGTGAATCAAGCCCATAGCGTATTTTTTCATATTTTTCTTGTTTTTCCATATAAAATGCATAGAAAGTAACATAATTACTGAAAATAAGTATCGCCCACAAAAAGCCTAATTTGTGGCGAAAAAAAATAAGATATAGATCATTCAGGTGTGGGAAGCAGTGATAAAGTTATTGTGAAATGAATGAGAGGAGCGCTGACAGGTGAAAATGGCTCTTGTCCATAAGGGTAAAATTGCCTGTGGGCTGAAGTGGTAAAACACTTTGATCTGGTTAACCTCCCTGGCGGTTTGTTAAAATCCGCCAGGGGCAGCAAATACCTTTTTTTTAATTTTTTTTTTTCATGTAGCGAGACAATGTCTCGCTACATGATAGCCGCTGCTGAGCGGCATCCCCCCAGCCCCTCCGATCGCCTTTGGCGAACGGAGATCAAGAGATCCCGTTCAAAGAACGGGATCTCTTGGAGGGCTTCCCCCGTCGCCATGGCGACGGGGCGGGATGACGTCACCGATGTCATCGACGTCGTGACGTCAAAGGGGAATCCGATCCACCCCACAGCGCTGCCTGGCACTGATTGGCCAGGCAGCGCACGGGGTCTAGGGGGGGGCGGCTGCGGCGACGGGTATAGCGGTGGATCGGCGGGTAGCGGCGGCGATCGGAGGTTACACGCAGCTAGCAAAGTGCTAGCTGCGTGTAACGAAAAAAAATTATGCAAATCGGCCCAGCGGGGCCTGAGCGGTGCCTCCCGGCGGCATAGCCCGAGCTCAGCTCGGGCTTACCGCCAGGGAGGTTAAACAAGCACAGGAACACAGGACAGTGGATTTCTTCAGCAGCTAAATGTGGAATAAAGACTTTTCATTGTGTGCTGTGCAAGAGTTTGGTTCCACTTTAATCCACATGGTTCTGGGATTAAACAATTGAATAGTTACATAGTTACATAGTTATTTGGATTGAAAAAAGACATTCGTCCATCGAGTTCAACCAGAGAACAAAGTACAACACCAGCCTGCTCCCTCACATATCTCTGTTGATCCAGAGAAAGGCGAAAAACCCTTACAAGGCATGTTCCAATTTGCCCCAAAAGGGAAAAAAAATCCTTCCCGACTCCAGATGGCAATCAGATAAAATCCCTGGATCAACATCATTGGGCATTACCTAGTAATTGTAGCCATGGATGTCTTTCAATGCAAGGAAAGCATCTAAGCCCCCTTTAAATGCAGGTATAGAATTTGCCATAACTACTTCCTGTGGTAATGCATTCCACATCTTAATCACTCTTACTGTAAAGAACCGTTTCCTAAAAAATGGCTAAAATGTTTTTCCTCCATGCGCAGATCATATCCTCTAGTCCTTTGAAAAGGCCTAGGGACAAAAAGCTTATCCGACAAGCTTTTATATTGCCCTCTGATGTACTTATACATGTTAATTAGATCCCCTCTAAGGTGTCTTTTCTCTAGACTAAATAAACCCAGTTTATCTAACCTTTCTTGGTAAGTGAGACCTTCCATCCCACATATCAATTTTGTTGCTCGTCTCTGCACCTGCTCTAAAACTGCAATATCTTTCCTGTAATGTGGTGCCCAGAACTGAATTCCATATTCCAGATTAGTGATGTCGCGAACCTCCGATTTTCGGTTCGCGAACCCATATTCAAACCAACAGGATAAAGCGCCCCATTTTATAGATCGAGAAACTTTGTTTTCTTATAAATATGAGACTGAAATTACATTGCCTGTCATTGGTTTAACCTAGATATCCTGAACATTTCTGTCACAGTTGATAACACTACCATCTGCCCTATACCCCTAAGCCCCGCTGCCGGGGTGTCACCCTGGACTCTGCCTTCTCCTTTACACCCCACATTCAAAACATCACCCATTCCTGCAACTTCCACCTCCACAGCATCTCAAAGATTCATCCCTTCCTGACTCCGGACATTGCCAAACTCCTCAATTATGCCCTTATCACCCACCTTGACTGGCCAATGGCCATTATTTGAACTGCATCAACCCCCTACATGCAACAACCAGCCTGCTCCACCTCAATAACTTCATTCTGCAAAATTCTGTGCCTGTCCTACAAATCTATACAAAAGACATGCCCAACCTACAGTACATCTCCAAACTCGTCCACAGACATACACCTGGCCATGCCCTCTGATCCTCCAATGACCTGCGCTTGACCAACCCGCACATCTGCCACTCCCAAGTGAGATTGCAGGACATCTGTGCAGCCCCCACTTCCTAAAAACTCCATTCCACCACCCATTACGATTTCCCCATCCTTAAAGGGAATGTCCGAGGAGTTTAAAAAAATAAATAATCTACTTACCCGGAACTACCTCCAGCCCCTGTCAGCCGTCCTGTGCCCTCGCTGCAGCTCCGCTCCCTTCCGGAGGCCTGGGGTCCCCTCCAGTGCAAGATGCCGAACTTGGCAGGTTGGCATCTACTGCGCCTGCGTGAGAGCCGCTCGCAGTGGCGCTGACGTTATCTCGAGTGTACTGCACAGATTTATTTTTTTTAACTCCTCGGACATTCACTTTAAGCAACCTCAAAACACACCCCTTTACTATCGTTCTGCTAAGCACCTATTATGCAACCCATACCTAGTGTGCCCCTACCCCCTTCCTTTAGCTTGTAAGCCTCTGGCAGAGTCCTCCCCTCTAGTATCCATATACTGGAATGTGTAATGGTTAAGGGCTCTGCCTCTGACACAGGAGACCAGGGTTTGAATCTCGGTTCTGCCTGTTCAGTAAGCCAGCACCTATTCAGTAGGAGACCTTAGGCAGGTCTTCCTAACACTGCTACTGCCTATAGAGCGCACCCTAGTGGCTGCTGCTCTGGCGCTTTGAGTCCGCCAGGAGAAAAGCGCGATATAAATGTTATTTGTCTTGTCTTGTCTACTATATCCAACTTGATTATGCTGACTCGAATTTGATCTCTATGGGCTTGATTCACAAAGCGGTGCTAACTGTTAGCACGCCTGTGAAAAGCCCCTTAGCATGTCTAAAAGGTTTTCACACGCAAAGTTATCCGCGCGAAGTGCCCATTAAAGCCTATGGGACTTAGCGCGCGCATAGGACTTTGCGCGCGGTATTTAGCGCGCGATCGGATTCAGAAAACCGGTGCTAACCTACTTAGCACCCTGCTTAGCACGTCTAAAGATTTTAGACGTGCTAAGTAGGTTAGCACCGCTTTGTGAATCAAGCCCTAAGACTCTCTGTTCCATAATCTTGTATCTTGTACCTTGTTGTCCGTCTCCCTATTGCTCAGTTCTGCTTAACCACTTAACGACCGCCCACTGCACAGGGGCGGTCGGAAAGTGGATGCCACAAGGACCAGCTCATGCACAGAGGCGGCGGTCCTTGTACGGGCATGGTCGGAGCGATCGCGTCATCCGTGACGCGATCCTCCGCCGGGGATCGATGGCCGGGGATTTAGCCTCCAGCCCGCCGGCCAATTAGCAGCGCCGGCGGGCGGAGGAATAAGGAAATCCGCATAATTAAAGTGTATAAAGCACTTTGTTAGGTAAACAAAGTGCTTTATACACGCTTCCTCCTTGCCTCGTGGTCTCATTTTTTTCCCACACAGCCCCCCTGATCTCCCACCCCAGCCTTCAGACCCCCACCTGCCCACCCCCCAGAACACTGTTTGCACCCAATCACCCCCCTAATCACCCATCAATCACTCCCTGTCACTGCCACCCATCAATCAGCCCCTAACCTGCCCCTTGTGGGTAATCTGATCACCCACCCACACCAATAGATCGCCCGCAGATCCGACGTCAGATCACCTCCCAAGTGCATTGTTTACATCTGTTCTCTACCCTAAACACCCACTAATTACCCATCAATCACCCCCTGTCACTGCTACCCATCAGATTAGACCCCTATCTGCCCCTAGGGCACTTAATCACCCGCCCACACCCTCAGAATGCCCTCAGACCCCAGCCCTGATCACCTCGCCAGTGCATTGCTTGCATCTATTCCCCCCTCTAATCACACCTTGAGACACCCATCAATCACCTCCTGTCACCCCCTAGCACACCTACCCATCAGATCAGGCCCTAATTTGCCCCGTGTGGGCTCCTGATCACTTGGCCAAACCCTCAGATCCCCCTCAGACCCCCTTCTGATCACCTCCCCAGTGCATTGATTGCATCTATTTTCCCCTCTAACCACCCCCTGAAACACCCATCAATCACCTCCTGTCACCCCCCTAGCACTCCTATCCATCAGATCAGGCCCAATACAACCTGTCATCTAAAAGGCCACCCTGCTTATGACCGGTTCCACAAAATTTGCCCCCTCATAGACCACCTGTCATCAAAATTTGCAGATGCTTATACCCCTGAACAGTCATTTTGAGACATTTGGTTTCCAGACTACTCACGGTTTTGGGCCCGTAAAATGCCAGTGCGGTATAGGAACCCCACAAGTGACCCCATTTTAGAAAAAAAGACACCCCAAGGTATTCTGTTAAGTGTATGACGAGTTCATAGAAGATTTTATTTTTTGTCAAAAGTTAGCGGAAATTGATTTTTATTGTTTTTTTTTTCACAAAGTGTCATTTTTCACTAACTTGTGACAAAAAATAAAATCTTCTATGAACTCGCCATACACCTAACGGAATACTTTGGGGTGTCTTCTTTCTAAAATAGGGTCACTTGTGGGGTTCCTATACTGCCCTGGCATTTTAGGGGCCCTAAACCGTGAGGAGTAGTCTGAAAACAAATGCCTCAAAATGACCAGTGAATAGGACGTTGGGCCCCTTAGCGCACCTAGGCTGCAAAAAAGTGTCACACATGTGGTATCGCCGTACTCAGGAGAAGTAGTATAATGTGTTTTGGGGTGTATTTTTACACATACCCATGCTGGGTGGGAGAAATCTTTCTGTAAATGGACAATTGTGTGTAAAAAAAAATCAAAAAATTGTCATTTACAGAGATATTTCTCCCACCCAGCATGGGTATGTGTAAAAATACACCACAAAACACATTATACTACTTCTCCTGAGTACGGCGGTACCACATATGTGGCACTTTTTTACACCCTAAGTGCGCTAAGGGGCCCAAAGTCCAATGAGTACCGTTAGGATTTCACAGGTCATATTGCGACATTTGGTTTCAAGACTACTCCTCACGGTTTAGGGCCCCTAAAATGCCAGGGCAGTATAGGAACCCCACAAATGACCCCATTTTAGAAAGAAGACACCCAAAGGTATTCCGTTAGGAGTATGGTGAGTTCATAGAAGATTTTATTTTTTGTCACAAGTTAGCGGAAAATGACACTTTGTGAAAAAAAAAACAATTAAAATCAATTTACACATACCCAGCATGGGTATGTGTAAAAATACACCCCAAAACACATTATACTACTTCTCCTGAGTACGGCAATACCACATGTGTGGCACTTTTTTGCAGCCTAACTGCGCTAAGGGGCCCAAAGTCCAATGAGCACCTTTAGGCTTTACAGGGGTGCTTACAAATTAGCACCCCCCAAAATGCGAGGACAGTAAACACACCCCACAAATGACCCCATTTAGGAAAGTAGACACTTCAAGGTATTCAGAGAGGGGCATGGTGAGTCCGTGGCAGATTTCATTTTTTTTTTGTCACACGTTAGCAGAAATGGAAACTTTTTTTTTTTTCTTGTCACAAACTGTCATTTTTCGCTAACTTGTGACAAAAAATAATATCTTCTATGAACTCACTATGCCTCTCAGTGAATACTTTGGGATGTCTTCTTTCCAAAATGGGGTCATTTGGGGGGTATTTATACTATCCTGGAATTCTAGCCCCTCAGGAATATGACAGGTGGTCAGAAAAGTCAGAGATATTTCAAAATGGGAAAATTCACTTTTTGCACCATAGTTTGTAAATGCTATAACTTTTACCCAAACCAATAAATATAGGCTAAATGGGTTTTTTTTAATCAAAAACATGTTTGTCCACATTTTTCGTGCTGCATGTATATAAAAATTTTACTTTATTTGAAAAATGTCAGCACAGAAAGATAAAAAAAATCATTTTTTTGACAAAATTCACGTTTTTTGATGAATATAATAAAAAGTAAAAATCACAGCAGCAATCAAATAGCACCAAAAGAAAGATTTATTAGTGACAAGAAAAGGAGCCAAAATTCATTTAGGTGGTAGGTTGTATGAGCGAGCAATAAACAGTGAAAGCTGCAGTGGTCTGAATGGAGAAAAAGTGCCTGGTCCTTAAGGGGGGTAAAGCCCACGGTCCTCAAGTGGTTAATATGTTGCCGCTTTGTAAATGCAATAGAGAATAATAATAATTAAAATTCAAACCATTTGGATCCAAGGCATGTCTTCCAACAAAGTGTAATCCAAAGGGGCTTTTCTCTTAAATATTCCTGTATTCGTACTATCAACTTACATTTCGCTTTGCCATCATGCAATCATTTACAGGAGAAAGTGAATGCATAAACAACTTCCGTGATAGAACAATTTATAAAGGAATGAATGTAGGAAGTTTTGAATCAGCATTATACAATTTCAAATATCATGCTGATTCAAAACCTTCTGTTGTAACCATTCCATACTCTACTGCTACTAAAGGATTAATATTAACCAGCCTATTTTCTCTTGCAATCCTCTTGCATTGAACTCTGCTCAGAAGCTACAAAGAATGTGAACAGATAAAAAGATAAAAATAAGCTACTGTAAATAATGAGAGCACTCAGCACTTAAATTAACCACTTCACCTTGAAGGGGTGCCCATTTGTCCCAGTTATTGCAACGTTTAAAATTTTTCCCTAGTACAATGTGTGGCGCCAATATTTCATTTCGAAATAAAGGCTCATTTTTTTCATTTTTGTGTCCATCCCTGATTACAAGCCCATAATTTATAAAGTAATAGTAATATACCTTCTTGACATACATATTAAAAAAAAAGTTCAGTCCCTAAGGTAACTATTTACAGTATGTATTTTTTTTTATTTGTAAATTAATTTTATTTTATTTTTTTCAAAAACATTTTTTGATAACTATTGGGGAGTATGGGAGGTCAGTGTTCATTTAAAAAGTAAAAATAAGGTAAAAAAGGGACTTTATTGAAAAAAAAAATGCAGATGTAATTTTACTGTTTGGCCTCAAGATGTCCTCGGAGGTGCCTTCCGTATGCGTAGTATTACTACGCAAACAGGAAGCAGTGCGTGGATAGACTTTTTGAATGGCGGCACCATCTCATAGATGGCTGCCGTCATTCACACGGGGACTTAGATCAATGAATGGGAACTGTGGTGACCGTACACTAAGCAGCAGAGGAAAAGAGAGCGGCTTAATTCTTCATGGCATTCCTCAGAGATTTTTGGTCCATATTGACATGATAGCATCATTCAGTTGTCTTCGCCCACATCATGCCATGGCCACGCCCATTTCCTACCGCAGGGAGGCCACAAAGCTCTATATAAGCTGTCACCTCCACACATTTCTTTATTAGTCACCAGATACCATTCAGCTTGGTACTTTTGCTTCTCCAACTCTCCTTCCACTCAGTGTCCAGCTTGGCCACCTCCTCTCTTTCTCACATCCAGGACATCTCATAAATGTCACCTCTCCTTTGGAACTCTCTCCCACAGCCCGTCTGTCATGCTCCGAGCCTGGAAATAATCAAACACACATCTTGAGACAAGCTTATAATTTGTTACAGCTACAATTTGAGGCTCACTGCCTCATCCTCTAACCCCCTAGTGTCTCCATCCCACTACCCTCTAGATTGTAAGCTTGCAAATGCAGGGACCTCCACCTAGTTTTCTGCGTATTTTATTAAATGAACATTTACCAGTATTGGTGATGTTTTCACGCTACACATCAATTGTATGTATTTGTACTTGTGTTGCTGGATGTCCTGATTGTATAGAGTGTAGAGCTTCTCTAGCATCTATGCAACCCACTCTGCTTTGTACTATGTGCAGGTGAATGTATGCGGTAACATGCACATTACATACTTTAGAAATTCTGCACACTATCAATAATAACTTGCATGTAATGTTATAATGTGCAGAGTGCGCATTGCAATAGGCCTGCATTGTAGAAGAGCAGGCCTTTGTGGCATTTTCAGTGATCCAGCCCTGAAAGCAGGTATAATGGAATGAACATAATGAGAACTTAACCTTACCATGATACTGTCATAATTACTGGGACTGTTTACTGTGAATGTCACGCCCATATCTTCAGGTCTTTTTGTTTCTGACCACTTTGTATTTTAGCCCATTGTATTTTGCATTCCACTTTAGCTGCAAATGCACAGGTTCTCATGTGAGCTTGTATTATTGCAGTGTTCTCGGTGAATCTCAAGCCCAGATCAGTTATTATTCTTAAATTTCCAGTGTAACCTGTTTTATTTCTCATTCTGCAATGGGTACTCACGTGAATTTGGTTGCATTCTATCATTGTTGCTTGAAAATCTCACGCCATTGTTGGTGTCAGATCAGTTTATTACTGACACATGTTTCTAGTCTAGCCGGTTTTTGCTTTTTTTTCCCACCTTTGCTGCCCTCATGAGCTTTCTGTTCAAATACAGTGAACTCTTGACTTTTTGCATCGCACTTTGTGATTCTTAGGGCCACGCTATTGTAAGGGTCATATTATGTAAGATTTACATTCACACTATGGGCTCGATTCACGAAAGCGTGATAACTGCTATCACAGCAGTTATCACGCGATCTGCTGTGTGCGCAAAGCATTACTGCGCGTGATAAACGAACGTTTGCAAACACGTGCGTGATCGCGCGCACACGTTTGTTTATCACGCAAAGTAATGTTCTGCGCGTGCAAAGCGCTACGCGCGGCAGATCGCGTGATAACTGCTGTGATAGCAGTTATCACGCTTTGTGAATCAACCCCCATATCTGTTGTATTGTGGAATACTTCTGCATGTGAACTCAATACCCATAGAACTCTATGGGGCATCGCATTATTCTAACTCACTACATGCAGTGAGCTTCCGGATAACATGTACAAATATTGAGAAGTTTTGAATGAATACTGTATGTACAAATATGTGCATATGCCATAGTTATTGACCAGGCTTTGAAATAGCTTGTGAGTTGTAACACGCGCGGTGTCCATTGCTGTACACACCCATTATAACGAATGCATTATAAAATGTGCACAGTGTGAATCCAGCTTAAAGTGAACCTAAATTGAATTGAAATCTATAGCCTTTTACTTACCTGGGGTTTCTTCCAACCCTCTATAGTCCGCAGGTCCCTTGGCATCCTTTTGAGTCTCTGTTCCATGTACATGCAGGTTGCAGCAACTGCCCATCCTTGGCTCAGTATGCATGCTCGTCTCAATCATGCTCCCATCACCTGGAACGGTTTGCGCATGTGCAGTGAACTGCGTATTTGTACAATGCGCCCGGTGAAGGGTTCGAGATGGACAAGCGGCCGGAGTTGTGCATGCAGTTGCTGCGACCCGCGTTCAGGCCGTGCGTGGAACAGAGCCGCCAGCAGGAGAATGGAGGAGACTCAGAGGACACCAAGGGACCTCGCGGACTACCTGGAAAAAGTCCCAGGTAAGTAAGAGGCTGTAGATTTCAATTAAATTCAGGTTCCATTTAATAGTGAGTTGCCTTTTAAATGACATGCAAAAATTGCAACTGTCCTGGAGTGCTCAGGAAGCATGGACCATAGCAGAGAAGGTTAACTTACCTATGTTGCTGCCTGTCCCCACTGTGCTCCATCTTCCTGACTTCTGACTGTGAAGGTGAAAGTGGCTGAAAGATTGAGAGCAGAGTACATTGCAGTGATGGAGAGGCGGCGACATGGGTAAACTACATGGTTCAGCTAAAAAAAGATCAACTAGGAGAAAAAAATAAAATAAATAAGGAAAATTTCTGTCCTACACCCTCACATATGGCAGTTGATTCAGAGGAAGGAAAAAAAAAACCCTTACAAGGCTTTGACAATTAAACCACAATGGAGTACCCAAGCAGCTCGGGGTGACCCAAATCCACTAGGAAAGTATAGGATACCGCAAATCCCTCCTACTAAAAAGCAATGCTTAGTGTGGTTTTCCTTCTTAAAACAGAAGGTATTTGCGATAATTCAGCTTTAAGGGCTTGATTCACAAAGCCGTGATAAGCAGGGTGCTAAGTAGGTTAGCACTGTTTTGTGAATCACATCGTGCGCACATGAATCACATTAGGGGTCATAAAATCATTACCTCTACTCCATGGGGTCTGGTTACTCCACATAATGTCTTCTCTCACATTTTTTTGGGTTTATATCAGTGATGGCGAACTTATGGTAGGCGTGTCCGAGGCAGCACGCGGAGCCGTCTCTGTGGGCATGTGCGCTGTGTCTGCTACCACCACTAATCTTTATTACCACCGCCGCTGATTCCAAAACTCCACATGTCATCGTGCGTCTAGAGGGGGCGGAGCAGAACTAGCATTCGTGCACTGAGATGCCCCCCCCCCCCCCCCGGTTCTGCTTGTCAGACCTTTTCATCTCTGGGTCGCGACAAGCCTGTTGCAGAAGGAGGCATAGCACTGAGCTGCCGTGCTCTGGTTATATCCCTGGTTCCCAAGACTGTGTCCCATACTCCAGAAGTGGCCTCACAAGTGATTTATACCGAGTGAGTAGTATACCAACATCACATGATATTATTTCCCATTTTTTGCATTCCAGAATTTTATTAGCTTTAGTTGTGGCTTGGCTTTGAATAAGGTTGTCAACCAATATTTCCATGTTTTCTTCGCCAAGTCTGATGTTACCCGCTGTATTCCATGTATCGTGTATGTTGCTTTACCATTGGCACATCCAAGGTGCATGACCTTACATTTATTTACATTAAATTGCATCTGCCATCTGTTTGCCCATATAGCCATGCTGTCAAGATCCTGTTATAAAATGTCACTATCCTGCTATCACGCTGGTGCGTGATGAGACAGCGTTTAGGTACGTGAGGTAGCGTACAGGTAAATACAACAATAATTCAAAGCGTAGTCAATCAGGCTGAGGTCAATTACAGGTCAGAGATCTTGAAGTACAAGGGAGTTAAGCTAAATAGTAGTCAATATTTAAGCGGGGTCATACACGTAATCAGATGTCAGTCGTATTGTAAGGATCAGGCAGTAACTGAGTCAGGGACAGGCCGAGTCGGTAACGTGAATCAGATGGTAGCGGTACAGAAGGACTAGACAAGAGTCTATACAATATATCCAGGGGCGGACTGACAACTCATGGGGCCCCCGGGCAATAGGAGATTATGGGGCCCCCATACCAGTGTTTCCCACCTTTCACGTTATATTTTTACAGACTAAGATATAATAATTTACTGACAACAGTGAATATTTTATATTGTGATATTTTATACTGATAAAAACCCCTGGGCCCCGCCTATGCGCGCCATGCCGGAAATGGGTGTGGTCACGCACCAGAATGTGGGCGTGGTCATGGGTGGGGCAAAATATACATGACTTTAGCAGTGGTGTAAAAGGTCTGCCGGGGAAGTTTGAACTCTGCCATAGTGTTTCCCCCAAAATACATGTAATCTGACAGCATTTCACCAAAAATCCATGCAATTTGGCAGAGGTTCCTCCAAAATACAGATAATATGGCAGTCGTTCCCCCAAAATAGACGTTATCTGGCAGCAGCGGTTCCCCCAAATACACATAATTTGGCAGCGGCTCCCCAAAAATACATGTAGCAGCAGTGGTACCCCCAAAATACACAGAATCTGGAAGCAGCGGTTCCCCCATTATACACAATCTGGCAGCGGTTCCCCAGAAATACACATTAATCTGGCAGCTGTTTCCCAAAATACACTTAATCTGGCAGCAGCAGTTCCCCAAAAATAGTTAATCTGGCAGCAGTTCCCCCAAAATAGGTGCCCCCAGTATAGGTAACCAGGTCAAAAGGTATCCCCAGTGGAAGTAACCAGGTCTATAGGTATTCCCAGTGCAGGTATCCAGGTCTATAGGTGCCCCCAGTATAAGTAGCCAGGTCTATAGGTGTCCCCAGAATAGATAACCAGGTCTATAGATGTCCCCAGTTAAGATAGCCAGGTCTATAGGTGTCCCCAGAATAGGTAGCCAGGTCTATTATACTGATAAAAACCCCTGGGCCCCGCCTATGCGCGCCATGCCGGAAATGGGTGTGGTCACGCACCAGAATGTGGGCGTGGTCATGGGTGGGGCAAAATATACATGACTTTAGCAGTGGTGTAAAAGGTCTGCCGGGGAAGTTTGAACTCTGCCATAGTGTTTCCCCCAAAATACATGTAATCTGACAGCATTTCACCAAAAATCCATGCAATTTGGCAGAGGTTCCTCCAAAATACAGATAATATGGCAGTCGTTCCCCCAAAATAGACGTTATCTGGCAGCAGCGGTTCCCCCAAATACACATAATTTGGCAGCGGCTCCCCAAAAATACATGTAGCAGCAGTGGTACCCCCAAAATACACAGAATCTGGAAGCAGCGGTTCCCCCATTATACACAATCTGGCAGCGGTTCCCCAGAAATACACATTAATCTGGCAGCTGTTTCCCAAAATACACTTAATCTGGCAGCAGCAGTTCCCCAAAAATAGTTAATCTGGCAGCAGTTCCCCCAAAATAGGTGCCCCCAGTATAGGTAACCAGGTCAAAAGGTATCCCCAGTGGAAGTAACCAGGTCTATAGGTGCCCCCAGTATAAGTAGCCAGGTCTATAGGTGTCCCCAGAATAGATAACCAGGTCTATAGATGTCCCCAGTTAAGATAGCCAGGTCTATAGGTGTCCCCAGAATAGGTAGCCAGGTCTATGGGTGTCCCCAGTATAGGTAGCCAGGTCTACAGGTGTCTCCAGAATAGGTAGCCAGGCCTATAGGTGTCCCCAGTACAGATAGCCAGGTCTATAGGTGTCTCCTGTATAGATAGCCAGGTCTTTAGGTGTCCCCAGTATATGTAGCCAGGTGTATAGGTGTTCCCAGTATAGCCAGGTCTATAGGTGTCCCCAGTATATGTAGCCAGGTGGATAGGTGTCCCCAATATATGTAGCCAGGTCTATAGGTGTCCTCAGTATATGTATCCAGCTGTATAGGTGTTCCCAGTTTATGTATCCAGGTCTATAGGTGTCCCCAGTATATAAAGCCAGGTGGATAGGTGTCCCCAATATATGTAGCCAGGTCTATAAGTGTCCTCAGTATACAGTGGGTTGCAAAAGTATTCGGCCCCCTTGAAGTTTTCCACATATTGTCATTTTACTGCCACAAACATGAACCAATTTTATTGGAATTCCACATGAAAGACCAACACAAAGTGGTGTACACATGAGAAGTGGAATGAAAATCATACATGATTCCAAACATTTTTTACAAATAAATAACTGCAAAGTGGTGTGTGCATAATTATTCGGCCCCCTTTGATCTGAGTGCAGTCAGTTGCCTATAGACATTGCCTGATGAGTGCTAATAACTAAATAGAGTGCACCTGTGTGTAATCTAATGTCAGTACAAATACAGCTTCTCTGTCAGGGCCTCAGAGGTTGTCTAAGAGAATCTTGGGAGCAACAACACTGTGAAGTCCAAAGAACACACACAAGACAGGTCAGGGATCAAGTTATTGAGAAATTTAAAGCAGGCTTAGGCTACAAAAAGATTTCCAAAGCCTTGAACATCCCACGGAGCACTGTTCAAGCGATCATTCAGAAATGGAAGGAGTATGGCACAACTAGTAATCTAGTAGTTTCTATTTCTCAGAGAACCCCGACTTGTTTCCTGTCTCTTTCTCCTTTCTATACTTATCTTTCTTTCATCTACTCTTCCTTAGCCAGCCTGTCCGATTATGTTTTCCCATTGGGACTGTGGGAGGTGGATCCTGGCATCGTCATAGCTCCCCCTGCGTAACCTAACCTATGGCTCTCAATATTGTCTCCCTAAATGTAAAGGGATTTAATTCCCCTAATAAGCGTTTTAGGGCCTTCTCCTTTTTCCGTGCTACGCATGCAGATATTTGTCTCCAAGAGACCCATTTTCAAGTATCATATACTCCTAAATATCTCCGTAATACCTTTCCCCAGTTTTATGTGGCTAATGTGACAACCAAGAGGCGTTCTCATTGCATTCCGGTGATCAGTTAACTTTGTATGTCACCGGCAATTAAAAGATACTAGCGGTAGATACCTTATCTTATTAGGCACCATACAAGATGTTGACGTCACAATCGCATCTTACTATGCCCACAATACAAATCAGCTTCCCTTCCTGAAAAACTTTTTTGATCTCTTATCCACTCATGCTATCGGCACCACAATAATTGCTGGTGACTCCAATTTATGCCTCCGTCCGCACTTAGACAAAGATAATCCCGCTAACTCCTCTCCGTCAGTTGCGGATGTGCGTAATGCCAAGCAATTTGAATGTTTACTTCAATCAGCTTCACTAGCAGATTGCTGGAGAGAACTACACCCGAGCAAAAAAGAATACACCTTTTATTCCCACCCACATAATACTCAATCACGTATTGACCACTGCTTTATCAAATTGTCCTCGCTTCCAAAATTAGCTGCATGCCTGCATCTAAGATAATTCCAGTTCCATGGTCTGACCATAACGCTGTCTCCATCACCCTGTCTTCAATTATCTCTAAGCAGCCAGGCTTTCGATGGAAACTTAACCAATCTTTGCTATCTGATCCTGCGGTTGTGGCCACGTTGGAGGGTCATCTGAAGGAATATTTCTCTCTTAACTCTGGCGTCAATGGGGTATCGGACTATACGGTGTGGGAAGCCCATAAAGCGGTGGTCCGAGGCTAAATCATAGGTATATCCTCTAGCAAGAAAAAGAAGAGGCAACAGATGCAGTTGGGGTTTAGAGCTTGCCTACACAGAGGCAATAGAGCAATACAACAGTGACCCTTCCCCAAAGAATAAGCAAAACCTATTTAAAGCAGAAGAGGCCCTTAATCTCTTCCTCTCTAGCGCAGCCGAAAAACAGCTTAGATGGAGCAAATACAGACTTTACGTTAACTGCAACAAACCTTCCACCATGTTTGCTCGTAGACTGAGACAATTAGATCCGCAGTATAAAGCCCTCAAATTGCAGACGGGTCACAACATCTTTACCTGTAATCTGGCTAAAATAGTTGACATTTTCCGCAAAGGACTAGAGAAGGTGTACCAACAACCCCCTACCATTAGTAACATACTGATGGATAATATATTGGGGTCTCTTCCTCTACCCTCTATTACTGACACCTTCCGCCAAAACTTAGAACGCCTTTTTTCATCTGATGAAGTCCTACATGCTTTTAAATCGCTTAAAGTCAATAAAGCCCCAGGCCCAGATGGGTTCCCTGCACTCTATTTTTTAAAAATTTGCTAATACATTGGTGACCCCTCTAGTTAAAGCATTTAATGGCATCCTACTCTGGCAACATCCTGGCGCTGATTCCCTGCTTGCGGGCATAAGTATGATTCCCAAGCCTGGCACTGATCCAACCATCTGGTCGAATTATAGACCTATATCCTTATTAAATGTGGACAACAAAATTCTGGCTAAAATAATTGCTGCCAGGTTGAATGAGGGCATTAATGCACTAGTGGGCCTGGACCAGGTTGGTTTCGTGCCCCGTCGGCAGGCAGGGGATAGCATCAGAAGGATTTTACACCTGACTTCTATGGCGACGCGGGATGATGTTCCCATGATGCTGTTGTCGTTAGACATACAAAAAGCATTTGATACAGTCTCGTGGGACTATCTTTTCGCCTTGCTCCATAAACGGGGTTTTGGCCCTAAAGTATTATCCTGGCTTAGAGCCCTCTACCACTCCCCTAACGCATTTGTTCAATATAGTGGCTTTAGGTCCCCATATTCCCTATTCAAAGGGGAACTCGTCAGGGGTGTCCCCTTTCTATTGGCAATAATGATCAATCGTAATGATGGGATCAGGGGGATAACACTGGCTGGTTCTCACCACAAACTTTGATTATATGCCGACGACATCATTCTCTCTCTAACAGACCCCTTTACCTCCCTTCCCAATTTAGCAGATGTCCTACTCGACTTTGAGGATATGTCAAGATTAACAATCAACAGCACCAAATCCAGAGCCCTTAATATTACACTCCCTGCTGCAGATGTGGCTAAATTGCATTTGTCCTAGGAGTTTAAATGGGAGCCTCTGAAACTTAAGTATTTGGGTATTTATCTAACTAGCTCGTACCAGGATAATGCTAACTACCCTAAACTCTATCAAGAAATCACACAACTATTGGAATGTTGGAAACACTATGCAATCTCCTAGATAGGGCGTATTGTGGCTATAAAAATGGTAATCTTACCTAAACTGCTTTATGTTTTCAGAGTGCTCCCGGTTCACATTCCCCCATCTTTCCTTCGGAAAGTGCAGGCATGCCTATATTCCTTCCTATGGAGAGGGTCAGGTCCTAGAATCGCTAGAACAACCTTATACAGACTTAAATCAGACTGGGGTCTGGGAGTCCCCCAATATAACAGTATATTACAAGGTTGCCCAAATTTCTCAGCTGACTGCATGGCACATAGATTTACAATCTCCACTATGGTGCAACAACGAAAAATCTCTATGCCATCCTATCGCGCTTCATAATCTCCTCTGGCTAGAAGTCTGGAGTCAGATTAAGTTTAAAGGTAAATTTATATACCCACACTTGCCACTTCTTTCATTCCTTGGCCACCCCTCCTTTACACCGGGCTTACATAACCCCGCTGCTTTTAAGTGGTGGCAGCAAAACAAACTTACTACAACTTAATACAATAATACAGTCTAGTCACAGATACCTCCGTTAAACCGTTTTCCTCGTTGCAGGAGCACAGGCAAATTCCTGATGGGGAACGCTTCCGCTATCTCCAAATTGCCCATTTCTTTAATAAAATTATCAATCATAAGTCAAGTTTGCTTACCAGATCCTGCTTTGAACATGTTTGTGCCTCTAACCCCTCCTCTCCAGGCCTCATCTCATTGTTGTACAGGTGTGTTCTCTCCCCAACGCCTTTACCTAAACCAGGCTACATGATAAAATGGGAAAGAGAACTTCAAACTGAAATAGATAATGATGACCTACAGTATATTTGGAGGTTTTCCCCCAGCTGCTCCATCAGTGCCTCTCTGGTAGAAACACAATACAAGGTACTCCTCAGGTGGTACCTGACGCCTGACCCCATAGCAAAATTCCAACCCAATTCTACTAACCTATGTTTCAGGAGATGCAACCAGGTGGGGACTTTTGTTCACATTTGGCGGTCATGTCCTAAGGCGCGTAAAATTTTGATCAGGGTTTACCAGGTGATATACACTATCTTTAAAACGCAGGTGCCTAAACTGCCACAGGTGGCATTGGTGGGTTTGCAGCCTCAAGAAATGTCTGCCTCTCAGTACAAACTACTCCAGCACATTCTATTGGCAGCAAAGAGGGTGATATCTTGCTCCTGGAGAACTCCAACACTGGCATTTGATATCTTTAAATCTAACCTAAGTCACTCTCTTTGCTTTGATAGAATGAAGGCCATTTTAGATTATACTCTCCCCAAATTTGAAAAGGTCTGGAAGATTTTCTCAGTTATGCGCATTGGCTCCCGCAGTATATCACGGAGGTTTGATGTTGGGTCGCACCCCGCATGTCCCCCTGCCTTAGGTGTCCTAGGCACCCCTTCATCAATGTCGTGACAGGCTGGCTATACCCTTACTCTTATTCTCTTTTTCTCCTTATTCTATCTTTCCTCTCCTTTCTTTTCTTCCCTCCTCCATACTTTCTCCTTTTCCTATGGATTATTTCTTCTAGATATCCCTTCACCTCCCCTACCCTTTTGTTTGCCCCCCTTTCCCCCAACATGTGTTCGGGTGCTCGTGGTCCACGGCACTTGATCCCTCGTTTCTGCTGAGGGATCTTCTCAAGGATGCGTATATTGCTATATGTCTGGTCCAGATGTGATGTTGGTACCTGTTGCCTTTGTGCTGCCAACATCCACTTGAATTTTATGTGGAAAATTTCCATTTTAGCGGTTATTAACAGCACCTGTTTCCCCCCCCCCCTCCCCCTTTTCTTATTGTCCCTTTTTTTTATGACATGGGTCTTATGTGAACTGTATTATCGTTTTTACTCTTTGGTAATCTGTAATTTGCTGTTCATTTGCCCATTTTTGTGAAGAATGTTTATCACCTGTTGTTACCTTGTTTAACTTGTTTAAAATAATAAAACACTTTGAAGAAAAATAAATAAATAAAAAAATTACAATAAAAAAAAAAAACACAAATAGTTACCTAAGGGTCTGAACTTTTTAAATATGCACGTCAAGCGAGTATCTTATTATATTTTTTTTAAATTATAAGCTTGTGATGGACGCAAATTGAAAAAATGCACCTTTATTCCTAAATAAAATATTGGCACCATAAATTGTGATAGGGACATCATTTAAATGGTGTAATAACCGGGACAAATGGGCAAATAAAATACATGCGTTTTATTTACGGTAGCATGTATTAATTTTAAACTATAATTGCCAAAAACTGAGAAATAATGAATTTTTTCCATTTCTTTCTTAATCTTCCTGTTAAAATGGATTTAGAAAAAAATAATTCTTAGCAAAATGTACCACCCAAAGAAAGCCTAATTAGTAACTGAAAAAACAAGATATAGATCAATTAATTGTGATAAGTAGAGATAAAGTTTTGGCGAATGAATGGGAGGTGAACGTTGCTCGGATACATATGATTTTCAACGCTGTAGGCTGAAGTGTTTAATGCCAAACTCTTTCTCAGCCTATAGCTAAATTTGTGAACTCAGAATTTATGATGCCTCTGTGACTGTCCAACTCCCAGGTCTGGTAACATGGTGTGAAGAAGGATTCTTATCTCCGCTAACAATCTTCCACCCCATTTAGATGTTCTGTTTCACTTAAATCGGAATATAACCCTGCATTTCAACTTTGCTCTAAAACATTATTTACAGCATATTATATGCAACCAGCATTTTTTTTTTACTAGACCAGCATTGGAAGGGTTAAACACAGAGGTTTAAAGTTCCGTGGAGAGATATGCAGAAGTTCAGATAGATACATTTAACTAAATAGAATGTAACAAGTGATAAATGTTACACACTCTTTGGCTGTCCTCCAGCTCATTCTCAGTCAGAGAGAGTGAGTCACATTCCACACTTAGATACATTTATGTAAACAAAATGTATCTATGTAAGCTTCGGATGCGTCTGCAGTTCTCTCCAGGAACTTTAAAGCTCTGTGTAACCCTTCCAATGCTGGTCTAGTAAAAAAAAAATGCTGGTTGCATATAATATACTGTAAATAATGTTTTAGAGCAAAGTTGAAATGCAGGGTTATATTCCGCTTTAAGGCATCTTAATGACATGTATTTATGCTTGAAAAAAATATATGCACCCCCTTTTGATGTTGCATGTATAAAGCTGTCTGTACCATCAGCCTGCAAGTATACAGGATTGTAAGCCCGACAAAGGCTGCAAAGCCGAAAGCCAATAAATGGTATCATCCTGATTTAAAACTTCTTGCTTGTAAAATATATAATACGTTCTTAAGTAGTGGAAGTTATTATGTTGAGAAATAATGAGAAGATACAGGGCCATACGCAATTCACTTTTTCTCCTGAGTTTTCTCCTAGGTGATATTTTTGAACTCGTGAATAAAATGCCTTTTTAAAGAGAACCCGAGGCAGGGTTCTGAGTATAAAATCCCCATACAGAGGCTGGGTCTGCCTATAGAGCCCAGCCTCTGTTGCTATATAGTTCGCCCCTAAGCCCCCCCTACGCTCTGCAATACCCCCCTAAACACAGCCGCGCTGCTGACACGCAGCTTGTCAGAGCGCGCTGTGTTTTCCTCTCTCCTGTCAGTCTCGCAGCTCCCCCGCCTCCTGCATTGCTCCGGTCCCGCCCACGTCCCTTCCCTCGCCGCTGATTGGAGGGAAAGGATGCAGGCGGGACCGGAGCGATGCAGGAGGCGGGGGGAGCGGCGAGAGTGACAGGAGCGAGGTAAACACAGCGCGGCTGTGATTTATGGGGTATCGTAGAGTGCAGGGGGCAATTAGGGGCGATCAATATAGCAATAGAGGCTGGGCTCTATAGACAGACCCAGCCTCTCTATGGGGATTTCATTCCCAGAACCCCGCCTCGGGTTCTCTTTAAGCTTCCAGAAAGCAAGATAATTCTCAAAATAATTTTGATAGTACGTTTTCACCTACTTTTTGGTACTTTTTTAATTGAAAATGATGTAAAGTTATTAAAAAATGAAGATGAAAAATTATCTCCTAGGAGAAAACGCAGGCGAAAAACAGAATTGCATATGGCCCACAGTGTCTAAAATAAAATGAATGTTTCCTTAATTGATTAATTGGGAACAGCTGTTACTTTCTGGATGACCCTTGTAATATTCAGAATTCATATCATAAGAAATCATAAGTCCTGTCCAAAGCTCCATCCCAAAGGAATTTCATGCAGCCTCTCAGTTTACAGATGTGGATGAAAAGTAAATGGGCGGATTGTTAGCTGTGTAGGGAGTGTGTGTAGCGTGTACAGAATGCCAAAGTCTCTCCTCCTCCACATTCACTGCACAGACTAGCTGCAGGCAGTGTCAGAAGTTACTCTACAGACCTTCACCATGCCAGATCTCACCCTCTATGTGGATCTGCTGTCCCAGCCATGTCGCTCTGTCTATATATTCGCTAAGGCTAACAACATTCCCTTCAACAACCATGAGATGTCCCTTTTTAAGGGTGAGTCCTAAATCTGAAGAATTGCCAAACTGAGAATATCTGTGAGTGCCTGTGGCAGAGTAGTGGTTCCACCATAGTAGCCTTGAACATGTAATATTGGGAATGATTGTACAGTATGTTGAACTGCTCATGTGTCTATGCTCCTCATTAATGTATGTTTTCCTATTATGTATGGAGCTATTGTAGATGAACACTAAATACAATAATAAATATGAGAAGATTGTGATGCTCAGCTAAAGGTACTATTTACAGTACAAACCCCATTATCCAACACCAACAGGGATTGGCTGATGCTGGATAAGTGTGCTTTATGGTTGCTTGAGAGTCAATGTTAAAAAATAGGCCTAGCTAAAAAAAAAACAGCACTATACACCACACTGTATACTTACCATCAACTCTGTATTAATGTTGAAATACAGTAATTAAAAACAAATCAGGACAAAGGATAGAGTGAGGCCTCTTGCACACTACATGCGATTTCGATTTTTTTTATACATCCGATTTTTTATTCCAATTAAAAAAATGTAGCAGCGTTTTTTACGTTTTTTAATCGGAATCAAAAATAGGATCAGATTAAAAAAATCTGAATTGCATGTAGTGTGCAAGAGGCCTTAAAGCTAATGTTAAGCGCAAAGAAAACCCCCAAAACAGAGGCTTTCCGCTCCTCTTACGGTCCCCCCGTTTCAGTGATGTCACTCCTGTTTGAATCCCCCACCGTGGCGTGGGAGGCATTGGAAGTCTTCAGGAGACGAGTGCTCTCGAAGATGGGCAGCTCTGCACTCACTGCATGCGTGAGTGCGCAAGACAACATGCATGTGCAGCACGGAGCCGCATGTCTTTGGGAGCACTCGGGCTCCCAGAGACTTCCAAAACCTCCTGCCGGCAGCACAGAGCAGTATTCGACTAATCAATCGGATACAGCTCCCCGGGGTGACAGCACTGGAAGGAGGGGACATGAGAGGAGCGGGAAAGCTCTATAGGACCCAGAGCCTCCCCTCTCCATAGGTAAGTATCTGTTTTGTATTTTACGCTTAACATTCACATTAACATAATGTAACCGGGGTTTATTACTGTATAAGAAGTGTAAAAGTAGATTTATGCGTTGTGCAAGGCCAGATTTTTTTTTTCTGGTTGGTTGAGACTTCTGGTTAAAGTGGACCCAAATTAAAAATAAAAGATTTCAGAAATAAAATCTATTTTCTAAATGATAATAATAAATAGCAGCCTTTTTTCAGCTGCATGATGACAAATATAAAATATTTTGCATTTATTGGAGGAACCCCTCCCTTCCTTTCAAATTGCCGGGACAGAATCCGGCGAACTGGTGGATTAGATGGTGTCCGGCAATGGAGGAATTGCTAATGGCTGCCACCTGTATAACCCTAGTTATGAAAAGAGAAGGGGGAAAAGCATGCATGGAAATGCTCTTAGGCTTGAAGGAGTGTTTATTCGTCTTTGTATGTGTCAGAGTGGTGCAACTCAATATTTTTAATTAAAAAATGTTTGGTTTGGGTCCACTTTAACTGAGTTCTGGATAACAGGGGTTTTACTGTAATATGCTTTTGGAGAATAAGCCTCTTTGTATTAAATATTAGCCACTAGAAAAAAGACTGAGAAATTGCAGAAGATAAGGTAAGTGTTTAACTGACAAAACACGTTTTGCCAGTCCTTTGTAGGGCAAAGTACACCACCAGGTACGGCCCTGTCTATACCAACTAATAGCTTGGTGAGCAGAGTGTTTATATGGTGCCTTTGTAGCTCAAACTAGGAATTTACAGGCAAAAAAATGTTATTTAACAATTTGATCACCTGACCTGATGCAGTCAAGCAGAAGGAATTACCAGCAACTACTGTGTGCAGGAATGCTGCTTGACTTGCTATAATGGTGTTTACATTATAGTGGGGCAGGGCACACACACAGCAAGTCAAGATGATTGCAGCCTGAACTCTTGAGTTAGTGCTACAGGAAGTGGCCACTAAAGGGGCCCATACACTGGTCGATTACAGCCATCGATCAATCGATTCTATAGACTCGATCCATTGGAAATTGATTCTATCGAATCAGCCCATCAATCGATTTGTGGCAGATTTGATCGATTTGATCTATCTGACTGGATGGAAAATCTAGGCAGCAGATCGATGGCCTATAGCGTTGCATTGGATCTAATGGTCCAATAATGCATTTAGATTGATTTCCAGTAGATTTAATTCTGAAATCTATTGGAAATCTCTTCCTAGTGTGTGGCACACATCAGATAGATTCCTGTCACATTCTACTTGACAGGCATTTGACAGAAATCTATCTGATGGTCAAATCTGCTGCAAATCTATAAGTGTATGGCCACCTTAAAGGTGCCCATACACTGCGCCAAATTCCCGCCGATATACAGCAGATTCTATCACAGTGATCGAATCTGCTGTTAAATCGATAACGCAAACGCTGATCGATCGACCAATTTCCATCTGAGAGCGATCTGTCCCGGCGGAAAATGTATCTCAATCGCCGGCGGATCGGGAGCGTGTCAATAGCGGCGTTCGATTGGTCGACGACTGACGCAGCATAACGGCAGCAATATATTACCTCTCCACTGGTGCGAGTCCCCACTGTCCCTTCTCCGGCTGGCCATCTTCTCTTTACTTCCTGTCCCGTCCTTTCAGGGGAAGTTCAAACAGTAGAGCACCCTCTACTGTTTGAACTTCCGCTGGTCACAGGACGATAGAAATCGATAGAAATCTGCCACAATGGGATTGGCTTACAGTGATGACAGGGTCAGAAGCCAATGAAATCGGCTCCTGACTGGCTCACACAGCTCTGCAGTCATACTGACGGCAGGGCGAGAGGGTTGCAGCGGGGACAGAGCGGCGTGATCGGCAGGACCACACAGCGACGATTTTTGAAATCTACGACCTGTCAGAGCCGCGCAGCAACAAGCAGGACATACCGGTAGATTGCAACCGCGCTGGTCCGGAAGCGGTTAATGCACTTAGCACGTTATACTTTTTATGAATTATTTATTTGCTTTAACAACTTTGCACAATATTGCACGAGACACTTTCAATTGAATTACTTATTATCTTTGCTAGATAGTATTACTAATTGTTGAATCAGCGTGTAATTCATTATGGAATATTAATGATTGCATTTGTAATTATTCATGTGAACTATCTCTGTATTGTACCACGATTAATTAATGTTGCAGTAGCAGTGTGCTCCCCAATTTTTTTTTTAATTGATTTTTATTGATTTTTTTTTGGGGGGGGGGGGGTTCCAAATACAATGTGATTATTTCAGTCATTGAGCTTTGTGTTTCGGGGGACATCTTTGTGCTGGTAATAATTATTAAACATCCATGATGTATTTTGTTTTGGGGCTCCTTTTTTGGAAGGCGGACCTGAACTCAGAACTTCCTCTCAGCTCTGCAAGATAAGCAACACCATGATATCCTTTACAGAGAAACATTTCCTTGTTACAGCTTATAGAGCTCCTCAGAGATGGTGCAGTGTAGTTACTTCCTGGTTTTCTGGGAGCACATGAAGGGTTAACATCTTGTGTTTACATATTAGCTCTCGGCAGACAGCTAGGAGATCAAATTACACTTGCTCATTAGACAGGCTGTTCTATATAAACACATGCAGGGTGGACACAGGGTGGATTTCTCTGTAGAGGGATGAGGCTGGTGGATTTCTCTCTATACGAAACACAATGGGATGTCCACGGGCCTCAGGCCTTACTTAATATGTCATAGGGAGTCACAGATCACGGTAGGAGGTTCATCAAGCCACCAATGCAATCATGTCCATACACATACAATCCGATCTGGACCCTTATAGGGGACATTTTTACATGCCCTTTATCAAGTGCTATGTGTATAGACAGGATTTCTCTCTATAAACACATGCAGGATGGACACAGGGTGGATTACTCTATATTCTCCTTTTCTCCTGTGTAAGAGTTCAGGTGCGCTTTAAGTAATCCACCACTTAACGACCGCCTAACGCCCATAGGCGTCGGCTGGTCGTTAGTGGTATAGCATGGAAACCTTTCCATGCCAGTTCACGGAGACTGCCTCCATGAACAGTGTGCGAGCCGCCGATCGCGTCTCGCACGCATAATGAAAACATGCGGGGAAGGTATCCCCGCTGTTTACATCACACGGCGCTGCTGGGCAGCAGCGCCGTGACGTAGATCGGCGATCCCCGGCCTCTGATTGGCCGGGGATCGCCGGCATCTGATAGGCAGAAGCCTATCCTATCAGGCACAGGACGGATATCCGTCCTGCGCCGCTCACAGGGTAAGGGAGAGGGAGGGAAAGCCGGGGAGGGCGGAAAGCGCTGCGGAGGGGGGCTTTGAGGAGCTCTCCCCGCAAATCAATAGTAGCCGGCGGCGATCAGACCCCCCCTGCAGGACATCCCCCTAGTGGGGAAAAAAGGGGGGAAGTCTGATCGCCAGGCCACAATCCTGATCGGTGCTGCGGGCTGTAGAGCCTACACAGCACCGATCATTGCAAAATCCCCTGGTCCTTAAGTGGTTAATGTATTCCAAAATTATGGTTGTATACAACATCTAACAAATACCCAAGACAATTTGTAATATGATATGATAAAAAAAAAAACAATTGACCTGCGTCAAGCATATACATTATGCCTAATAAAAGTTGTAATTTACCTTTCTCCTGTCCATGTAAGCACCACACAAATAAACACTCTCTGACACTGAAGGGATAGAACGACCACTATCATGTGGTGCTCTGCATTATAGAAAGCCTCCCAGCTATTCTGTGTGATTAATGTGCGTAACCAGTGGCGTAGCTAAGGAACTGTGGGCCCCGATGCAAGTTTCACAATGGGGCCCCCGAAGCACTCTATACATAACAATTGATACAGCGCACCAAAACCAGCCAATGGCAACTACAGTGTCAGAAGTGCAAGAAGGGGATGGGGAACAATTTGTTAAAGAGAATCTGTATTGTTAAAATCACACAAAAGTAAACATACCAGTGCATTAGGGGACATCTCCTATTCCCCTCTGTCACAATGTCGCCGCTCCTCGCCGCATTAAAAGTGGTTAAAAACAGTTTTAAAAAGTTTGTTTATAAACAAACAAAATGGCCACCAAAACAGGAAGTGGGTTGATGTACAGTATGTCCACACATAGAAAATACATCCATACACAAGCAGGCTGTATACAGCCTTCCTTTTGAATCTCAAGAGATCATTTGTGTGTTTCTTTCCCCCTGCATCTCTCATGCACTGAAGTTTCAGGCTGCTCTTTTCTTCCTGCAAACAGCTTTGCCCTTGTCTGTAATTCCTCACTATGTGAAAGCCCAGCCAGCTCAGAGGACAATTTATCCAGCTTGTAAAAGATAAGAGAGAAGCTGCTCTAATCTAAATAACACACAGGCAGTGTGCATAGAGGGGCCTGGAAGGGGGAGTTCATAGCAGAACCACAACACTGAAGAACTTGGCAGCCTTCCAGACACAGGCTGACAAGTCTGACAAGAGAGAGATAAGTTGATTTATTACAGAGACTGTGATCGTACAAAGTGCTGCAGTAAGCCAGAACACATTAGAATAGCTTTTGGAACTTGTAGGATGATAAAAAACAGGATGCAATTTTTGTTACGGAGTCTCTTTAATGATTACCACTATTCACAGTATCTATAGAAGTCATTATTATGAGCACAGGACCAATAGAGAGCTAATACTGAAGTTGAGGGAGGGCCCCTCAGGCCCAAGGGCTCAGATGCGGTTGCAACCTCTGCACCCCCTATTGCTACACCCCTGTGCGTAACATTGTATCTTTCGTTATTACAGACTATAAATTTTCCTTTCTTTTTTCTGCAGGAGACCATATGACTGAAGAATTTCTTAAAATTAATCCCCTACATAAGGTGCCAACACTGAAAGATGGAAACTTCACAATGATTGAGAGGTGAAAGGAAATTTTATATATTGGAATTCAATCAATAATCCAAACAATTCAAATGCTTATACAAGAGGAATCGTATGTAAACACAGAGTCATATTGTACAAACCCTTATTTGTACAAATAAAAGAATTGGAACTTTATTTATAAAACATATGTCTATTAGAACGTACGAAAGTACTCAGTACTAATGTTTTGCCAGTGTGAGTGTTGGTATTGTATACGAGGCTCTGCAGGGTCCTTGTTTATCCCCCACCACTCCAGTACATATGCACAGTGTGAGGTGTAACTATCCCACAGTGACTCAAAGGTCA
This sequence comes from Hyperolius riggenbachi, assembly GCF_040937935.1. Taxonomy (NCBI): domain Eukaryota; kingdom Metazoa; phylum Chordata; class Amphibia; order Anura; family Hyperoliidae; genus Hyperolius; species Hyperolius riggenbachi. Next base: position 488,510,029 of record NC_090646.1, on the reverse strand, counting down.
CTATACACAGTGGCGGCTCCAGCTTCAGATTTTTGGGGGGGCTCAAAGGGGGCACAAGGGCTGGCAGGCCGGGCTTGGCGGGGCAGGGGGGGGGGGGGGTAACTTGTGCCGGTGTAGTTGTACCAGCTAAAAAAAATTAAGTAAACGTACGTAATGACAGATAGCCTTTCACCAGTAAATGCACATAAGAGTCAGCTTTTCACCAGTAAATGCACATAATGACAGACAGCGTTTCCCCAGTAAATGCACATAAGAGACAACTTTTCACCAGTTAATGCACCTAATGACAGACTGCATTTCCGCAGTAAATGCACATAAGAGACAACTTTTCACCAGTTCATGCACATAATGACAGACAGCATTTCCCCAGTAAATGCACATAAGAGACAGACAGCATTTCCCCAGTAAATGCACATAAAAGACAACTTTTCACCAGTTCATGCACATAATGACAGACAGCATTTCCCCAGTAAATGCACATAAGAGACAACTTTTCACCAGTAAATGCACATAATGACAGACAGCGTTTCCCCAGTAAATGCACATAAGAGACAACTTTTCACCAGTTAATGCACGTAATGACAGACTGCATTTCCGCAGTAAATGCACATAAGAGACAACTTTTCACCAGTAAATGCACATAATGACAGACAGCCAGTGTCCCCAGCATAGGTAACCAGGTGTATAGCTGTCCCCAATATATGTAGCCAGGCATATAGCTTTCCCCAGTATATGTAGTCAGGCTGGTGGTGGTGGGCTGGGGGCCCCAGGGCACCTCAATCCTGACTGGTGGTGGGCTGGAGGCTTCAGGCCTGCGTAGCTGGTGGTGGTCTAGGGGCCCCCGGGCAGCTCAGGCCTGGCTGGTGGTGGTGGGCTGGGGGCCCCAGGGCAGCTCAGGCCTGGCTGGTGGTGGTGGGCTGGGGGCCCCAGGGCAGCTCAGGCCTGACTGGTGGTGGTGGGCTGGGGGACCCAGGGCAGCTCAGGCCCTGCTGGGGGTGGTGGGCTGGGGGACCAAGGGCAGCTCAGGCCTGGCTGGTAGTGGTGGGCTGGGGGACCCTGGGCAGCTTAGGCCTGGGTGGTGGTGGGCTGGGGGCCCCAGGGCAGCTCAGGCCTGGCTGGTGGTGGTGGCCTGGGGGCCCCAGGGCAGCTCAGGGCTGGCTGGTGGTGGTGCCGGGCTGGGCTCAGGGCAGCTCAGGCCTGGCTGGTGGTGGTGGGCTGGGCGGAAGGACTCAGGCTCAGGCCAGGCTGGGGGCCCAAGGGAAGGGGGCCCCAGTGGTGGTGGTGGGCTGAGGGACCCAGGGCAGCTTAGGCCTGGCTAGTGGTGGTGGGCTGGGGGACCCAGGGCAGCTCAGACCTAGCTGGTGGGCTGGGGGACCCAGGGCAGCTCAAGCCTGGCTGGTGGTGTTGGGCTGGGGGCCCCAGGGCAGTTCAGGCCTGGCTAGTGGTGGTGGGCTGGGGGCCCCAGGGCAACTCAGGCCTGGCTGGCGGTGGTGGTGGGCTGGGGGACCCAGGGCAGCTCAGGCCTGGCTGGTGGTGGTGGTGGGCTGGGGTCCCCAGTGCAGCTCAGGCCTGGCTGGTGGTGGTGGGCTGGGGGCCCCAGGGCTCAAGTTGGCAATGGCAGTTGGCTTGACTGCCCACCCCACCCACCTTGAATGCTCGTCCTCCTGCTGCTGCCTGCTGAGCTGTCTCTGTCTGTGGCTGGCTGTCTTCAGACGCTTGCATACTGTCCAGAGTGACGCAGTCTCTGGTGCTCTGGTGGTGGCTGCGGAGTCCCCAGTCCCCACTGTGCTGCTGCCGGCCTGCTGACACAACGGCCGTCGAAGCTGCAAGCCTCTCTGAACCTGTGCGGGTGGGTGGGCCAGGCACGCTACATACTGGCTGCGTGCATGTCACGTGACGGACGTCGTCACTCACGTGACACAACGCCAGGCAGGAACGTTCCCTTGCGAGTCACTCTGTGCCTGCCAGCGTCTCTGACTCAGCTCTATTACCCGAGGCGGGGTTGTGTGTGTCACGTGACTGATCTGACAGCCAGGCCAGCCCTCCTCCAGCTCCAGTCCTCCTCCTTCCTCTCTAAACTTGCCGCAGGGGGGCTTTATAGGGGGCTGATTAGTTTACAGCTGGGGCTGAAGCCTGGGTAAGCCCCAGCGTGGCGCCGCCACTGACTATACACTGAGTGGGCACAGTCTGACTGAACAAAACATGGGATTACACTATGCTGACATTCTATAGTACGCTACGTGCCGCACAGTGTCTCCACCTGTCAGTGTACCAACACCTCAGCTATACTGTCACAATAATGCTGGAACGGCAGATAAGTCTAAACAGGGGTGCTCATAAATAGATACAGTGACACAAACACCTAAAACTCAACATGTTCCCCCCCCCCCCCCCCCCCCCGAAGGGCTTTGTCAGGAGTACTGTACATTGGTGCAGTGCTATTTACAATATATATACACAAAAATCACTCCAAGTCACATCAAATTGTCCCCCAACAGCATATAGCTCAAATCTGAAATCCCGTCCCACGGGACCTGAAATCCCATGGGACGGAAGTAAACAAACCCATCATGTGGTTACCAATCACCAGCTGTGTTACCATAACAACGGCTAGTGTCTATGTGATAGCGGCTATGGCATACTGGATCGAGTGGAGGGGAAGGGGAGTGGCATAGAACAGATCAGTGCCTCATCCCACTCCACATACTCAGCCGATAGACTGCAGTAATGCCACAGGGGTAAACTTTGGAAAAGCGCATTTACAGTGTGCATAATTAAAGTGTAGGTGAGGATTATGATAAACTGAAGTTGGTGGAACTGAGATCAATGGGACTGATATTGAACTGGCATTCAGAGATATATTTGGGCAGCATGGAGGCGTAGTGGTTAGCGCTTTCACCTTGCAGCGCTGGGTCCCTGGTTTGTATCCCAGCCAGGTCAACATCTGCAAGGAGTTTGTATGTTCTCCCTGAGACTGTGTGTGTTTCCTCTGGGCACTCCTCCTCCCACATCATAAAAACATACAGTTAAGTGAATTGACTTCCTCCTAAAAATTGGCACTAGACTACGATACATGCACTACCCGATACATACATAGACATATGACTACGGTAGGGACTAGATTGTGAGCTCCTCGGAGGGACAGTTAGTGATAAGACAATATATTCTGTACAGCACTGCATAAGATGTCAGCGCTATATAAATACTAAATAATAATAATACATTTCAAACATATAAAGACTTCACAAGGACCTCTATAGGGCCTGATTCACAAAGCAGTGCTAACAGTTAGCACGCTGGTGAAAAGCCCTTTATCATGCCTAAGCTCAGTTTAGGCATGATAAGTTTAGGTGGGATAAGTTTAGGTGTGATAAGTTTAGGTGTGATAAGTTTAGGCATGATAAGTTTAGGTGTGATAAGTTTAAGAGCCAACTGGGTTAGCACCGCAGTGCAGAGCTGATCAAAAGTTTTACGCTGGCAAAGTCTGGTGCACTTCGTATAAAGTTTAATGGCGCTGTTTTGCGTGCGGGACTTTGCAAGCGATCTAAACGTATCTAAACTTATCATGCCTAAACTTATCACACCTAAACTTATCATGCCTAAACTTATCACACCTAAACTGGCTTTTCACCAGAGTGGTGCAATGGTTATCATGCCTAAAGTCTCTAACTGGGTTAGCACCGCTTTGTGAATCAAGCCCATACTGTGCTTGATTCACAAAACAGTTCTAACCTAGTTAGCACGCCTAAAGACTTTGGGCGTGCAAACTAGGGTGCTAACTAGGTTAGCACGCTCAAAGCAATTACAGATCGCACGCTGCGTGGTGCGCTGAAATCGTGCGCCGTTAACGGTGCTCCGTTCGCGACGTTTTGCATGCAAAGGCGAATTAGCGCGAGAACGGAGCAGCATTAACGGCGCCCGCCGATTTCGGCGCACCGCGTAACATTTTTGCCGCACTGCACAGTGCGCGCAAACGTCTGTGCGCGTGTACAGGCACTTTAGGCGTGCTGAAGGGCTTTTCACAAGCGTGCTAACACTTAGCACTGCTTTGTGAATCAAGTCCCCTGTATCTTAACCTCCCTGCCGTTCTAATTATTTGCTGCACACTGCAACAGGAGGGGGGTTTTCTTTTTGCTATTTTTTTTTAGCGTGTAGCTAGCCTAGTGCTAGCTACATGGTTCTCCCCTCCCTTCGTTGTCCCTCCCACCCCTCCGATCCCCTCCGGCGCAAATTCCCAACAGGAAATCCCGTTCTCAACGGGTTTCCTGTATGGGCTTCCCCTGTCGCCATGGCGACGATCGGACTGACGTCATCGACGTCAGACGGAGTCCCGATCCACCTCTCATCGCTGCCTGGCACCGATTGGCCAGGCTGCACAAGGGGTCTGGAGGGGGGGCGGCGCGGCAGGTAGTGGCGGATTGGCAGCAAGTGGCGGCGATCAGATGTTACACGCAGCTAGCAAAGTGCTAGCTGCATGTAACAAAAAAAATGTATGCAAATCGGCCCAGCAGGGCCAGAGCAATCCTCCGCGGCGGGTTACCCCGAGCTGAGCTCGGGATAACCGGCAAGAAGGTTAAAGAATATATTACTGTGTGAGGCCTGAGAAATCTGGTTAAACTTCATTCCCATACTGAAGATGGTGAATTTATGTGAATATGCTCTAAAGACAAAACATACTCTAGAACTAATGAAACATTTACATGATTATGAGTCTAAATTCACTGAGAAAGTAAAAGAAAAACTGGTTGATCAACAAAAAGTGATCCTAGAGTTTTCCAGTCATCCAGATTTTGACAGACTAATGCTGGGAATACACGATGCGTTTTTGCGTTCGTTTGTGCCGTCGTTTTTGCTTTCGATCGATTCTACTCTCGATTCACTGCTCGATTCTCCTCTCGATTTCTTATCTTTTCTTATCAATTACATTCACTTGAATGAGGAGAATCGAAACGAAAGTAGAATCGACCAGATCCAACAGGTTGGAATTTATCTATCGAACCCATCTATCTAAAGTAAAAACTTAACGTGTATTCCCAGCATAAGGGCCTGATTCACAAAGCGGTGCTAACAGTTAGCACGCTGGTGAAAAGCCCTTTATCACGCCTAAACTCAGTTTAGGCGTGATAAGTTTAGGTGTGATAAGTTTAGATCGCGCGCAAAGTCCCGCACGCAAAGCAGTGCCATTAAACTCTATGCGAAGTGCACCAGACTTTGCTAGCGCAAAATGTTTGATCAGCTGTGCACTGCGGTGCTAACCCAGTTGGTGATATAGTTATCACGCCTAAACTTATCACACCTAAGCTTATCACGCCTAAACTGAGTTTAGGCGTGATAAAGGGCTTTTCACCAGCGTGCTAACTGTTAGCACTGCTTTGTGAATCAAGCCCATAGAGTCTAAACTGCAGACAAAAGTTAACCAGTATAGAGAAGACATTAAAGTTAAAAGAAAACTGTTGCAAAAATCTTAAAATTTAAAATATATGTAAACAGATACAAATAAGAAGCATGTTTCTTCGCGAGTAAAATGAGTCATAAATTACTTTTCTCCTATGCTGCTGTCACTTACAGTAGGTAGTAGAAATCTGACACTACCGACAGGTTTTGGGCCAATCCATCTCTCCATAGGGGATTCTCAGCATGGCCTTTCTTTTTTATAAAGACACTCTCTGAAAAAGATTTATATAAAGATGCTGGCCAGCTTCCCTGCTCACCATATACGTTTTGTCAGTTGGATGGTGCAACTGCCATTCACTAAGTGCTTTTTAAATTAAACAAAACCCTGAGAATCCCCATGAGGAGATGGGCTAGCCCAAAACCTGTTGGTTATGGTAATGGTCACATTTCTACTACTTACTGTAAGTGACAGCAACATAGGAGAAAAGTAGTTTATGGCTCAATTTACTCTGGAAGAAATGTACTTTCTATCTGTATATGTTTACATATATTTTAAATTTTAAGATGTTCACAAGAGTGGTCCTTTAAGAAGCAGAAGAAATTCTGTCATGATTGCCAGGACTTCAAAACAGGTCGAGTGTATAACTGGGCAGAGAAAAACGGCCAAACGGCAGTGGGGACTAATAATATGAATCACACATCTTGGTCAAACACCTCCACTAGCCACGACTCAGTAAGAGGGAGAACAGTAAAGAACAGAAACTATCTATGTCCTGATATCAATTTCCTGTGCCAGCCCCCCTGTTATGGTATCACAGCTGGTGTACAGGCCCAAATGATGGGTTTGTTTACTTCCATCCCTGCACAATCCTCCAGATACCCCATTGGTTGGCGCTAGGTAACCTTGAAGACAGGCCGCTGCAGGCGGAGGTGACATCGGAAGTGAGGTCACATGTGGTGGCTGTGGCATTGGGGATCCTTGCTATGCCTGCTAAATGTGCAGGCATTTTTACTGGATACAGAGGGCGAATGCCCTGTTTGCAGGACAGGAACCACTCTTCTCCTTGCTAACCTATGAGATGGGAGTGAACCAAGCATGAACCAATAAGTCAGGGTTGTGTCCCACATACCCTAGGGGTGGAGGTCATCCACCTTCCCACCATATTTAGAGCTGAGCCACACATAGGATTCCAGGTCTAATTTGAGCTATATGCTGCGGGGTGACATTTTAAAGTGATTTGGTGGAGGAATCGTTGTGTATATATTGTAAACAGCATGGCACCAACGTACAGCACTCCTGAAGAAGCCCTTCGGGGTGACAAATATTGCGTTTTAGGTGTTTGTGTCACTGTATATATTTATGAGCACCCCTGTTTAGACTTATCTGTCGATTCCAGCATTATTGTGACAGTATAGCTGAGGTGTTGGGACCAGTGCAGTTTCTAGGCTAAAATGCACCCAGGGCGAGGGTGTAAAAATTGCGCCCCCCCCCCCCCCCCTAGGTTAGATAGGTAGGTGCCTCTCAGTATAGGTTAGATTAGGTAGGTGCCCCCTAGTATAGGCTAGATTAGACAGGTGCCCCCCAGAATAGGTTAGATTAGGTAGCTGCCCCCCAGTATAGGTTAGATAAGGTAGCTGCCCCCCCAGTATAGGTTAGGTAGGTGCCCCCCAGTATAGGTTAGGTAGGTGCCCCCCAGTATAGGTTAGATAGGTAGCTGCCCCCCAGTATAGGTTAGATTAGGTAGCTGCCCCCCAGTATAGGTTAGATTAGGTAGCTGCCCCCCCAGTGTTGGTTATATTAGGTAGCTGCCCCCCAGTGTAGGTTAGATAGGTAGCTGCCCCCCAGTGTAGGTTAGATAGGTAGCTGCCCCCCAGCGTAGGTTAGATTAGGTAGCTGCCCCCAGTATAGGTTAGATAGGTAGCTGCCCCCCAGCGTAGGTTAGATTAGGTAGCTGCCTGCAGTATAGGTTAGATAGGTAGCTGCCCCCCAGTGTAGGTTAGATTAGGTAGGTGCCCCCCAGTGTAGGTTAGATAGGTAGGTGCCCCCCAGCGTAGGTTAGATTAGCAGCTGCCCCCCAGCGTAGGTTAGATTAGGTAGGTGCCCCCAGAATAGGTTAGATAGGTAGCTGCCCCCCAGTATAGGTTAGATTAGGTAGCTGCCCCCCAGTGTAGGTTAGATAGGTAGCTGCCCCCCCAGTGTTGGTTATATTAGGTAGCTGCCCCGCAGTGTAGGTTAGATAGGTAGCTGCCCCCCAGTGTAGGTTAGATAGGTAGCTGCCCCTCAGCGTAGGTTAGATTAGGTAGGTGCCCCCCAGTGTAGGTTAGATAGGTAGCTGCCCCCCAGCGTAGGTTAGATTAGGTAGCTGCCACCAGTATAGGTTAGATAGGTAGCTGCCCCCCAGCGTAGGTTAGATAGGTAGCTGCCCCCCAGTGTAGGTTAGATAGGTAGCTGCCCCCCAGCGTAGGTTAGATTAGGTAGGTGCCCCCCAGTGTAGGTTAGATAGGTAGCTGCCCCCCAGCGTAGGTTAGATTAGGTAGCTGCCCCCAGTATAGGTTAGATAGGTAGCTGCCCCCCAGCGTAGGTTAGATTAGGTAGGTGCCCCCAGAATAGGTTAGATAGGTAGCTGCCCCCCAGTATAGGTTAGATTAGGTAGCTGCCCCCCAGTGTAGGTTAGATAGGTAGCTGCCCCCCCAGTGTTGGTTATATTAGGTAGCTGCCCCGCAGTGTAGGTTAGATAGGTAGCTGCCCCCCAGTGTAGGTTAGATAGGTAGCTGCCCCCCAGTGTAGGTTAGATAGGTAGCTGCCCCCCAGCGTAGGTTAGATTAGGTAGGTGCCCCCCAGTGTAGGTTAGATAGGTAGCTGCCCCCCAGCGTAGGTTAGATTAGGTAGCTGCCCCCAGTATAGGTTAGATAGGTAGCTGCCCCCCAGCGTAGGTTAGATAGGTAGCTGCCCCCCAGTGTAGGTTAGATAGGTAGCTGCCCCCCCAGCGTAGGTTAGATTAGGTAGGTGCCCCCCAGTGTAGGTTAGATAGGTAGCTGCCCCCCAGCGTAGGTTAGATTAGGTAGCTGCCCCCAGTGTAGGTTAGATAGGTAGCTGCCCCCCAGCGTAGGTTAGATTAGGTAGCTGCCCCCAGTATAGGTTAGATAGGTAGCTGCCCCCCAGTGTAGGTTAGATTAGGTAGGTGCCCCCCAGTGTAGGTTAGATAGGTAGGTGCCCCCCAGCGTAGGTTAGATTAGCAGCTGCCCCCCAGCGTAGGTTAGATTAGGTAGGTGCCCCCAGAATAGGTTAGATAGGTAGATGCCCCCAATAATGGAGGGGGGAGCCGCAGGGAGGGCAGCCCGACCTCTCCCTCCCTCTCCTCTCCCGGGCGCCCTCCGTGCTCCCCCCTCAGATGCAGAGTTCGTGAGCAGCAGGGATTGGGAAGCGCTGTTTACAACTCACCGGCTGCCTGGCTCCAAGCGCTGCTCTCTCGCCGCTGGTTTCCCCTCTCTGTATACATACTGATACACGCTGCTTCCGGCTACAGGAAGCAGCGTGTATCAGTACGTATACAGAGAGAGAGAGAATGGAGACCAGCGGCGAGAGAGCAGCGCTTGGAGCCAGGCAGCCGGTGAGTTGTAAACAGCGCTTCCCTGCTGCTCACGAACTCTGCATCTGAGGGGGGAGCACGGAGGGCGCCCGGGAGAGGAGAGGGAGGGAGAGGTCGGGCTGCCCTCCCCGCGGCTCCGGCTCCCCCCTCCATTATAGCGCCCCCCTCCCAACAGCGCCCCGGGCGGCGGCACGCTCCGCACGGGGCAAGAAACGGGGCTGGTTGGGACACTGACAGGTGGAGAGTGGAGACACTGTGCGGCATGACATCCAGAGTACTATAGAATGTCAGCATAGTGCAATCCCATGTTTTGTGCTCAGTCAGATTGTGCCCACTCAGTTTGTAGAGTCACTGTGGGATAGTTACACCTCACACTGTGCATATGTACTGGAATGGTGGGGGATAAACAAGGACCCTGCAGAGACTCGTATACAATACCAACACTCACACTGGCAAAACATTAGTACTGAGTACTTTCATACCTTCTAATAGATATGTGTTTTATAAATAAAGTTACAATTATTTGTATCTGTACAAATAGGACTCTGTGTTTGCAACTGAATTAATAACTTGGAATTTTATTGATTCAAACTCAGTGTAAGGAAGTATCAGCCCCCTTTCACACTTACCACACTTTATTGCGTCGCAGTACTCTCCCCCGCCGCAGCTCATCGCAAGAGCAATGTAAGTCTATGGGGACTTACACACTGTGGCAACGCAGTGAGATGTGGAAGTAGCAAAATCAATGCAAGACTGTCGCAAACTCCACATGATTCATTCCTACCACACTGATTGTGCAGCAATGCAAGTCAATGTGGTAAGTGCAAATGCACAATCGTGGTTGCGGTGGTGCGCGCAGACGTAGGGCAATTACATTACAGTGATGTACTTACCGTCCATGTCCAGCAGGGAGCATGTCACTGAGCGGGAAGGGGGGATGCCTGAGCTACAGGAATCACCCTTCTGGCACTGTCTGCCGCAGGGTCTAAGATACAGAACATGGTGCGATGCGATTGTTCTGCCCGGGGCTCTCGTGGCAATCACAGCGCACCATAGCCCATATGCAATTCACTTTTTGTCCTGAGTTTTCTCCTAGGTGACATTTTCACAACTTGCCAAAACAGGCCTTTGAGACCAGCAGCAAGCAAGAAAATCCTCCAAATTATTTTGCCAGCGCTTTCACCTACTTTGTGGTAAATTTTCAATTGTAAAGTGCTGTAAAGAGAAGATGAACAATTATCTCCTAAGAGAAAACGCAGGAGAAAAATGTAATTGCATACAGGCCAATGTGTGTAAGTAGCCTCAGAGTCATTTCAAGCAGTTTGTGGTTCACCATCTAGATCAGTGGTACTCAAACTAAGGCCTGCAGGCCGAATGTGGCCCCCTGAGGCTTTTTTACCGGCCCCCACACACAAAATGTATTACTTAAAGGAATACTTAAGTCAGCTAAAAAAAATGACTTTTACTCACCCGGGGCTCTCCTCAGCCCCCTGCAGCTGAACGGAGCCCTCGCCGTCTCCCTCCGATGCGCCTGGACTCGCCGGCGGCCACTTCCGGTTTGGCCGTCACCGGCCGACAGGCTGGGAATGCGGCTGATTATCCGCGTCCCCGGCCACAATAGCGCCCTCTATAATGCTATTGCGGCCAGGGACGCGGATAATCAGCCGCGTTCCCAGCCTGTCGGCTGGTGCCGGCCAAACCGGAAGTGGCCGCCGGCGAGTCCAGGCGCATCGGAGGGACACGGCGACGGCACCGCTGCAGGGGGCTGAGGAGAGCCCCGGGTGAGTAAAAGTCATTTTTTTTTTGCTGACTTAAGTATTCCTTTAAAGATGCAGTCAGCTACATCTTTAAATATTGGTGGTCTGCAAATAAAATCGCAGTGCTGGCACCACCCATCCACATGGAAGCCAGAAAGCAATAATTTGCTGGTTTCCAATCAAATTCCACATCAGGTGACAATGCTGTCCAATTGGACTGCAGGTTGTCACCTGGGTATGCTTTACTGTCAGGCACTGCAAGACTTCTACATCATTTCATTTATACTCCGGCCCCCAAGCAGTCTGAAGTATGTTGACCCGGCCCTCGACCCAAAACGTTTGGGGACCACTGATCTAAATGATTAAGTCAATTGAATATGAGCGAGTTACAGAAAGATCCTATTCCTCTGATATGCTTTTCTGGAATCAGATCAGGTTATGTGTACCTGAATCATCCTATTAACTCTGCTTTTTATATTCTTGTAAAAATGGCAAGGATGTTGTTTGGGCTGGTGATATTATTTGGGTAGTTACAGCAGCTATGAACATCATAAAACCTGCTTTGCTGGAAAAAAAATCTCAGCAAAAAGGATTCTTGTCTGTCAACTACTGCTCAGTGTTTAGTTCCTGACACTTCTTCAGTGCTACAGCAAACTGACAGGTTGCCACACTGAATTACTTGTATAATCAGTGTTGGTTCTTGTGTAGGCATGTCTGTGTGCCTGATGTTCTGGAGGTATGCTAAGGGTGTGTACTTTTAGCCAATTTAGACTGGTCGAACTAACCACTTCCATGTAGTTAAAGGACCAATAGATTTTGAACAGTATGGACAGATAGTGGAGGTAAGCTCTCATAATACATAGATGTGGTAAAATTGGCCAATGAAAATTGGGTGTGCATACAAGGCTTTACCCTTGGCAGGGGCGTTGCTAGCCCCAAAGATCAGTGGCATGTGCCCCGGATCTATTCTGGGGTGCTCCGGATATCCTCCAGGCTGTCATCTGTGGTACCTCAATGGCGGGCATGCTGGATGCTGTGGTACTTGTTTGTGGTACCATTGTGATGCCTCAATGGGAGGTCCGTGGGAGCATGGGAGGGGGTCCACTAGTAGGTCAGGGAATGCTATGGGGGAACTGCCAGACAACCTGGTGGCCGGCCCGCCCGCCTAGCAGAATGCCAATACTGCCACCACAGAAGCTAAGTAACTCTGCCTAGTTATGTTTAAGTGATACTGCCTATATATGTGATATGCTGCAATTTTTTTTGTATTAATGGAGAGGGGGCTTCAGTCAACATTATTCTGTGAAGTGCATGTAAATTTGGCTCCACCCATGACCACACCCACAGTTATGTGGCCCAGCTAGAATGCCCAAAAGTGCCCCGGATCTCTAAAGCCCAATCTACACGATACGAATCTTTGTGCGATTCGATTACGATTCTATTTACGATCCGATTGAATCCGACATGTCCGATCAGGATTCAATTCAATTCAATTTGCCATTGCATAAGAATGGCAAATCGAATTGAATCGAATCCCGACCGGACATGTCAGATTTAATCGGATCGTAAATAGAATTGTAATCGAACCGCACAAAGAATCGTGTAGATGGGGCTTTAGGATCCTAGCAACGCCCCTGACCCTTGGAACTAGTACAAGTACTGGGCTGTAGGAAACTCTAGCACAAGTTGACATCGGCTATTGCAATATTGCCCTCATAGGTCTCTGAGTGAATGGCTGCATATTGTGAGGAAAATCTAAGCTACTTTTCTGATGGCAAAGGTCCGGTTAGTGCTTTCAAAGAAACAGCTGATAATTGGAGCACTAAAAGTGGTGATCCTTGTTCAGGAAGTCATAGCTGGTCATTAGCCAATAACTGTTTTTCTGTTTCCTTGTCCATTCTTTTCACCAGCACTGCAATGCTCCTATATATGGCCAATAAGTTCAAGACTCCCGATCACTGGTACCCCTCTGACCTGCAGAAACATGCCCGGGTGGATGAATACCTGGCTTGGCAGCATACTAATACCCGTCCCCAGGGCTCCAAGCTATTTTGGATTAAGGTAACATAGATGTTGATTATGTCCAGAGAAAGCCCCTGCAAACAGAGGAACAATGTAAGAATACAGTATGATACAATTCAGTTCATTACAATCTCTCCTACCAGTCCACTCTGGGACCTGTAATTACTTAAAGGGAACATGAAGTGAGATAGAAATGGAGGCTGCCATATTATTATTATTATTATTATTAATTGTATTTATAAAGCGTCAACATATTACGCAGGGCTGGACAATAAATAGGGATACATACAATGTAAACAAGAGGTGACAGACAGAGGGGTAGCGCACAGTTATACAACAGTTATACAACATAGCACAAGGTTATCCATGCAATGTATAAGATGCATGATTATGTGATTTTACAGAGACTCAGTAATTACATGACAAGGGTGTCATAGTTGGGGTTGCAAGATCAAGAAGGACAAGCCAGGGGGAGGGGGGAGACCCTGCCAAAGGCTTACAATCTAAAGGGTGTGAGTGACAAGGTAGGGCTGTGGAAAAGGTGCTCAGCTGATGAGTTAAAGTGGGGTAGATGGGGTGTAAGTCATTTTAAAGAAATGTGTTTTGAGGGCTTTCTTGAAGGTGTTGAAGGAAGGAGTGAGTCTGAGAGAGTTCCATAGGGTGGGGGCGGCTCTTAGGAAGTCTGGTAGGCATGTATGGGAGTGAGAAATGCATGGGACGGTCAGGCAGAGATCATTGGAGGACAGGAGGGGGTATATACAGTAACTATGAAATGTAGGTTAATTGGGCGTGTCTTGTGCACAGATATGTGCGGAATCTGGCTGTACTGCTGATCTCTTTGGCTACAGTAGTGTCTGAAGCATGCACCAGAAACAAGCATGCAGTTAATCGGATCAGACTTTGGTTAGAAAATTTGATCTGCATGCTTGTTCAGGGTCTATGGCTATAAGTATTAGAGGCAGAGGATCCGTAGGGCAGCCAGGTAATTTGTATTGTTTAAAGCAGGATTGTCACCATAAAAATCAAATTTCAAAAACAACTGATCTGAGTGTATTAAGTGATAAAGATGCTAATCCTGCATTCAAAACTTTCAAAACTTTTTCTGCTGTTATGGTTTGTAGTTATCACATACCTTAGAAGCACTGGCCCTTTAATTGCCATAGCCATGGGCTGGCAAAACAGTTGCATGCTGGGGGGGCGTACGAGATAACTGGCCGCCGGGAGACTTGGGCACAGGATACAGCCGGTATATGGCTGATCCTGCTGCAGCACAAGTCCCGGCTGTGTTAAATACTATTCCCCCTCTAGGTCCGCATGGATAGTGGGGAATGATGTAATTCGGCTTCGAGCTATTGTTGGAAGCCGAATTACAGTGTTTTAAATGTAACTTCAGCTCTGTCTTCTGACGGCGCCGAAGTTACACTCTGTGCGCCGTTATAGCCGTAATTCCTATTAGAGTCTATGGTGGCGCTGGCTGCACTTAAATCTCCTGAGCTGGATTCCTTGTGTTCCTGCTGGAAGGTCTTTTTATCTATAATACAGTATATTTCTCCTCTTCTCTTTATTTCCCCCTCCTTCTAATGACATAAAACAGTGCACTTCCTAGTATAGACCTCAGTGGGAGTGTCTGAAGACTCTGGGAGGAGAGTGGGTAATAAATACACAATTATCAAGAGAATAAAAAAGAGTGAGGGAGGAAATTATGTCAGGATTAGCTTTTAATCAAAGGTAACCAAGATGGAAACTGTCTAGAATAGGATTTTTCTGCTTTTCCTTTATATAATTCACAGGAATCATTACGTGGACAGTGCAATACATCTGTTATGTAAGTAGAACTAGTATTTATCTACTTATATATGTGTTTTTTATTTCTAGGTTAGCATGTGTGTCACTTGTTCTTTAAGAGGAAATAAATATGTCAGCCTTCTTATCACTCTCACTTCAGATTCCTTTTAACAACATACAGTAGATAGGACCTGCAGCCAAATGCAAATATTCACTAAGCTAATCATTTACCTAATGCCACCTAAAGTGGGCAGACATACTGATTACTAGATTCCTGACAGCTACAGCTCTTATTCTGTATAACCAAGCTTAATTTAGAGGATTAGTATTTCTATCAGTATTTTTACTTTCGCCAAGTGAGCAAAAAAGCACCTTTTTCACATATAATTAATCCTATTTAAAGTTAAAATTACAAGGAATATAAAAAAGAAAAGAACAGCACAGGATTAGTGCTGAGTTCCACATTAGTCCATAGGTCTTACCATACCTAGCTCTTTCCCACAGGTAGTAGAGTGGTATGACCTTATTTTCAGTACCTCAATTGCTTTCAGAAATGGGGCAAAAGCCTTGTATGAGCCACAATGGAATAAAGCACCGGGAATCCACATAGATGAGTTACAAACTTTGCTTTACTTTATATCACAGTAACAGTGTCAGCAAGGACGACGTTTCAGTCACCACAACCTTCATCAATGCACACTTGAAGAAAGGTCTTGAAAACCGAAATGTCATGCTTGTTGTTTCTGTGATATAAAGTATAGCAAAGTTTGCAACTCATCCAGGTGAAAATGGACCTCACTCTAGATATCTCAGTGTATCTGGGCAGAAAGCATACTGGATGCACTATATACCTGTAACTGAGGTTTTACAACAAATGGTTACACATACATTAGTCATATCTGGATTTCATGATAATCTTTAAATCACTAACTCAATGTATATTACACAGTATAAAAAAGTATTTATATTGCAGGCTATGACGCCCGTTCTGCTTGGACATGAAGCTAAACCTGAGACGTTGGACCCTAAGTTGGCAGAATTCAATACCACTCTGACCACTCTAGAAGAGTACTTCATAAAAGGAAAGCCTTTTATTGCTGGGGAAGAAATCTCTATAGCTGACCTAGTGGCTATTGTGGAGATAATGCAGGTGAGAGGCCTACTGGGATAGCACATTTATGTTTACACATTTAAAAAGCAGGGCAACCATGTCCAAGTCCATCAGATCAGTATTATTAATATTATTATTTTATGTATATAGTGCCAACATCTTACATAGTAAAAAAACAAATATTGGAGAACATAGACATGGCCGTTTCTAGGCCCGTGCGACCCACGCGGTCGCCCTGAGCGCTATTGGGAAGGGGGGAGCTGTAATAGAAGGGGAAGTCAGCCGCGGGGAGGGCAGCCCGACCTCTCCCTCCCTTCCTCTCCGGGGCCGCTCTCCATGCTCCCCCCTCCGATGCAGAGTAATTGTATCAGGAAGCGCTAGTCACAACTCACCTCCCTGCGTTCCACTTGCCGCTCACTAGCCGCTGGACTCCTTTCTGTATACACACTCATACACACACTGCTTCTGGCTAAACAGGAAGCAGTGTGTGTATCAGCGTGTATGAAGAGTGCAACTAGACCAGGCTAACCTATACTGCAGACACCCATACCTGGCTCCACGCACGGGGGGGGCGGGGTCGCAATTTTACACCCTCGCCCTGGGTGCATTTTAGCCTAGAAACTGCCCTGAACATAGATACATGAGAAGTTCAGAACGCTGTACAGTCAGGACATCCAATAATACAAGTACGCAGCAGCGCCGTATGATGTAAACAGCGGGGATTTCTTCCCCGCGTGTTTACATTTCACCTGCGAGCCGCGATCGGAGGCTCGCAGGCAGTTCACAGAGACACCCTCCGTGAACTGACATGGAAAGGCCGCTCGAACGAGTGGCCGTTTCCATGTAAAACCACTTAACACCTAGGTCCGCCGATCGGCTGACCGTGGTCGTTAAGTGGTTAATAGTTTTCATGAAATGCGTAAATCTAAGAATAGTAATATTATTTACTATAATGCAGCATTTTTAACAAATGAATTTCGTTATAAATTCTTCCCTTTGACAGCCTGTTGCTGCTGGAATTGAAGTTTTTGAAAGCAGACCAAAGCTGCTGGAATGGAAGCAGAGAGTGGTGGATGCTATTGGGCCACAACTGTTCCAGGAAGCCCATGAGAAACTATTGAATATGAAGACAAATATGCAAAATGTACAAATACCAGCAGAAAGGAAGGAGCAACTTAAAGGTGTACTACAATTTCTGTCACAATGATGCTGCTGCTTCCAACTATATAAAAGATCAAGGTCTATTTTTAAGAGCAAAATTTGCAATTTAACAATTCTACCAATTGTTACCTCTTTTGTAATAGTCATTATCAATAGGAAATAAAGAAAACTTTCTTAAAATGTCTTCTTGTGTACCAGGTTTACTATACAATTCTCAGGCAGAAATTGACTTCTTACATTCCAATTATGAAGCTGAATGGAGGGATGGAAACATTGACAGCCATACTTAAATAATTAAAGTTATAAACACTAAAGAGCCAAGAGTGCACAACTCCAATTGTGATTGGCCAATCTGACCACTTCCATGTAGTATGAGGGCCAACAGATTTTGAATGCTATGAACAAATTGCTTAGGTAAGCTCTCATACTACATGGTAGAAGTGGTAAAATTGGCCAAACACTGGATGAGTGAACTCGCCCTAAAGGTGCCCACCAATTATACAATCTTACCAAATCTATGTAGTAGAAAGGTGAAAATACCTCACATAGATACCCTAAGTCTGCTATGAACAGATACATCAATTTAAAAAAAATAGCTCAATAATCTACAAGCACTTTAACATATTCAATCAAATTCTTGCTAAACCACCATGGTCCAAGCAAATTTACCACCACTGTTTAAATAAATAAAGCCAACAACCTTAGCCAGGGCTGAATTTGTAGAAAGGCAACCATGGGTGGTGCTACACTGAGGCACGCTGGGGCACTGGCCCCCCTGGGAATCACTGCCCAGGCCCCCCCCCCCTCCCCCCCCGCGCCAAGTAACATACAGCTAACTGTCTCCAGGTTCCAGCAGTCTACAGTGAACAGGATAGGGTCTGCAAACAACTCTCCATGTCAGCCTAATGGTGCGTACACACGCACTACGGTCCGTCAGACCCTACCGCTGGGCGGACTTTCAGGCGACAGTAGCGTGTGTGTACGCACGGTCGGTGGACTGATAAGGCTGTTTCTGAGCAATCCGCCTGGTGGATCGTTCAGAAACAGCCTTATCAGTCTGCCGACAGTACATACACACTCGCTACTGTCGCCTGAAAGTCCGCCCAGCGGGAGGGTCTGATGGACCCGTCGTTGGCGGCCGTAGTGCGTGTGTACGCACCTTAGGTCTGTGTAGGGTAGGTGTTACGTAAACCAAGGGTCTTATAAATCTCACCTCACAATCCTTGCAAGATCCCTTGTAAGTAATGTATCTATATGACACTTATATTTGAAAAAAATTCTCTCTACCGCCTTCTGATTGTATGTCCTAACATTGACAATCAACAGGAATAGAAGCTAAAAAAGGCTTACAAGCTACCGTTTTTCTTTTAACTACTTGCCGACCAGGGGATTTTTCAATGATCGGTGCTGCGTGGGCTCTACAGCCCGCAGCACCGATCAGGAGTGCAGCAGGGCGATCAGACTACCCCTCTTTTTTCCCCACTAGGGGGATGTCCTGCTGGGGGGGTCTGATCGCCGCCGGCTGCATTTGCTTAGCGGGGGGGGGCTCTTCAAAGCCCCCCTCCGCAGCGTTCTCCGCCGTCTCGCCGCTGCCTCCCTCTCCCTCCCCCTGTGAGCTGCGCAGGACGGATTTTCGTCCTGCGCATTGAAGGATAGGCTTCAGCCTATCATATGCCGGCGATCCCCGGCCAATCAGAGGCCGGGGATCGCCAATCTGCCTTACGGCGCTGCTGTATGATGTAAACAGCGGGGATTTCTTCCCCGCCTGTTTACATTTTGCCGGCGAGCCGCGATCGGCGGCTCTCCGGCTGTTCACGGAGACACCCTCCGTGAACTGACATGGAAAGGCTGCTCGATCGAGCAGCCGTTTCCATGGTAACCCGCAGACGACCAGTTTACGCCAATCGGCGTTAGCTGGTCGTCAAGAGGTTAAACTAGCCAATAAACTAGATAATACTCCTCAAAACTTCCTGTCTGTAAAATACAAGCTCTAGTCTCCAGCAATTTTTAGCTACTAAGATAAGGTATTACACACAGAATGTTTCTCTCCCTCCTGCCTCTTTCCCCTCCCCTTGCTTGTAGAGTCGCGTAAAGCAGGTTGGGGGCTGGAATGATTTTTCTGTGATCTGTTCACACAGGAGCAGCTTGCTAGTAAGGATTAAAGCATGTCAGCAAACTAGCCAAGTACATCTGTAGGTAACCTTTCTTCAATAATAGCACCATTATTTGGACAATCTGCTCTGCTCAAACGCTTCTGAGTTCTGTTTGTGATGTTTACATGTGGTTTCTATCGTTGCTGAACTAGTTAGCCTTAATTTTATCACCTGAGTTTAGGCAAAAAATATCCGAAGTTCGCCATAGAGACATCAGTTTTGAACACCAAAGTAAGCCCCACCAGCCAACAATCATGTCCCCTTTGTGCCCTTACCCACTCCCCCCCCCCCCCAAGAAAAAAAGAGCTGAAGCTGTCTTCCTCCTCCTCAAGTTGTGTATGACTGCTCTGCTCTGGCCCTCCCAGGGCCGGGCCGAGGCAGAGGCTGAAGAGGCTCCAGCCTCAGGGCGCAGTGTAGGAGGGGGCGCACAATTCATTCAGCTGTAATTCCCAATTGTGTTTGAAGCACAAAGAAATAAGAAAAGGGCATACATAGCAGTGACTGCAAGCCAGATAACTAGAGATTAAGGTGGTGGGGATGTTGGGGGCCCTGGGGCGCCTCTTAGTCTAATAGCAATCAGTGTGTGACGGCTGGGGTGGGAGGGATGGAGGGGCGCACTTTGCTGTCTCAGCCTTGGGTGCTGAAGGACCTTGTCCCGACTCTGGGCCCTCCCCACAGTAATATATTACATAAGAAAATACGACAACATGGTGGGTAAGTGGGAGTTAATGAGCTTTCCATTAGCACCTCAGTCACTTGGCTACTACTCTTATATGCCCCAGGCTCTAATATAATTCATTCCTGCAGCATAAAAACTACATAGTAAGGGAACAGAACTAAAGAGAGCAACCTTTAGCTTCAAATGGTAAATAGACCAATTAACTGTTCCCCTTATCACTACAGCTGTTCATCTCCTTAGCTGCAACAATAACATGTGATGCTTTCCATACTGGCTACCCCCTTTCAAGGAACTATAGGAAGCATTGCTTAAACAAAACATTTACAACTGTATTTAATAAATAAACGTAACACATTATAAATACATAAATGAATAACTGGTCTTGACTTGAAATGTCATGTAAACAGCTACAGTGGGTTGCAAAAGTATTCGGCCCCCTTGAAGTTTTCCACATTTTGTCACATTACTGCCACAAACATGAATCAATTGTATTGGAATTCCACGTGAAAGACCAATACAAAGTGGTGTACATGTGAGAAGTGGATCGAAAATCATACATCATTCCAAACATTTTCTACAAATAAATAGCTGCAAAGTGGGGTGTGCGTAATCATTCGGTCCCCTGAGTCAATACTTTGTAGAACCACCTTTTGCTGCAATTACAGCTGCCAGTCTTTTAGGGTATGTCTCTACCAGCTTTTCACATCTAGAGACTGAAATCCTTGCCCATTCTTCTTTGCAAAAGAGCTCCAGCTCAGTCAGATTAGATGGACAGCGTTTGTGAACAGCAGTTTTCAGATCTTGCCACAGATTCTCGATTGGATTTATATCTGGACTTTGACTGGGCCATTCTAACACATAGATATGTTTTGTTTTAAACTATTCCATTGTTGCCCTGGCTTTATGTTTAGGGTCATTGTCCTGCTGGATGGTGAACCTCCGCCCCAGTCTCAAGTCTTTTGCAGTCTCCAAGAGGTTTTCTTCCAAGTTTGCCCTGTATTTGGCTTCATCCATCTTCCCATCAACTCTGACCAGCTTCCCTGTCCCTGCTGAAGAGATGCACCCCCCGAGCATGATGCTGCCACCACCATATTTGACAGTGGGGATAGTGTGTTCAGAGTGATGTGCAGTGTTAGTTTTCTGCCACACATAGCGTTTTGCATTTTGGCCAAAAAGTTCCATTTTGGTCTCATCTGACCAGAGCACCTTCTTCCACATGGTTGCTGTGTCCCCCACATGGCTTGTGGCAAACTGCAAATGGGACTTCTTATGCTTTCTGTTAACAATGCCTTTCTTCTTGCCACTCTTCCATAAAGGCCAACTTTTTACAGTGCATGACTAGTAGTTGTCCAATGGACAGAGTCTCCCCCCTTAGCTGTAGATCTCTGCAGCTCGTCCAGAGTCACCATGGGCCTCTTGACTGCATTTCTGATCATCGCTCTCCTTGTTCGGCCTGCGAGTTTAGGTGGATGGCCTTGTCTTGGTAGGTGTACAGTTGTGCCATACTCCTTCCATTTCTGAATGATCGCTTTAACAGTGCTCCGTGGGATGTTCAAGGCTTTGGAAATCTTCTTGCAGCCTAAGCCTGCTTTAAATTTCTCAATAACTTGATCCCTGACCTGTCTTGTGTGTTTTTTGGACTTCACGGTGTTGTTGCTCCCAATATTCTCTTAGACAACCTCTGAGGCCATCACAGAGCAGCTGTATTTGTACTGACATTAGATTACACACAGGTGCACTCTATTTAGTCATTAGCACTCATCAGGCAATGTCTATAAGCAACTGACTGCACTCAGATCAAAGGGGGTCGAATAATTATGCACATACCACTTTGCAGTTATTTATTTGTAAAAAATGTTTGGAATCACGTATGATTTTTATTCCACTTCTCACATGTACACCACTTTGTGTTGGTCTTTCATGTGGAATTCCAATAAAATTGATTCAGGTTTGTGGCAGGAATATGACAAAATGGGAAAACTTCAAGGGGGCCGAATACTTTTGCAGCCCACTGTAAGTTAACTTTGAACATTTAGCCACTTGTCGACCGCACACTCATACCGTGCGGCAGCAAAGTGGTAGCTGGAGGACCAGCGACGCACATCTGTTTCGCCAGGTGCCTCCCTGATTAATCAGGAAAGGCCGCTCGCGCGAGCAGCAGTTTCCTGTTAGATCACGGAGCGGGTCTCCGTGAATAGCCTGCGAACCGCTGATTGCGGCTTGCAGACTAAATGTAAACGCAGGAGACGTTTGTCTCCTTTGTTCACATTGAACGGCGCTGCTGCGCAGCAGCGCCGTAAGGCAGATCGGTGATCCCCGGCCAATCAGTGGCCGGGGATTGCCGCCATGTGACAGAGGATAGCCTGTCACAGGCTGCACAGGACGGATAGCATCCTGTTCAGCCCCGATCACCAGGGGGGAGAGGTAGGAGAGGGAGGGGGAATTTCGCCGCGGAGGGGGGCTTTGAGGTGCCTCCCCTCCCCGCAACATGCCAGCCGGCAGACCCCCCCTGCACATCATCCCCATAGGGGGTAAAAAAGGGGGGGGGCGATCTGATCGCTCTGCATGCAATCTGATCTGTGCTGGGGGCTGCAGAGCCCACCCAGCACAGATCATAAAAAACAGCCCTGGTCCTTAAGGGGGGGGGGGTTAAGGCTGGGTATTCAAGTGGTTAAATCAATAATGTATAACTTCTTTAATTATAACTTGTTATCCTCAGTTTATGAGGTATTACAGGGCTGCCCAACTGGCCTTCTTGCCGTTCCTATACGCTGGTGATCATACCCCAGCATGGGTAGAACTGGAGAATGTTATTATTCACCCTATGACTTGGAAGGGGATCTAGCCCTAGCGGTTTTTCATACATTGGACGTGTAGAGAAAGATGAGGACAAAATGAGGACAAAATATAATCTACAATCTCAAATGTCGACTCTGACGGAACTATTCAGGAATCCTTTTTTCCCAGCGGGGTTAAATCACAGCTTTTTTTTGCACTGGAAAATGTGAATATCCTTACTCTACAAGATAATAAATAAATAATTTCACATCACATTGAAAACAACTAAAAACCATAGTTTATACGTTATGTCCGAATCCATAGTATAGTAAGGGCTCATTCACACTAGGAGCATTTTTGAAAGTTTTTAAGCTCTGGCGATTTTCAAAATCACCCTGAAAGCGCTTGTGCAATGATTCTCTATGAGAAAGTTCACATCTGAGCGGTTCATTTCCGATCCGCTCAGATAAGCGGTGCATGGACTATTGTTGAGGCGATTCCGCCCCACTGGACGGTATAGGAAAACGCAAAACGTTCACAAAATCGCTTTTATTTTTAAGAATAAATACATTGTATTTATTCTTTCAGGATCAAAACTTCCTGACTGACGTCTCTCAAGCAACACTCAAATATAGAAATAGGTAACAATGTATTAATTCATAAAGATATAATATACACTATCATAGTTTAAAAGCAGTTAAAAAGAATCCTCTCCTATACATGCCACAGTAACATCACATCCATATAATAAGAATCATCATCATCATCAAATGAGTATTGTCATATGAGAATATATAGGTCTATATAGTAAATATCACCTGTGACGCTCAGAAAAGAGCTATCAACAGATGTGAGAACCCAGGTTCAATAGATACCTAAGTAAAGTGCTCTAGTGTGAATTTAAGAGGTCATCAAGACCAAGTGCATACATCATAAACATAGCATATAAACCAATACCATACACATATATGAAAGACAAGATTGATAGGTGACTGTGCTGGAGGCGACTATGATGGCAGATGCCAGTCGTGTGAACAACAGTGAGGATAAGCGGTACTATTACTCAGACCCTGACCGAAGAATGAATGGGCGAGGAGAGGAAGAGGGAGCCCCGGCGGAAACCTCCACCAGTATCGTGGCATCCAAGCCGCTTTATCAAGAGATGCAGTGGGGAGAAAGCTCCTAATCTGAATGGTGTACTAACGGCGAACTAAGTAGTGAGCGGGGGTGTCACGTGGACCCACAGAACTGGCCACCTAAGTGAACTATCCTGGAAGTAAGCGTCAACCAATCAGGAGTGCTTCCAGTTCAACCCGGAACCACACTGGAGTGCAAGGAAGTATACAGCACTGCAGTCAGAAGATTAAACACTGGATGGCAATACAAACATAGAGGGTGGATTGCACTAGGAACAGGGAGTATGAGAAATAAATAAAGCGCACGCTATCAATCTTGTCAAAATGGACATAATCATATATATATTACACATCATTCCACAATACTATGTCATACATATAAATTAGATGTACAGACTCATAAATATACATACAGTACATTCTGGAGTATAAGACTATTTTTTAACCCATGAAAATCATCTGAAAAGTCAGGGATCGTCTTATACGCCGGGTGTCATTGATGCCGTTCATACGCCTGGTCTTGTTACCGACAGGCGCACATGTGTGAGATCTGAGAGGCAGAGAAGGAGGTAAATAGGATAGAAGGGTGGGCCAGAAGGGTGAAACAGGTGTGTTTTATGGGCACAGCACAATCTTTTCTTCCATACCACTCTGATAAACAGGGAGACAGGGAGAGCTGACCAATCCGCTTAGAGACAGGGAGAGCTGACCAATCCGCTTGGAGACAGGTAGAGCTGACCAATCCAACCAGTGAAATGCTTGTATACTGTTATATACTGGGCACGACATACAGTACAGCACCTATATCTGTTCATACATAGCACCAGTATAGGATGTTTTTTTTAT
Organism: Hyperolius riggenbachi; assembly: GCF_040937935.1. Classification (NCBI taxonomy): domain Eukaryota; kingdom Metazoa; phylum Chordata; class Amphibia; order Anura; family Hyperoliidae; genus Hyperolius; species Hyperolius riggenbachi. The sequence goes on along the minus strand of NC_090646.1, from coordinate 488,485,617 downwards.
TTTTATTTGGTGTGAGTTGGAAGCTGGGTAGTCTTATATGGCGAGTATATCCCAAACTCTATATTTTCACTGCAAAAGTTGGGGGGACGTCTTATACGCCCAGTCGTCTTATACGCCGGACTATACGGTACATATGAAACCGGCAAATCGTATACTCCCGATATAGACACATGTATAGGTATTCCAGATCCAGATGTAGAGTCCCAAGGAATTCCACAATGGGTATAGTAACATCAAGGGAGTCCAAAGAAGGGAGTCCTAGGTAAGTATATGAGTACTACCCGACGCACAACGGTTAACCCTGATATGATCAGGAAAGTCCAAAGAAGTCCAAAACCATCCATACTGAGGAGTCCTAATGCACAATGTCCGGTCCATAATATTCATGGTATATCAATACATAATTTGAGCAGCATCAAACAAGCAAAGCCATCCACAATACAGCAAGATGATACATATCAGATCTACAAAAGAGAAATATAGGCATTAGACAACCCACGAAATACATTCATAAAAATCCAGAAAAATCAAGTTCCTCATTGAGGCCTTTAGGGGATTTGGTGTCTAAGTTAATCTGTAAGTTAAAAATCCATCTAGCTTCCTTTTGTATGAGTCTAACCACAATATCACCCCCACGTATAGATCCCCTAATTTGCTCTAATCCATATATTTGTAGGCCATTGTAAGAGGAGCCATGGATGTGAAAAAAATGAGCTGCAACAGACGTTAATGCTTTCCCCCTGCATCTCTCATGCACTGAAGTTTCAGGCTGCTCTTTTCTTCCTGCAAACAGCTTTGCCTTTGTCTGTAACTCCTCAGTATGTGAAAGCCCAGCCAGCTCAGAGGACGATTTATCCAGCTTGTAAAAGATAAGAGAGAAGAGAGAAGCTGCCCTAATCTAAATAATACACAGGCAGTGTGCATAGAGGGGCCTGGAAGGGGGAGTTCATAGCAGAACCACAACACTGAAGAACTTGGCAGCCTTCCAGACACAGGCCGACAAGTCTGACAGGGAAAAGATACATTGATTTATTACAGAGACAGTAATAGTATAAAGTGCTGCAGTAAGCCAGAACACATTAGAATAGCTTTTGGAACTTGTAGGATGATAAAAAACAGGATGCAATTTTTGTTACGGAGTCTCTTTAAAACCTGGTGAATCCATAATAGTGGTTTGTCGTCTCATAAAAGTGCAGATATTACAACTGCCACAAGGGTAAGTGCCCGAAACCAAATAGCCCTGTGTTCTGCCCATTCTGTGTCTAAAATGACTAGGGCATAGTTTGTCTTTAAGAGTGGGACATTTTTTTAGCTGTTATAGATGGATATGTAGTAATGTGTTTTTTGAGGTTCACATCCGATAAGAGAATCGGCCAGGCCCCTAGCAGTGCCTTATATATCTGTGGCCAACCATTATTAAATGTCGTGTTCAGTCTTACCACATTATCAGGTCTCCAAGGTTTATGGAAGATAAGTTCACTGTGTTTTTTCAGCCGTGCTCTGTGGAATGCTTGTGTGATCACCCTGTTTGGGTAACCCCGTTCCCGGAATCTTTGTTTGAGATCTGCTGCTTGTGTAAAAAAATTACTATCATTAGTACAGAGTCTTCTTAATCTAAAAAATTGGCTAACAGGTATATTGTCTCCTAATGATCCATTATGTGCACTTTCATAATGTAATAGACTGTTTACCGCAGTAGGTTTCTGAAAAAGATCAGAGGTGAGTGTACCATCCTCCTGTAGCTTGATTTTAACATCCAAAAATTCCACTTCACTTGTAGACATCTGCATAGTAAGAAAAATGTTCATATCATTAATGTTTAGTCGATCAATAAATTGACTGCATAGGTTAGCTGGATCATTCCACATGATGAACAGGTCATCAATATAACGATACCAGCCAAGGATGTAAGGCTGGTATATTGAAAATTGTTCACCAAAAACAACCTTCCGTTCCCAATATCCCAAGAACAAATTTGCGATGGCCGGTGTTCCAACTAACTAGCATACATTGACAGAATAGCATACATTTAAAGTGATACACCCCTTGTTAGTAGAATCAGTGTCCCCTTGACCGCTCGCTTCGCTCGCTGGGCTGCGGGCTCGGTCCTCGCTTCGCTCGGACAACTTTTTATTCTAACTCTATGTCCACTTGGATAGTGGAGATTGCACATCAGCACACAGGCAGCTAACTGGGGTTGAAAAGGTTAATGCTGCTGATGGGTATTATGGGGTTAATGTATGCCCTGCATGACTTTGCACATGCTCAGTAGCATATGTATGCTATTCTGTCGGGTATGCTAAAATGTTGGAACACCGGTGCACACTTGGCACTCATGGCCACGCCACACAGTTGTTCATAGTATTTTCCATTAAATAAGAAGTAATTGTGTTCAAGTACGTACTGAAGTAGACTTAATAGGAACCTGTGGAGGTCTGAATTGGTTTGATCTTCCATTTGTAAGAAGTATTTGGTCGTGGAAATGGCCCACTGATGAGAGATGTTGGTATAAAATGATTCCACGTCACAGGTAACCAAAAGGGTACCGGGAGGGAGAATAATGTTGTCAATTATTCGTAAAAGGTCCAGACTGTCACGGAGGTATGAATCCAATGCGGGCACATGATGCTGGAGGAAGAAATCAAGAAATGCATAGGAAGGTGCTGTTAGACTATTAATACCTGATATTATCAGCCTACCAGGGGGATTATGGACAGTCTTATGTACCTTAGGTAACATACAGAAGGTAGCAGTTGTAGGTGTTTTTGGAAAAAGAAATTCTAATTCTCGAAGGGTGATAATACCTCGATGTTTGGCTTCTCACAGAAGGTTCTCAAGTTTGACCTGGTAATAGGGGGTGGGATCACCCGGAAGGACAACATACTTCTTATTGGTATTGAGCTGTCTGTATGCTTCATTCAAATACATATCCACTGGCCAGATAACTATATTTCCACCCTTGTCCACCTCCTTTATGACAATGGAATGATTGCTGTTAAGATTTGATATAGCTTTCAATTCACTGCTTGAGAGGTTATTTCCAGTGCTGGGCGCTGAAATTACGCATGAGCGTAATTACGCATCGTAATTCAATGCAAAATTACGTGTAAGCGCTACGCGTAACTTACGGTCTTACTCGTAATTATTTACGCGTAAGCCGTAAAGCGGTATCGTAATTACGCCGTCTACTGTAATTGCTAGGTATGCGTAATTTTACGATGACTTACACGTAATTACTAACGTACAACTCCCCTTTTCTAAGAGTAGCCAATAAGTCAACATCCTAAGCAACCGATAGTATCTTCTCCCGCCCTTCAGTATATAAGCGTACGTTTTGACGCATACGAATGATGTGTACGCAATAGCTGTCGCATTGACGGCTATTGCGTTCACATCGTCCGTATGCGTCAGAAAGTACGCATTAATGGGTATTACGGCACTACGCGTAACATCGTAGCATAAGCACCTACATTACGGTATCCTTACGCGTAACTGCGTAAGTTAATGCGTAATTACAGTGATGAACCGTAGATAATTTCCTACGCCGTAACCGTAATTGCGTAATGCGTAATATCGTAAAATTACGCGTAATGATCCGTAAACATAGATTTTTCCATTACGACCAGCACTGGTTATTTCCTTTATGTTGGACCCTCATATTAGTTATTGACTGTAACATAACCTCAAAAAATACACACATAATTGGAAGATTCTGAAAGCAAGGCATATATTTGGATTTAGGCCTAAAAAGGCGTTTGCATTGACTCACCATATCAGTATTCGTTTCATTTTCCTGTAGCAAGTCCATCAGATCATTCAAGGCTTGGCGGTCACCTTCATTTAGTCCAGGTTCCAATTCAGTACGGGATTCAAAATGTTTTTTTAGGGTTAGTTTTCTGCAAAACAAATATAAATCTTTTACCAACTCAAATTTGTCCAATTCCCGAGTAGGTGAAAAAGGAATGTAGGTGCAGCCCCCTCTCCTTCTCCTCTGTGCTGCGTGCCGCTAAAACGCCCCCCCCTCCCTCCATACAGGCAGTCCCCCCCCCTTCTCCCCGTGCCGCTAAAATTACCACCTCCTTCTCTCCCGTGCCACTTAATGTCCCACTCCATACAGGTAGGCCCCCTTCTCTCCCAAGCTGCTGCTTCTAAAATGCCTTCCTCAATATAGTAGCCCCTTATCCCCCCTGTGCTGCGCACTGCTAAAATGTATTTATTGAGTCACCATTCAGTACAGTAACACCCCCCACCCCCATCTCCCTGTGCTGCCACTGCTAAAATGTATGTATTGAGCCACCGCTCAATACAGTTCCCCGCCCCCCTCCCCTCTACCCCGTGCTGCACACTGATAAAACAATTACCTCAAATCAGCGTCGACCAGGAGACATAGTAACCGCAAGATGAACTTCAAGTGATATTTACTATATTGCAGACAACTTAGTACCGATAAGACAGAAGGGGTTTGATTCACAAAAGCGTGATAATTGCTATCACAGCAGTTATCACGCGAGCTGCCGCGTGCAAAGCTTTGCCCTCAAACAGCATTACTTCACGTGATATGCTATACCTAGCGGGGCACTGGGTATGCTTTCAATGAGGAGGAGTATACACTCACCAGCCCCTCTCTTAATCTGTCTGCGTCCTGTTATGCCAATTCTTAATTCTATTGAAACCACGTCTCCTACAGAAAGTCACGCTGTGACCCAAAAAAGGACGTCTGCGGGTCCTTACAGCGCATGCGTAGTCTCTGTCTCCTCTAATTTCTTCCTCCCCTCTGCTGAGCATCATAATTCTGAGCACGGAACTATGACCCACGCCACACAGCAGAGGAAGAAATTAGAGGAGACAGAGCCTGCTGTAAGGACCCGCAGACATCATTTTTTGGGTCACAGCGTGACTTTCTGTAGGAGTCGTGGTTTCAATAGAATTGTGAGCAGGCATACCGGGATACAGAGGGATTAAGAGAAGTTCCGGTGATTGTATACTTCTCCTCATATAGACGTGGGTATGCTTAAAAGCATACCCAGCACCCCTGCTCAGTGTCCCTTTAAAAAGGTGATTATACCTCCTAGTCTTCTGTAGGGGCTCTTCCACCTCCTGCCATTATATAGCATCTTTGACTGATTTTATGAATGTTGAAAATTGCGCAAAAAGTGGGATCAGCGCATCACCAGGCCGCCTCCGAATGGCCTCCGATCAGAGATGCACTGAGCCCTCCCAGAGACTGCAAACGCCCCTTGAACCCAAACAGAGGCTCTGCATATACACCAAAAGCAAAGCTGTTAAGTGGGAGCGGCTTGCACTCTTTTGCAGGTAGGCACTCATCTGTTTTTAAGTAGCGCTGTTCAGTTCCTTGCTATGTACTGATTTTATGAATGGACTTACTATTGCAAAATCAAAGGCACTGCTACCTCTCTCTCCCAGGTCTGTAATGTTCTGATTTGCAATGGTCAGAGTGTTCATGGTTGCATTAACTGTTTTCTCTTCTAAAGTGTCTTGTACCACTTGTTTGACTCTGGCGGTGAAATCCTGAAGAGGATCCTCCTGTTCCATGAGTATAGATTACAAACAATTTGCACACACCAGTTTTCCTGTACAGGGCCGAATTGATAGAGCAGGCCCATCATGGGATTGTGACAACCATAAGGACTGATAGTTTCAAATATGGGATATGGCAATTTACATTTGACATTGCTGTGAGGTATTTGTTATAGCCTCTATGGCTGAGGTAACTAACCCCCTGATTGGCTGTCTATTCTCTCTCAGGTAGTGAGGGAGAAAAATGTAGGCTTAGCTGTGATTGGTCGCTGTAGGTATAAGGTAGAACTTGCCAGGTGTTGCTAGGCCTTAAACTTTGTTGCAACAGCCAATCAGGAGGGTTTTAAGGGTATATAAGAAGGTGCTGTGCAGTCGTTTTTTGCCTTGTGTTCCAGCGTGGATGGGACAAGCTCAAGAGCTGTAATACAGAGCTTATACTGAGCTGTAATACGGAGCTGTCCCCCACAGTGGATATTTCAAGGTTGTTGGCTGCCCGAGCTGAAGAGCCAGGAGGCTTAGAGCTGCTAACTCGTTGCTTGCAGCTGGCTGAAGCAGAGAGAGCGGAAGGAAGAAGCGGCACAGTACCTGCAGTGTTGCCGGCGAAGAGGCAGAAGAAGGCCAGGCGCACCTACTCCCCAGAAGCCAGCGCGTCAAGAGGGCGGAAGGAGAAGTCTCCGGCAGCTTCAAGCAAGTCCGGGAAGAAGTTGGGGAGTAGATCGGCGCATGTTCGGCCTGGGGTGTCATCGGGAAATTCGGCGGCAGCGAAGAATCCTGTTGAAGCCCGCCCTGCGTGGAGCTCGTGTGCGGCCAGCCCGGCCGCCCCATGTCCTTCGCAGCCGTAGCCCCTTCGCTCTGATCGCGGAGGGCTGGAAGTGCTGTCCGCATCAGCGCCGGAGAATTCCCCTCTGATCGAAGCCCGCCCGTCCGACGCTTTGAATCCGGCCAATCAGCGGGGTTTAGAGGTGGGGCCATCCGACATGCAGGAAGCGCCGACCAACCGCGCTGTGGAGGAGGCGGAGCTTGTGGCGGTCGCCGGAGCGACTTATTAGGAGCACCTGGATGCGTGGCCTGTTCTCAGTCCGGCCAGAGCGACCAATGAGAGCGATCCTGGGCTCTCACAACGGAGTGGAGCGGCGATGTCAGCCCCAGCCGGGGGCGTGGCCAGCAGTGGTGACGTAGGTCGGCTCCTTACGCCGACCAATGAGAGCTTTCTCGAGCTCTCTCAATGGAGCGGAGGAGCGGCGTTTTCTGCCCCAGCCGGGGGCGCAGCCATCAGCTGTGATGCCGGGCGGTTCCTCTCGCCGAACAACGAAGCTGCCTGCGGTCCCTCTCGTCTTCCTTCTCAACATGCAGGAACTGTCCGCCCGGAGCCTCCAGCATCGACAGGCGCCCTTTCTGGTGGTGGGAATGAGCACGCACAGTTTGGTGGTGCCGGTATAGGGTTGCCCGGGCAACAGGCGACGCCGGTTCCTGCTGCTGCCGGCTGTGCTGCGCAGCTCCATGCCGGAGGGCCCTGCAGCAACACCCCTGCTTCCAGCATTCCAACGATTGGATCCCAGCCCGCGCTCGCTATTCCAAGGGATGGTATGTATGCCCCTTCTGTTAAATCTTTATCATCTGCTTTATTGTCTGCACTTCAGCCTCATGATGTTAATATTTCTGCTAGCAGGGTGTGGGATAATGGGGAGGCAACACGGACAGCTGTCCCGCCCACCCCACCTTCCCCTCCCTCTGTTGTATTAGATACATTGTCCCCTATTGTTAACACTGCTACTCAGGCCTCAGGGGTTCTGCCCCTGGCAGACCAGGGGTGCCTGAGACTGCTTATAAAGAATCGTTGCCAGTCAAGCTCTCCCCGTTGGGTTTCCACCTGTCTATGGCAGTTAAAGAAAAGATGTGGAAAGGAGAATACGTTGATATTCTTTCTTTATTGCCACATGTAAAGCACGAGAAAAAGGATAAAAAATCAGAGGAAGATCGGCGTTCACCCGTTGCCAGATCGTTCAGCAATTGGTTGCAGGCTTTCTGCATTTATGCTAGTGTAATTGGTAAACGATCTCCTGAGAAGTGTCAGCAAATGTTTCTGTATCTGAATTCCATTTTGGGAGCTTACAAATCATTTGGCGGTCTCGCGTTGTTTAAATTAGATGAGGCTTTCAGGCAGAAGCTATCGGTTTACCCAGAGGCTGGCTGGGGTACTAAGGACGCCGAACTTTGGCTAAACCTGATGATGCCACAAAAAGTTTCATCATTTAGACAACCTTCTACCACGGGTGCTAATAGTCTTAAACGTGGTGTTTGCTTTGCCTTTAATGAGACTCAATGCAAGTGGCCTGGCACATGCAAGTACAGGCACGAATGTGGATTCTGCGGCGGGTCTCATCCTGTTTCTAAGTGTTTTAAGAAAGCTAATACATCTCAATCCAATGCCAAGGAACTTTTTCTTAAAAATAGTTACGCCAGTGAGCCTACCAAACATGCTCCCGTGGCTTCACATGTATCCAGACAGAGCGAAAGCTCAAACACTAATTGAAGGTTTTAGGGATGGTTTTAAGCTGCCAATATTTTCAGGCCCAGGTTGTGTCAAGGTAAAAAATGTAAAATCAATTTCACTTCATAGAGACATAGTAAAAGAAAAAATTGCTAAAGAAGTAGCAGCTGGAAGGGTAGCTGGTCCATTCTTGTCACCTCCTTTTGTTAATTTCTGTTAGTCGCCACTGAAGGAACCTAAGAAGGAACCAGGTGAATATAGAATGATCCACCATCTGTCATTTCCTTCTGGAAGCTCATTGAATGATGAGATTAACAAAGAATTGACCTCAGTTTCTTACACCTTATTCGATGATGCCTTGAAATTGCTTCGCCCATGTGGTAAACAAGCTTTGTTAGCTAAAGCAGACATCAAGTCTGCTTTCAGATTATTGCCTATTCATCCGGAATCATTTAACTCGCTGGGTTTCCAGTTTGAGGATAAATTTTACTTTGACAAATGTTTACCCATGGGATGTTCTCTATCTTGCACCTATTTCGAGAGCTTCTCGACATTTCTTGAGTGGGTAGTACAAGTGAATTCAGGTCAAGTCAGTTTGATTCATTATTTAGATGATTTTTTATTCATGGGTCCTAGGGATTCTCCCATCTGTCACAATTTATTAGTAACTTTTTCAGTGCTTTGCGAACATTTTCAGACCCCCCTGGCAAAAGAGAAAACAGTTCACCCATGTACCATCATTGATTTTTAGGTATAACGACTGATACCACCCTTATGGAGTTCCGTCTGCCGGAAGAAAAAATTAATACATTACAGACACTAATTTATACCTTCCTGAGGAGAAAGAAAGTATTGCTCCAGGAAAAGCAGTCTTTATTGGGATGTTTGGCTTTTACAACTAGAATTATGCCCATGGGCAGGGTTTTCTCTAAAAGATTATCAAGGGCCTCAAGAGGCCTGAAATCACCTCGATCACATATTAGAATGTCTGCCGAATTAAAGGAGGATTTACTAGTTTGGGCAGAATTTTCAAACAGTTATAATGGTCGTTCCATCTGGCAGGATGAATTTGTGACTAATACTGATCTAGAGTTTTTTACGGATGCTTCTGGCAGCATTGGCTGCGGGGCCTTCCTTCAAGGTAAATAGTTCAATGCTCGGTGGCCGTCATCCTGGTGTCAAAAGGAGGTGACAGGTAATATAGTTCTTCTGGAACTTTTTCCAGTTTTGGCAGCCTTATTTATCTGGGGAGCCCATTTTAAAGGAAAAAGGATAGTAGTGCAGACTGACAATAAAGGGGTGGTATTTGCTGTAAACTGCATGTCCTCAAAATCTCCCTTAGTGGTAAAACTTTTGCGGCTGTTAGTCCTTTACGCTTTAAAATTCAATGTTTGGATAAAGGCTAGTTATGTTCCAGGTGTTAAAAATGACATCGCTGACTCTCTGTCACGATTCCAGATGACAAGATTCCGATCCTTGGCACCATCGGCAGAACTAGTGGGAGAATTTGTTCCGCCTTTCCTGTGGGATCTGCTATGGAATTAGTCTGCGCCAGGATCCAGCAATCTGTTTCCAAGACAACATGGCAGGCATATTCGGTTGCCTGGCGGGATTGGGTTAATTTTACTAATTGCTTGGGTTGCTCGGAGTGGGTATGCTCTGAGGACATGACTATTCAGTTTGCAGCAAGTGCCATTCAGAAGGGTGTGTCATATTCACATATTTCTAAGTCTCTGGCAGGAATTTCCTTTTTTCTGAAACTAGGTGGGCTGCCGGCCTGCAACTCGTTCATCTCAGTAAGGCAGTTGTTAAAAGGGCATAGGCGGGTTACACACACACCTGACAACAGGCAACCAATAACCATTAATGTTTTGTCGGCATTATGGGAAGTTACCACTTTCATTTGTTCTTCAACTTTTGAATCCAGTTTATTTAAATGTGCCTTTTGCCTTCTGTTCTTTGCTGCTTTGCGGGTATCCGAACTCATTGCAAAGATCAGGACAGATTCAGGTGGCTTGCAATACAAGCATGTGATCTTAGCGCAAACAAAATTAGCGATCTTCATTCAAAATCTAAAACGGACCAGTTAGGTAGAGGTGAGTGGTTGGAGCTCAATGCATGGCCTGGCAATCAGTTATGTCCTTTGCGTAATTTATCTTTTTTCTTGCAGGTGAGAGGCTCTAAAGCAGGAGCATTGCTGTGTCATGCAGATGGCTCAGCACTGACTAATTTTCAGTTTTCTTCAGTTTTGCAGAAGTGCGTGAAGCACGCAGGTCTCGGGAGTTTTAAATACACCTCACATTCTTTTAGAATTGGGGCAGCCACTGAAGCAGCGAGACTAGGTTTAAACGAGTCAGTGATCAAACGCTTGGGGAGATGGAAATCGAATACATTCAAATTATACATTCGTCCTTAATTCTGCTTTATTTTTCAGGTCAAAAGACTGACATTTGGATTATAGGACATTCTTATATATTCTGGGCGCACAAAAGGGCCTTCAGGCGATGTTATACAGAGAACCTGAATATGGATCCTAACGTTTATACTGTGCATTGGAATGGAGTAAGGGGGATGCGTTGGCATCAGTTTAATGAGGTTTTAGTTGAAATGTTGAAGAAGTTCCCTACCCCTAAGGTTTTAGTGGTTTATTTAGAGGGTAATGATCTGGGAAAAATGAAATCTTTGGACCTTTATTTTCAAATGAGAGATGATCTCAGGGCCTTTCATCTTCTCTCCCCTAACACAGTTATTGTGTTTTCGGAAATGGTCACTCGTTTGGCTTGGTCGTTGTCTACTGATCTTCTCCCTTTTGACAAGGTAAGGAGACGATTGAACCACAAGCTTGTGAAATTTTTGCCTTCCATTGGCGGATTTTCTTTCCGTCACCTGGATTTGGAGGGTGATACCCAGGGTATCTACAGACAGGATCTAGTACATTTGAGTGACGTTGGTAATGATAATTTCAATTTCGGTCTACAGTGGTTCATAGAAAGGGCTGTGGGTGGTGGGACAGGCTGTTAGCCTGTCGGGTGGGGTCCTGCGGTTTAATAATATGTACTAAGTGGATCTGAACTGTAATGGTGGACCTATCCTGAAGTGTTTACTTATTTATTAATTATTTATTGAAGTTTTAATAAAATTATTTGGACCTCTTTAAGCTTTATTTGAAACCAATAAAGATGGCCACGGCCTTTTTATGCACCAAAATACATGTTTTTTTATTTGTGTATAGTATTAGTTAACTAATTGTGTTGTCTACATTCCCATGTACAGGGCCGAATTGATAGAGCAGGCCCATCATGGGATTGTGACAACCATAAGGACTGATAGTTTCAAATATGGGATATGGCAATTTACATTTGACATTGCTGTGAGGTATTTTTTATAGCCTCTATGGCTGAGGTAACTAACCCCCTGATTGGCTGTCTATTCTCTCTCAGATAGTGAGGGAGAAAAATGTAGGCTTAGGTGTGATCGGTCGCTGTAGGTATAAGGTTGAACCTGCCAGGTGTTGCTAGGCCTTAAACTTTGTTGCAATAGCCAATCAGGAGGGTTTTAAGGGTATATAAGAAGGTGCTGTGCAGTTGTTTTTTGCCTTGTGTTCCAGCGTGGATGGGACAAGCTCCCCACCCGCCCTCCCATGAAGAAGAGATTCGTCGTGGTCAAGCTTTATTGGTCTAAGTGAAGGGGTCCTACGGTTTAATAATATGTACTAAGTGGGTCTGAACTGTAATGGTGGACCTATCCTGGAGTGTTTGGTTATTTATTAATTATTTATTGAAGTTTTAATAAAGTTATTTGGACCTCTTTAAACTTAATTTGAAACCAATAAAGATGGCCACGGCCTTTTTATGCACCAAAATACATGTTTTTTTATTTGTGTATAGTATTAGTTAACTAATTGTGTTGTCTACATTCCCATGGCATCGGTGGATCTCCACAAGCCCAACTTGCAGCCTCCTCTCTATGTCGTGACTTTCTTCTGACCATATGTTGACTTACAGTGATGTGAAAAACTATTTGGCACCTTCCTGATTTCTTATTCTTTTGCATGTTTGTCACACTTAAATGTTTCTGCTCATCAAAAACCGTTAACTATTAGTCAAAGATAACATAATTGAACACAAAATGCAGTTTTAAATGATGGTTTTCATTATTTAGTGAGAAAAAAAACTCCAAATCTACATGGCCCTGTGTGAAAAAGTGATTGCCCCCATTGTTAAAAAATAACTTAACTGTGGTTTATCACACCTGAGTTCAATTTCTGTAGTCACCCCCAGGCCTGATTACTGCCACACCTGTTTCAATCAAGAAATCACTTTAATAGGAGCTATCTGACACAGAGAAGTAGACCAAAAGCACCTCAAAAGCTAGACATCATGCCAAGATCCAAAGAAATTCAGGAACAAATGAGAACAAAAGTAATTGAGATCTATCAGTCTGGTAAAGGTTATAAAGCCATTTCTAAAGCTTTGGGACTCCAGCGAACCACAGTGAGAGCCATTATCCACAAATGAAAAAACATGGAACAGTGATGGACCTTCCCAGGAGTGGCCAGCCGACCAAAATTACCCCAAGAGCGCAGAGAAAACTCATCCGAGAGGCCACAAAAGACCCCAGGACAACATTTAAAGAACTGCAGGCCTCACTTGCCTCAATTAAGGTCAGTGCTCACGACTCCATACGAAAGAGACTGGGCAGAACCGGCCTGCATGGCAGATATCCAAGGCGCAAACCACTTTTAAGCAAAAAGAACATTAAGGCTCGTCTCAATTTTGCTAAAAAACATCTCAATGATTGCCAAGACTTTTGGGAAAATACCTTGTGGACCGACGAGACAAAAGTTGAACTTTTTAGAAGGTGCGTGTCCCGTGACATCTGCCGTAGAAGTAACACAGCATTTCAGCAAAAGAACATCATACCAACAGTAAAATATGGTGGTGGTAGTGTGATGGTCTGGGGTTGTTTTGCTGCTTCAGGACCTGGAAGGCTTGCTGTGATAGATGGAACCATGAATTCTACTGTCTACCAAAAAATCCTGAAGGAGAATGTCCGGCCATCTGTTCGCCAACTCAAGCTGAAGCGATCTTGGGTGCTGCAGCAGGACAATGACCCAAAACACACCAGCAAATCCACCTCTGAATAGCTGAAGAAAAACAAAATGAAGACTTTGGAGTGGCCTAGTCAAAGTCCTGACCTGAATCCTATTGAGATGTTGTGGCATGACCTTAAAAAGGTGGTTCATGCTAGAAAGCCCTCAAATAAAGCTGAATTACAACAATTCTGCAAAGATGAGTGGGCCAACATTTCTCCAGAGAGCTGTAAAAGACTCGTTTCAAGTTATCGCAAACGCTTGATTGCAGTTATTGCTGCTAAAGGTGGCCCAACCAGTTATTAGGTTCAGGTGGCAATTTCTTTTTCACACAGGGCCATGTAGGTTTTGAGTTTTTTTTCTCACTAAATAATAAAAACCATCATTTAAAACTGCATTTTGTGTTCAATTGTTATCTTTGACTAATAGTTAACGGTTTTTGATGAGCAGAAACATTTAAGTGTGACAAACATGCAAAAGAATAAGAAATCAGGAAGGGGGGAAATAGTTTTTCACATCACTGTATGTGTAAATTTCTTATACTCTTTACGTTTTCCTGTGTGATCTTACCAGAGCCATGTGGTGAGCTGTGTGGAGTATGGAAGACAAGAGCAAATAACCGTGTCTTTGCATGTGAAACAAACCTGTGGCCTCTTTTTTTTTAATTAAAAAAAAAAAAACACAAAAGAGTCTCCTGCCTAATAGGGAGCACAGTTACCTATGACAGTGGGGCTGGTCTGTGTTCTGGGCGGCAGACTCCACATCTATATCTATATATATATATATAATAGAGTAAGTGCCTCATCCTTCAAGAAAGAAGAAGAAGTAGCGTCCTGCCCCCAGGGCCGGTCCAAGCAAGATGAAGTAGCGCCCTACTTCCAGGGGCAGTCCTAGACTTGCCGCCGAGCTGGAGGGGGTAGCGGGCCCAAAGGGGGTATTGGGCAAAGCGGCGGGGAGGGGGTCGGACCCCCCCTCCCTCACCTGGGTCCCCAATCTGCGCTCCCCTTCTAGCTTAAGTTGAGCAGCAGCCACCGCTATTAGTAAGAGGCAGTGGGCGGGGATGACTCACCTCTTCCGCATTCCAGCGTGCGTTCCACTGTCTTCACTTCCTGCAATGCCGTCCACTTACAATACAGTGGGCGGCATTGCAGGAAGTGATGACAGTGGAACGCACGCTGGACCGCGGAAGAGGTGAGTCATCCCAGGCCACTGCCTCTTACTAATAGCGGCGGGTGCTGCTCAACTTAAGCTAGAGGGGGAGCGCAGATGGGGGACCCAGGTGAGGGAGGGGGGGGTCCTGCTGAGCTAAAACTGCAGGGGGAGTGCAGATGGGGGACCCAGGTCAGGTGAGGGAGGGGGGGTCCTGCTGAACTTAAGCTGCAGGGGGAGCGCACATGGGGGACCCAGGTAAGGGAGGGGGGGTCCGACCCCCCTCCCCGCCGCTGTGCCCAATACCCCCTTCCTGCCCACTACCCCCTTATGCGGCATATGGTACGCCGCGGGTCGGCTAGTCCATTCTAAATAGCTAGAAAGGGCATGGGGTGCAATTAAAAAATACGACAGTAGGTGGCAGCATACTCACAGACACTTGTTCTAAGTTTTCTCTTAGGACATAATTTTACATCTTTATTTTTCATCTATTTAGAATAACTTTTCAGCACTTTGCAATTGAAGACATAACAAAAAGTATCTGAAAAAGTACTATCAAAACTATTTTAGTATTTTCTTGCTTGCTGGTGGTTTAAGAGGCATTATACTGACATGGCCCATATGCAATTAATGTTTTCTCCCAAGTTTTCTCATAGGAAATCATTTTCAGTCTTCTATTTAAAATTGCTTTCCAGCGCTTTTCAAATGAAAAAGTACCGAAATGTAGGTAAAAAAAAGTACTACAGTATTTTCTTGCTCTCTCACGGCTTAAAGAGGAACTGTGACCAAGGATTGAACTTCATCCAAATCAGTAGCTGATACTTCCTTTCCCATGAGAATCATTTACCTTTTCTTGAAAAGATCATGGGGAGGGGGGTCTGTGTGGATGATATTGTGGTGAAACCCCTCCCACAGTGTGATGTCATGACCGTAGTCCTGACAGTTTTCTGTCTGTGAGCCTCATTGCATTGTGGGAAATAGTGAATTGCATATGGGCCTCTATCTCTATTATAATGACAGAACAAACACAGGTCCTGATCCAAATCACTTTTCCTTCTAGGTGATATTTTCACAATATAAATAAAATGCTTTAAAGGCACACTAAACTGAATTTAAAAAATGCAAATCTGGACTTACCTGGGGCTTCCTCCAGCCCCTGGAGCCCACAAGGTTCTTTGGAGTCCTATTGGTCCCCTCCACGGTCCCGCTGGCGGCTCTGGTAGGTTTGCGACTTTGGCCTGTCCAGGGACCCTGCATGTCATTGTGACTGTCGCCATAAGGGTCCTGTGCATACGCAATACTTGAAAGTCTCAACTCTGCATGTGCAGGACTCTTACAGCTACGAGCGCGATGATGCAAACTGGACAATCAGCCGAAGTCGCCAGGTTTACGGAGCCACCAGTGGGACCATGGAGGCGACCCAGAGGACACTGAGGGACCTTGCGGGCTCTGGGGTGCTGGAGGAAGCCCTGTGGAAGTCCAGATTTGCTATTGTTACCTATTCTCAGGGTCCTTTTAAAGTGGACCTGAACTCAGAACTTCCTCTCTACTCTAAAAGATATGCAACAGCATAATACCCTTTAAAGAAAAACATTCTTTGTTACAGCTGATACAGATCCTGCAATAAATCTAAATTCTGTTTACTTCCTGCTTTCATGGAAGCAGACATTTTGTTAACATCCTGTGTTTACCAATTATCACTTTGTCGTGAAAGATGACACAGGGGAGAGATCACTTTACAACTTGTGCTTAGTCACAGATGAAGGGGAATAAGACAGGCTAACCTCTCTAAATACATACAGGGTGCATGTTTACATGTTTTCCTTCTGCACTGTACAAGAGCTCAGGTCAACTTTAAGCCACCAGCAAGCAAGAATACTTTTCAATTACTTTTTAGTACTTCTTCAATTGCAGAGTGCAAAGGTTATTTAAAAAAGAAAATGAAAAATGATCTCCTAGGGGAAATCTTAGGAAAAAAAGTGAATTGAATCGGGCACATAGTGATTTACATACCACTGTTTGGAATTTCTGATACATTATGTTCATAACTCTACTAGTTTGCTTGTTGGTAGAGATGGCCCGATCGGTTCGCCGGCGAACGGTTCCCGGCGAACTTCGGGTGGTTCGCCTTCGCCGGCGAAGGCGAACTTTCCCGGGAGTTCGAATCACCCCATAATGCTCTATGAGGGTCAACTTTGACCCTCTACATCACAGTGAGCAGGCACATTGTAGCCAATCAGGCTACACTCAGCCCTGGGGCCACTCCCCACCTTATATAAGAGCTTATCCTCTTCTTGTGATCTATTTTTTTTCTTCTGTGTTTCAAACTGACACTTTTGTTGCATATAGACAGCCTTGATAATTCATACTGTGTTTGCCACTGCCAGGCCCAGCACATTCAGTGACTACCTGTGTGTGTGACAGGGAGCTGCACATTGTAATACCCAGTACTGCATATACCTAGTACCTGTTGTGTTTAGTTAACCCACCTCATCACTGCATCTAACTACCTTTTGTGTTCAGTGAACCCACCTCACTGCACCTAACTACCTTTTGTGTTGAGTGAACCCACCTCACTGCATATAACTACCTTTTGTGTTGAGTGAACCCACGTCACTGCATATAACTACCTTTTGTGTTCAGTGAACCCACCTCACTACATATACCTAGCTGCTGTGTTGAGTGAACCCACCTCACTGCATCTAACTACCTTTTGTGTTCAGTGAACCCACCTCACTGCATCTAACTACCTTTTGTGTTGAGTGAACCCACGTCACTGCATATAACTACCTTTTGTGTTCAGTGAACCCACCTCACTGCACATACCTATCTGTTGTGTTGAGTGAAGCCACCTCACTGCATCTAACTACCTTTTGTGTTGAGTGAACACACCTCACTGCATATACCGTATTTTTCGGAATATAAGACGCTCCGGCATATAAGACGCACCTAGATTTAGAGGGCAAAAATCAGGAAAAAAAAATAAACTAAACCTAGGTGCGTCTATGGTGCAGGGGCTTCTTATGGACCTCTAACTCCCCCAAAACTGTCTTTATCTAAGCTACACTGCCCATCTATACTAACACCTGCTACACTACACGCCACTTACCCCTGCTGCCCCCACCAACTACACATTACTTCACTAACCCCTACTACCACCACCAACTTCACTACACTACACTACAGTATACTACACTTCCCTCACTAACACCTGCAGCCAACCCAAACTACACTACACTTCACTAACTAACCCCTCCAGCCAACCCAAACTACACTACACTTCACTAAGTAACCCCTCCAGCCAACCCAAACTACACTACACTTCACTAAGTAACCCCTCCAGCCAACCCAAACTACACTACACTTCACTAACTAACCCCTCCAGCCAACCCAAACTACACTACACTTCACTAAGTAACCCCTCCAGCCAACCCAAACTACACTACACTACACCCCTGCTGCATCTCACCTGATCCTGTCGCCACGATCCTCCCCTCCTCCATCTGTCTGTCATCACCCGAGAGTCGCAGCAGCCATCATCTGAGGGTCCCATTAGGTGTCATCAGAGGGTCCAGCAATCCCATCCAGTATCCCCGCTCTTTAAGTGTCCAGGTTGCCGGCTCCTCATCGCTGCAGTCATGCTTGTATGCAGCCTCGTGGTGATCACGCGGCGATTACGTGCTGCCGGGGCCGACTTTCTCCATAGTTACAGCGTCCTCTTCTTAGTTACAGTGCCCCCTTCTGCGTGACGAGCGGGGCACGTGCGCCTCACGTCATTTGTGACCCCGGCGCACATGCGCCGCTGGTCACACAGAAGGGGGCACTGTATCAAAGAAGAGGACGTTGTAACTATGGAGGAAGGCGGCCCCGGCAGCGTGTAATCACCGCCAGCCTGCATACAAGCATGACTGCAGTGAAGAGGAGCCGGCGACTTGGACACTTAAAGAGCTGGGATACTGGATGGGATTGCTAGACCCTCTGATGATGGCTGCTGTGACATTGGATGACGGCGGACAGACGAAGGAGGCGAGGATCGCGGCGGCAGGATCCGGTAAGTATGTTATGGGGCGAAAATAGCGTACCTTTGGAATATAAGACGCACCCACTTTTTCCCCCTAGTTTTGGGGAAGAAAAAGTGCGTCTTATATTCCGAAAAATATCTAGCATCAGCCCTCCCCCCCCCCCCCCCCCCGATGGACAAAATGGACAAACCAGGTAGAGGAAGAGGTAGAGGCAGACCCAGAGGAAGGCCACCTGGCACCGGCAGGTCTGTGCGAGGTCATGTTGATGTGATTTTGTGCGGCCCTGGCCCACAGTACAGTGCTCAGAAGAAGGCACGTGCCATCACTTCCCAAGATCAGGACGTGATTGACTATTTAACACAGAACACCTCATCTCCCGCAGCCACCAGCGCTACTACAAGCACCACATCCGCTGCATTTGACACTTCGCAGGAGTTATTTGGTGTGGAAATCACTGATTCACAGCCAATACTGCTACAACAAGATGAAGGTGCTAAGCAAGTTACACCACCTCATACGTCTGAGTTAGGTGGCGATAGTATGGACGTAACGTGTGAGGAGGGGGATGATGAAGTACTTGGTGTTAGTGCAGTTTTGGAGGTGTCTGAGGAAAGCAAAGCTGGGCAGGGGGATTATGATGCCGATTATACGGATGCCACGTATGTTCCCAATAGAGGAGATGACTTGGGGGACAGTTCAGAGGGGGAGTCAGAGAGGAGTAGGAGGAGACGAGTCCATAAAAGAAGCAGAGGGAGCTCGTCCTCAGAAACAGCTGGGGGCAGTGTCCGGCGCCATGTATCGCCAGCTATGGACAGCTAGCCAACATGCCCTTCAACGTCAGCTGCTGATGCCACCATAGAGCCATCACCCCAGGGGGCTCAGTGGTTTGGAAATTTTTTAACGTGTGTGCCTCAGATCGGAGCAAAACCATCTGTTGTCTCTGCTTCCAAAAATTAAGCCGTGGAAAGGCCAACACTCACGTAGGGACAAGTGCCTTACGAAGGCACCTGGAGAAAAGGCACAAACAGCTATGGCAAGAATACCTGAGGAAAAACAGCACTCAAAAGACAAGCCACCCTCCTCCTCTTCCTCCTTCACGTGCATCATCTTCAGCCGCTTTCTCCCTTGCACCTTTACAGCCACCCTCCTCCATGCCGCCTCTGCCCTTGAGCGGTTCCTGCTTCTCTGCCCACAGCAGCCAGGTGTCCGTGAAGGAAGTCTTTGAGCGGAAGAAGCCAATTTCTGCCAGTCACCCTCTTGCCCGGGGTCTGACAGCTGGCGTGGCGGAACTATTAGCTCGCCAGCTATTACCATACAAGCTGGTGGAGTCAGAGGCTTTCTATAAATTTGTGGCCATTGGGACACCGCAGTGGAAGATACCAGGCCGCAATTATTTTTCAAAAAAGGCCATACCCAAACTGTACTGTGCAGTTGAGGGGCAAGCGGTGTCATCTCTTGCGAAGAGCGTTGGGTCAAGGGTCCACCTGACCACGGATGCCTGGTCTGCCAAGCACGGGCAGGGCCACTACATTACATACACAGCCCATTGGGTCAACCTGGTGACCGATGGCAAGCAGGGAGTACTTGGCTGCGCAGCGGACCAACTTGTGACACCTCCATGGCTTGCAGGCAGGCCTCGTGCCACCTCCTCTCCTTCTCCTCCTGCGACCTCCTCTTCGCTGTCATCCACCTCCTCCTTGGCTGAGTGGCAGTTCAACTCTAGTGGTGCTGCCATCTCCTCCTCTCCAGCTACACAGCCCCATCTCCCCAGAGCCTATGCTGCATGCCAGGTAAGACGGTGCCACGCCATTTTAGACATGTCTTGCCTCAAAGCGGAGAGTCACACTGGACCAGCTCTCCTGGCTGCTCTTAACAAAGAGGTGGAGCAATGGCTGACCCCGCACCAGCTGGAGATCGGCAACGTGGTGCGTGACAACGGCAGCAATCTCCTTTCCACTTTGAAAGCTGACACATGTACCCTGCATGGCACATGTGCTGAATCTGGTCGTGCAAAGATTTGTGTCAAAGTACCCAGGCTTAGAGGACGTCCTGAAGCAGGCCAGGAAGTTGTGTGGGCATTTTAGGCGGTCTTACACGACCATGGTACGCTTTGCGGACATTCAGCGGAGAAACAACTTGCCGGTGAGATGCTTGATATGTGATGGCCCGGCTCGCTGGAATTCGACCCTGCTCATGTTCTCTCGCCTGCTAGACCAGGAGAAAGCCGTCACCCAGTACCTGTACAATTACAGTAGAAGGACACAATCTGGGAAGATGGTGATGTTGTGGCCCAACAACTGGACACTTGTCACGCTTGGTGGTGTATTCTCCACAGTCAGCATGCAACACATAAGCTGACGTGAAGGAGGTACACACACCAGCACAAGGAATCAGGATATCCCCAGTTTAGTGGAGGAGAGGACTGACTCCAATAGGAGATTGTGGCGCACAGAGCCGGTGCAGATCCGAACGGCCACAAACAATACTTTCGTGATAACGTTTCAGTGCAAAGTAGCGCTGAGCGCATAAACCAGAACTGAGGAGATCAGGACAGGTAGACAGAATGAACGCTTGCTTAAAGAGTAACTGTCAGGCTGCAAAAGCTAATTTAAACATCTATTCTCCTGTGTTAAACAGTTTAGAAGGAAGCCAAAAAGGCAATACTGCAGTTAAAAATCTCTCTTACTTTAGATGTTTGCTGACAGCAAGGCTCCGTATTCCCAGGCTCCTAAGGAGGACGCAAGCCGAATAACAGATACTGCAAAGCATTCTGGGGCCCTCCCCTGGCTGCTAGTAAGGCTCAAGTTTCAACAGCATGTAACAGTCTAGCTCACAGCACTAGTAAATCTTGGGCAGAGTACACTGCAGGAGTCCGCTATTGTTCCTAGCCACATGGCTAATTAATATTCACTGCACAGTAGTGTTATTCATTACCAGCGTTTGTGAGAGTGGAATCATCAGGAAGCAGGCAGGACATGACAACACATTTGGCTTCATAGGAGACAGACAAACATGGAACCTGCCATGAGCTGTCAGGAGCATCATTCTCTGCAAATACTATATAAAAATTATGTGAAGTACAAACATGGACAGTGAAATGCATATGTAATGTAAGTACAGCCAATCTTTAGCTACTGATATATGTGTTTATTTTCTCTGAGACCTTATACCTAACAGCTCCTCTTTAACTAGCTTTTACTTAGTGACAGCAAGTGTCCACAACAAGACAGACTGGAATGAGGCAGCCAATGCGTTTGCAGCGATGGCGTGCCTCACAAAGACAGGACAGGATAGTCAGGAAATAGCAGGATCAAGATAGATGAACTGTTATGATCATGTCTGCAGCGTTTATTGCTGGCTGCAGTGGTATTGTAACCCAAGCAGTTCTGATGTCATTACATGCATTTTCTTGCATAGTTTGGTTTGCACTTGAACTAGTTGCTGATTCCATCTGCAGTCACTCTGAAATTAATGACAGTTTGACATGCTCTTGTGTAAACAAACATTGTCTGCTGCAGTGGAGGGGCAGTCCCTTTCCTGCAGGCTGCATATCATTGTCTGCCTTTTCCTGCTATCAGCCTGTGATTAATTACCATTCACTTGTGTGGGAATCTGCAGGTCTGCTCCCATTGGATGACCTCAGTATAAAGAACTGCTTCCTGCAATGTCTCATGGGCTACCATAGTCTCAGACTAGCTGTTACTCTGCTCGTGCCCCACCTCGTTCCTGGTCCGTGTGGACTGCGCTGACTCCTGCGAAGGGGTCAGCGAGTCCTCCTAGTTCTGCTCTTGTTCTAGAAGTTGTTACTTGCTTGTCTTGTGTCATATATTGGTTCATCGCCAATATATACGCATACTTGCGCATTTTGTTATTTTCCTTGTATCCGTGTTACGTTGATATATCAGTGTTGCTGATATATACGTACACGAACTGTTTATTTCCTGTGTTCAGTTAGTCAGTTTTCCAGCACGTTTTGGTAGTTTGCGCGTATCGTGAACACCCGTGCTGAGCTAGTTATCCTGTTCCTGGTCCTGTTTGTGGATTGCGTTCATCTCTGCGAAGAGATAACGAATCCTTCTGAATCCTGTTCTGTTACTGTTTGTGGATTGCGTTCATCTCTGCGAAGAGATAGCGAATCCTTCTGAGTCCTGTTCCCTGTATTATTCCAGTCCTAGTCAGCGTTCCTGCTTATGTCATATATCGGTTCATTGCCGATATATACATATGTTAGTCAGACCTTACAAATAGTTTCATTGATAGCTGTAATTGTAATACGCTAGGAAAACATACTTATTGTATATTTATCTGTGTTACGTTCATCTATCTCGATCCTGCTATTTCCTGTCTCTCCTGTCCTGTCTTTGTGAGGCACGCCATCGCCGCAACGCATTGGCTGCCTCATTCCAGTCTGTCTGGTTTTGGACGCTTGCTGTCGCTAAGTAATCGCTAGCTAGCAAGCGTTCATTCTGTCTACCTGTCCTGATCTCCTCAGTCCTGGTTTATGCGCTCAGCGCTACTTTGCGCTGAGACGTTATTACGAAAGTGTTTGTGGCTGTTCAGATCTGCACCGGCTCTGTGCACCACAATCTCCTATTGGAGTCAGTCCTCTCCTCCACTAAACTGGGGATATCCTGATCCCTTGTGCTGGTGTGTGTACCTCCTTCACGTCAGCTTATGTGTTGTATGCTGACTGTGGAGATTACACCCCCAAGCTTAACATTATGGTAGCCCCATTACCAATCCCCATTGTGGGGGGGGTTCCCAGCAAAAATGACACTGTTTGTTATGGTTCCTGTTCCTTTAAGAAATTTGAGAAGCTCAATTCTGAAACAGAAAATGAGTTTTTTTCTGAATGTGCCAGGTTCCTGGCCAATACTGAGCTCCAGGCTACTCCTGTTTCAACGTGGGCCCCCCAGCTAGTTTATGTTTTATTTAAGGGAAGATTGTTTCAGTGGGCCTACGATGTCTTGGATCATACCAATTTAAAAGAAAGACCACTGGAATTTCTAGCGTTTGTGATCCATAACTGGCTGCGCAAAACCGATTTGCCTAGCCCTTTTGATAAGCTCCTGGCAGCTTGTCAATCAGCTGCTCCTTCTACTGCCTACAAAAATAATCAGCAAGCAGATAATTGTTCTGATAACTTTTCTTCTGCTAAGGCAGCAGGGTCTAAAGCCAAACGTAAACGCTCCAAAAGAAAAGCGTTACAATCAGCGGAGTCGTTGCCCTTGGCGACTGCGCATCAGATCTGTAATGAGACTCCGCCAGTAGCAGATAATGAAATTCAGTCACCATTCAGGGGAGTCAAATGGACCTATGAAACTACTAATGAACTTTCATTGCTAGCCAGGGAAAATAAAAGTTCTTGTTTAAATGAATTATCTGAATATGATTATGAAGATATATTACAGAGTATTGAACAGATCAATTTATTCGTGCAGCAAGGGAAATTTGCATACACTACAGTTCAACACTTGCTACAGGTATTGGAGATCCTTAGGAATAAGAAATCGGCCAATCACCTGCTAAATAACCCAATGTATGTTTCTGCCACTAACACATTTGCAAACTATGATCAGCCGGAATGCTCAGCTGTTAAATATGCATGGGATCCTCCATTTGAGAAGGGAGAGATGGAAGCCCTGGTCTATGAATGGAAGAAAGATGCAAGTTCATTTTGTCAGTTTTACAGTGCAAAAAGTGAATTAGTATTGAATGCATGCATTAAGTCTGCCTATAACCTAATAAAAACTGGTGTGTGTGGGTATGACTTTGTGGCTCCATTGATCGATGTGTGGAGAATGATTCTGGACGAATTTTATGCGATTCAATCAGTTGATACCAGGGAAGACACACTGTCAAGTGGAGATTGTTCCACTTCCTCAGTTCCTGAGGACTCGCCTGCTTCAGCACCTTTGGCTGATTCAGCGAGTGATTCAGAGCTCCTTTTGTGTGAAATTGAAGTTCCTGTAATTCCACCCTGTACCATGGATAACTCAGTGTTACTTCCCAGTAAGACAGAAATTACTAATACTTCCTTAATCTTGCCCTGCACAAATTTCTCAGCAGAGGACCCAGAGGTCCTGCTGACTTCTGAGTCCAGCCTAGCCAGTACTCATGAGTCTTTGTTCAGTGAAACAGACACCAGAAAAATCTTGCCTGTCTCTGCAAACACTTCTGCAGAAATTACCTGTGTTAATAAAGTTCAACTCCTGTCTGATCCAGCAGATGCCAATAGATGCACTACATCAGTTTCTGAGTCCCAGCAATCCTGTCCAGAAATCTCAGAACCCCAGCATCTGAATTTTCCAATTTCACAATTGAATGGTGATTTAGATGCGCAAACATTGTGTTTTGATCTTCCTGTTTCTACACCTCACTCTAGTTTCATGAATAACTCAGAGCGTCTGCTATGTGAGTCCGAAATCGCAGAATTATTACCGTGTTCAGAAAATGTTCCAGTGAACTTGCCCTGTACCATGAATTGTGCAGTAGATCTCTCCAATGAAACTCCGGTCACAGAATCATTATGCTGTCCAGCAGGTGCTTCCATGGTTTTGCCCTGCAGTGTGGACTGTTCGGTGATCCTGTCCAGTGAAGCTGTGGTCACAGAGTCTTATGCTTCACCTAGTACTTTGGATACTTCAAACCCTCTAGCAGAACAGTCTGAGGCACTGCTTACCTCAGTTGGTGTTGCAGTAATATTCACTTGTCTAGCAGCTGTTTTGGAATTACAGTCTGCTCTAATAAAACTTGATGAATTTCTGCCCAGCGAAGCAGAAGCCATTGAAATATTGTCCTCGTCAGCAAGTGTGTTAGATACCTTGCCCTGTACACAGTCTGATTTAACCAATGTTGTTGAGTCCCTCTCCAGTGTTGTAACAGCCGAGGAACTCCAGCCCTGTCCTCTGAATGTTTCAAAAGTCTTGCCCTGTAACATGGATAATTCTGACTCGCTGGAAAAAATAATAGAAATCTCAGAATTTCAGTCCGGGTTAATGAGTGTTTCTGAAACCCAGCCCTGTATCCTGGAAAATTCTGGTTCTCTGGCCGGTGTGGCAGAAGTTCCTGAGTCCCCTTCCTGTCCAGTGAGTTACTCAGTTTTGCCTAGTTCAGTGGGGATTGCTGCACTACTGACTTGTTTTGCAGCCCTTCATGAGCTCCAATCCAGTGTATTTGATGAGTCTCTGTCTAGTCCAGAAGAAGTTATGGGAACCCTGTCTAGTTCGGTGCATACATCAGAAGATTTGTCCTGTTTTGTAAATGCCCCTGAACATGATTTGTTAATAACTTTGCTGGAATCAGAGACATCTAAGTCTAATCCTGCATTTTTTAGTGACAATCCAGTAACTGTGAAGTCTAGTCATGATGATTTTTTTTTGCCCAGTCCTGGTTTCGGTCCTACCTTGACTGACTTTGAGGTTTGCAGTTCCTTGACATGCCCAGAAGTCTCTCTTGTGCCAGTGTGCCCAGATGTGCTTCGTATGCCAGAGTGCCCAAGTGTGTCTGTGTTGGCGTGCTCACACGCTTCCCTAGTGGAGACATGTTCTGATGTTGCCGGTTGGCCTGCATGCCCGGAGATGGTTCTGGTCCCTAAAAACCCTGATCTTGATGTTTGTCCTTGTGACCCTGACTCTAGAGTTGCCCTGGGTTCCATGGGGGTTCTTGATGGTTCTCCATGTGAGCCTAAGGGGCGTTCTGACCTGTGGGGATCTCTTTGGAGCTTCCAAGTGTTCTGGAAGATCTCTGAGGAAACTTGTCCTGGTGCCTTGGACTGGTTCAACGGTGGGTTTTGTGTTGGTGGGGACAGTTCCGGTGGGCATTGCAAAGGCTTTGGCGTTTTTGGACGGTCCCGAGAAGGCGGTGGGTATCGCTCAGAGAGTTTCTGGGGGCTTTTCTCTGGAAGTCGTGGTTCTGATGGGTATCACGCTGGGGCTTGTGGTGCTGACGGGCATGGTTCTGTAGGTTCTGGTTCTGATGGGTCCAGTCTTGTGGGGACTGATTCTGGAATTTGGTCTTGCCGGGCTGTCCCGGTCATCATGAATTATCAGTCAGATTGTTTTGTTGGGAATTTCAGTTTCAAAAAGCGTCTGGTATCCGCTTTTAAGGGGGGGGGTAATGTTATGATCATGTCTGCAGCGTTTATTGCTGGCTGCAGTGGTATTGTAACCCAAGCAGTTCTGATGTCATTACATGCATTTTCTTGCATAGTTTGGTTTGCACTTGAACTAGTTGCTGATTCCATCTGCAGTCACTCTGAAATTAATGACAGTTTGACATGCTCTTGTGTAAACAAACATTGTCTGCTGCAGTGGAGGGGCAGTCCCTTTCCTGCAGGCTGCATATCATTGTCTGCCTTTTCCTGCTATCAGCCTGTGATTAATTACCATTCACTTGTGTGGGAATCTGCAGGTCTGCTCCCATTGGATGACCTCAGTATAAAGAACTGCTTCCTGCAATGTCTCATGGGCTACCATAGTCTCAGACTAGCTGTTACTCTGCTCGTGCCCCACCTCGTTCCTGGTCCGTGTGGACTGCGCTGACTCCTGCGAAGGGGTCAGCGAGTCCTCCTAGTTCTGCTCTTGTTCTAGAAGTTGTTACTTGCTTGTCTTGTGTCATATATTGGTTCATCGCCAATATATACGCATACTTGCGCATTTTGTTATTTTCCTTGTATCCGTGTTACGTTGATATATCAGTGTTGCTGATATATACGTACACAAACTGTTTATTTCCTGTGTTCAGTTAGTCAGTTTTCCAGCACGTTTTGGTAGTTTGCGCGTATCGTGAACACCCGTGCTGAGCTAGTTATCCTGTTCCTGGTCCTGTTTGTGGATTGCGTTCATCTCTGCGAAGAGATAACGAATCCTTCTGAATCCTGTTCTGTTACTGTTTGTGGATTGCGTTCATCTCTGCGAAGAGATAGCGAATCCTTCTGAGTCCTGTTCCCTGTATTATTCCAGTCCTAGTCAGCGTTCCTGCTTATGTCATATATCGGTTCATTGCCGATATATACATATGTTAGTCAGACCTTACAAATAGTTTCATTGATAGCTGTAATTGTAATACGCTAGGAAAACATACTTATTGTATATTTATCTGTGTTACGTTCATCTATCTCGATCCTGCTATTTCCTGTCTCTCCTGTCCTGTCTTTGTGAGGCACGCCATCGCCGCAACGCATTGGCTGCCTCATTCCAGTCTGTCTGGTTTTGGACGCTTGCTGTCGCTAAGTAATCGCTAGCTAGCAAGCGTTCATTCTGTCTACCTGTCCTGATCTCCTCAGTCCTGGTTTATGCGCTCAGCGCTACTTTGCGCTGAGACGTTATTACGAAAGTGTTTGTGGCTGTTCAGATCTGCACCGGCTCTGTGCACCACAATCTCCTATTGGAGTCAGTCCTCTCCTCCACTAAACTGGGGATATCCTGATCCCTTGTGCTGGTGTGTGTACCTCCTTCACGTCAGCTTATGTGTTGTATGCTGACTGTGGAGATTACACCCCCAAGCTTAACATGAACGTAACACAGACCAAAATACAATAAGTATGTTTTCCTAGCGTATTACAATTACAGCTATCAATGAAACTATTTGTAACGTCTGACTAACATATGTATATATCGGCAATGAACCGATATATGACATAAGCAGGAACACTGACTAGGACTGGAGCAATACAGGGAACAGGACTCAGAAGGATTCGCTATCTCTTCGCAGAGATGAACGCAATCCACAAACGGTAAAAGAACAGGATTCAGAAGGATTCGTTATCTCTTCGCAGAGATGAACGCAATCCACAAACAGAACCAGGAGCAGGATAACTAACTCAGCACGGGTGATCACGATACGCGCAAACTACCAAAACGTGCTGGAAAGCTGACTAACTGAACACAGGATATAAACAGTTCGTGCACGTATACATCAGCGACACTGATGTATCAACGTAACACGAATACAAGGAAAATAATAAACGTGCTGGTATGCATATATATTGGCAATGAACCAATATACCAATATATGATGCAAGACCAGCAAAGTATCTTTAGAACAAGAAACACGATCTGGGGCTGAAGCAACAGCAAGACAGGCTTAAACTGAAACTATGATAGCCCAAGGAGCCCTGCAGGAAGCAGATCTTTATACTGAGGTCATCCAATGGGAGCAGACATGCAGATTCCCACACAGGTGAATGATAATCAGTCACAAGCTGACAGCAGGAAAAGGCAGACAAAGCTATGCAGCTTGCATGGATAGAGATCAGAACTGCCTGAGCTGCAGCACTACTACTGCCAGCACCACCTGCTGCAGAAGCGATCATAACAACACTGATGCGAAATGCATGCAGGCTCATGCGGCCGTTTGAGGAGGTGACCAACCTGGTGAGTCACGCTGAAGGCACCATCAGCGACTTGATCCCCTACGCTTACTTCCTGGAGCGTGCCGTGCGTAGAGTGGTGGATAAATCTGTGGAGGAGCGTGAAGAAGAACAATTACGGCAGGAGGAGTCGTGGGAGCAATTTTCATCCGAACCAGATGTTTCCTCAACACCTAGTGCAACACAGAGGGGGGAGGAGGAGGAAGAAGAGGAGTCGTGTGGGGAAGAAGAGGAGTCAGACTTGGATGATGATGAGGAAGGTGTTTCTGTGGAGGAGGAAGAGGCGGCGGCAGAAGAACAACCGCAGCAGCAGTCACAGGGGGCTTGTGCTGCTCCACGTTCCCGTGGTATTGTTCGCAGCTGGGGGGAGGAAGAGGACTTGCGTGGCATCACTCAGGAAGAGTAAGAGGAGATGGAGAGTATGTCTGGATCCGACTTTGTGCAGATGGCCTCTTTCATGTTGTCCAGCCTGTTGAGGGACCCCCGTATAAAAAAACTCAAGGGGAATGACCTGTACTGGGTGGCCACGCTACTAGACCCTCGGTACAGGCACAAAGTGGCAGACCTGTTACCAACTCAACAGAAGGCGGAAAGGATGCAGCACTTGCAAAACAAGCTGGCAATGATGCTTTACACTGCGTTTAAGGGTGATGTGACAGCATAACGCAATACAGGTACCACTGGCAGTAATCCTCCTCTTCCCAAGTCTACGCAGGCAAGGACAGTATGCTCCAGTGATCTCATGGTGATGTCGGACATGCGGACATTCTTTAGTCCAACGCCTCGCCGTAGCCCTTCCGGATCCACCCTCCATCAACGCCTGTAGAGACTGCGAGCAGTGACGATGAACCCTTGGACTACTGGGTGCGCAGGCTTGACCTGTGGCCAGAGCTGTCCCAATTTGCCATCCAACTTCTCTCTTGCCCTGCCGCAAGCGACCTGTCAGAAAGGTCCTTCAGTGCAGTTGGAGGCATTGTCACTGAGAAGAGAAGTCGCCTAAGTCACAAAAGTGTTCAGTACCTCACCTTTATCAAAATGAATGAGGCATGGATCCCAGAGGGCTACTGCCCGACCAAGTCAGTCCCCACACACAGCATCTCTGCCTGCAGGCCGCTTGCCTTCTCCACCACCACCAACTCTAGGCGGACTCTAGGCGGATTCCTGAATTTTTAAGGCCGCTGCAGGCAGCGGCTGCTATACTAATTTTTCTGATGCGTGTACATGCCTGCCTAATTTTTCTGGCTGCACTGCGGGCGGCTGCAACAAAAAGCAAAAGGCATGTAGATGTGCCCATCCCCCTTCGTGATCATTACCTTGCCGCAGTGAAGGGGCTTGCGTATCACAATGAAGCAATGACCACCGGCTATATGAGTGTCTCGAGGAGTGGCACACCAAAGATAATAAGGTCGTTGCTTCATTGTGGTCAGACCAAATTTGATCAGCTGGACATTTACTGTTGTTCTATCATTGAGCTACCACAGCCCAGCGGCCATATGGCCTGGAAAACCGCCACGGCCTGCATTCTGGCCATGTTGCGCACCAGTCCAGCACGGCCGTCACTACGTAAACAGCTGTTTGCGGTGCGTTACACATTGAGTTTGGTGTGTCAGTGTGAAGCAGTACTCTAATTACACTCCCTGATTGATGTATACACATGCAAGATGTTTGAAAGCACTTTAGGCCTGCAATTTAGCATTCAATGTGATTTCTGCCCTTAAAACGCTGCTTTGCGTCAAATCCAGATTTTTCCCCGGGACTTTTGGCGTCTATCCCACTCCGCCATGCCCCCCTCCAGGTGTTAGACCCCTTGAAACATGTTTTCCATCACTTTTCTGGCCAGCATAAGTGTTTCTATTTTTCAAAGTTCGCCTCTCCATTGAAGTCTATTGCGGTTCGCTAAAGTTTGCGCGAACCAAAATTTCCGCGAACCGAAATTCGGAGGTTCGCGACATCTCTACTTGTTGGCAGTTTAAAGGCAAGCACACCTGAAGCGAGAGGGATATGCAGGCTGACAAATTTATTTCTTTTTAAAGCAAGCCTGAGGTAAAAAAAAAAAAAAAAACCCAGATACTCACCTATGGACACACACTGGCAATCCAGCGCAGGAGATGTGGGCGCAGCAGTGAGTAAATTCAGCGCCGTCAGAGGACGGAGCTGAAATTACTTATAAAACTCTATAATTCGTCCTTCAGCTATAGCTGGAAGCCGAATTTTTTCACTCCCCACTATCCACTTGGACCTAGAGGGGGAATAGTATTTAACGTCGCCAGGAACTTGTGCAACAACAAGATACGCCATACCAAGTCTCCTCCTACGCCCTATGGAGAGTGGAGGCTCTGGTTCCTACAGAGCCTTCTAGTTCTTCTCACAGTCCCCTCATTCCAGTGCCGTCACCTCCGGTAGCAGTATTTGACCAGTGGGTGGAATACTGCTCTGTGCCATCACGGGAGGCTCCTGAAGATGGCAGCTCTGTACTGTGCATGCGCAAGTACGCATGAGCACGCAGGAGTGCCTGCGCAGTGCGGAGTCCCCAGTCTTTGGGAGCACTCTGGTTCTTGAAGTCTTCTGAAGCATCGTGGGCTGTATTAGATAACCCCCCCCCCCCCGGCTGCTTCCTCTTTTAAAATTCCTGGTCGGCCTCTCTCCTCCATTCTCCTTCAGCTTCCTTCACAGCAGCACGTCCCCCCCCCTCCCCCTCAAAGAAAAGTTTGGTCTGGATAGCGATCCTCCAGCTAAAAAGGTTGGGGACCCCTGCTTTACAGAACCCAGAGCCTCTCCTCTCTATAGATAAGTATCTGGGTTTTTTTTTATACTTATCTGTTTTATTTTTCATACTTGCTCTAAACAATGCTGGTGCCTGGCTGTCCAGCTGATCCTCTGCCTCTTACACGTTTAACTATAGACCCTGTCCATGAACAAGCATGCACATTAGATGTTTCTGACTCAAGTCTGAATGGGTTAGCTTCATGCTTGTTTCAGGTGTGTGATTCAGACTCTACAGACTGCCAATCAACTGGTATTGTTTAAAAAGAAATAAAAATGGCAACCTCCATATCCCACTCACTTCAGGTCCCCTTTAATACATTTTATGATGGTATTTATTACTATCTTTACCATAAGATGTTATATTTACAAACAAGATGAACAAGTGTTTTTCAGCTGCTCATTCATATATTTAGATTGTATATGTATACTTGCTCCTTACTATTTAGTTTGTACTATGTTATGTACAGCGATATGGAAGATGTTGGTGCAGGTATAAATAGAAAAATAATAATGGATAATTAATAAACATAAACGAAAAAAATATGCAGATTTGGTGCTGTCTTTCTTTCCCTGTGTAGAAAAAAAACAGACTGTGTGACTATGTAATCTCTCAGGGCTTGTTCAGTGCAGGAAAGTCCCTTTGTGCAGCACTCTCATGATCCGCCTTCCTGTAAACCACGCAAATATTTCTAAGAGAAACTGAAAGTACCAGAGTCAGAGAACGCTGAGGCCAGAAGGAGTGCGAGAGGGGCTGAAGACAAGGCGAGCAGACAAAAGAGAGAATAGAGGCCATAGCAGGACCCGCAGCCCGGATTAGGGAGGAGACCTCAGGAAACTTGCAGCCATGGCTAAAGCGTGCACTCTGAAGATTACCCCAGCAAACAAGGAAAAGGTAACTGCAGCTTTCAACTTCAG
This sequence comes from Hyperolius riggenbachi, assembly GCF_040937935.1. NCBI lineage: Eukaryota > Metazoa > Chordata > Amphibia > Anura > Hyperoliidae > Hyperolius > Hyperolius riggenbachi. Next base: position 488,453,272 of record NC_090646.1, on the reverse strand, counting down.
CAGAGCTTGTGGGAAACACGGAAAACTCTAATTAAAACAAATTGAAGATGTTGGTCTTAAACAATACCAGGCAAGTTCACTTGCTCTTCTTACATAATTCCACTGTGCTGGATACTGTTATATTACATTCTGGGCCTAGTTAGTTACTGAGAACAGGAAGTAGCACTAGTCTGTATAATCAGAAGATGGGACGTTCGGATCTTTTCAATGATTCGGATGATTCGAATCGGATCATTGAAAAGATCCGGATCTTTGATCCGAATCTCGGATCATTTTACTAGGGAACCATTCGGGGGTGAAATGACTAGCAGGACAGGGAAGGGGAGGAGGGTGGACACACAGAGAAGGGGAGAAGATGGACAGAGGGCAGGGAGTGGACAGAGAAGGGAGGAGCAGAGAGCAGAAATGTTTGTTTGCACACAATACCCACATGCTGCAATCATATGCTTTACATATATTTCATCTATATGTTCATCTGTATACTTTGAATGCACATGTCTCACAGTGAAAGAAAGCATTCCCAGAAGTGAAGTGCAGCTGTTTAGAGCAGTGCAGGAGGATCATATTGCACAGCAATCACAGTGCCTGCCCTTCTAGCCCAGCACGCTGCCTGCAAAGTTACTGAGCTGTGCCAAAAGTTTCCAATTTGTTTACTGTGCACAACTACGGAACAGACAGCCTAAAATGAGCAGCACATTATAGCCAGTATGTGTGCTCTACACATATCTGGCAGTGGCATCGATGTCCCCTCTCTCTCATCTACCTGTCCCTGCAAGCCTGGCTCCCCTCCAACAGAGCGATCCATCTCTGCTCTGCTTCCAGGACCCCGCTGTCCGGTGAGAGGGGGACGTGCCGCTCCTGGCCCCGCCCCCTTTGTGCTCCGAATCACTCATTTTGATGATTCGGATGATTCGACTCACAAAAGAGATTCGGATCAAAGATCTGAATCGTTCATGATCCGGACAACACTAATCAGAATATACAGGAAAGGCTGAGGATGTTCTTTACTCGCACCAACAAAACTTTATTAAAAAATACAGTTCAGGTGTAGCACACAAACAAAGATGGCACTAATTGTTTAAACCCATTCAGGTGCATAAAGTAGCCCATGTGACTGCAGGGGGGTCCAGATGTGTGGATGGGCCCTAACGATTACTAACCGTCACTTGTTTTATAACCCTTGTATGATAAACCTCTGTGTTGTGATGGTCACCAAGGGAGTTAAGGGAAGGGTTGTCAACATTAAGGGGGCTCCATTCAAGATTTGTTGGGGACCCCCATGATTTGTAGTTATGCACCTGAACCTGTTGCCTTCCTCTTCTTCCCAATAGTAATTCATACACGTACTGTATATATTATATATACTTTTTTAATTATCTTAGTACATTCAAGTTATGTGTTATCGCATGACTTGTCGGCAAATCACATGAATTGTCGGCAAATTATTTTTATTTATATAGCACCAACATCTTCCGTAGCGCTGTACATAGTATAAAACAAGTATCAGGGAACAAATATACATGAGAGATTCAAGACACTGTACAGTCATGACATTCAATACAAATAAATACATAGTTATATTTACCACATGTTCATGTGGTAAATTACAGCAGTATGAGAAATGGAGCTTCTGGAGTGGCAGCTTGACCCTAAACCCTAACATACCGATTTAGGTTGTGAGCAGCAGCTTGGCCAGACCATCTACCACTCCTCTGATGCTGGCTCCCACAAGGGGCAGCGGAAATTACATATAGGTGATAGTGCAGCCAGTACATGGGTATGATTTAAAGAGAGCTGGAGGTGTGCTCAAAACCAAAAAAGTAGGCTACCTGATCCGCAGGGCTGAGTGGATCAGGTAACCGCAAAAAATGCTGCTCCCCGCCGCTCCTGTGGGCCACAATGAGACTGTTGTCTCATAGCATGCAGGGAGGCGGGGGAGTGGCAGGAGGCGCGGCCAGAGGGAGAGAGCTGGGGGGGGGGGATTCAGAGGGGGGGGGGGGGGTTCAGAGAGCTGCAGTTGGGGGACACAGAGCCTTGTCATTAGGCAGAGAACATGGCTCCGTGTCTCATCTGCCCACCGAAGATCCACCTCTGGTTCTCTTTAAAAGCAGCAGCTTTCCAGTATGCCCCCTCAAAGAAAAACATGCTGTCATTACGCAACAAGCAGAAAGGGGGGGGGGGGGGGGGGGACTACACGCTTAAAATTGGTTTGTTTGTACAGAATATTTCATGAGAGAAGTATAGACAGCCCTGAACAAAGCAGTATATAGTGAATGAAGGCCTGTACAAGGTGGATCTCCTCTGCATGTTTTGCACAGTCATTGCTGCGTGGAACGTTTCAGCAGTACCCATGTGACCTGGCAAACTTCTATGCTTGTAATTAGTTGTGGGTTCAGCTCATAAGTATATTTGTAGAGTAACAGCATTCTATCATCTGAGCTCACTATACTTTTGGAATGATTCAGAAGATAATAGACTTAACTAGGGGATTTTTACCAAGGACCCGGAAGTGATAGCAATGACATACAAACTAACCTTACTGCAGCTTATAAAAACACAAGCTATGTATTGTAGTTCATTATAAATTATTAATTTTCCACCACTAGCTCACATCTTTCAGTAGGGCTGGGCAAAGAGTGCAAAGTGCAGTTAGCCACAGCAGCCAGTCAGACTATTGGTCTTTTCACTTATGTCAATACAGTAAACTGAGTTCTAATTGGTTTCTATAAGTTGCTCTGTTTTTTACATTACTGATTAAAGTGTACCTGAAATGGTACACTGGCCCTTATATTCTTACCTGGGACTTCCTCCAGGTCCACGAACACCATGGCTTCCCTCGTTATCCTCTTCAGCCCCTCTGTTCTGGCGCTACGACTCCCGGTCAGTCACCACCAGTAGTGGGCTTCTGCGCATGCGGCATGTCCCCACCATCCTCCCGTCCCCAGGAGCATCCTGCACCTGCGGAGTACTACTGCACAGGCGCAGAACACTCCAGGCCGTGGGAGCGCGATGAGCGGGGCGCTCGTGGCCGAGCTGCACGTGCGTAGAATCCCGTGACTGCCCGGCAGAACGGAGGGGAATAACGGCAGAACAGATCGGCTGAAGAGGATGGCGAAGGAGGCATCGGTGCTCATGGAGCTGGAGGAAGTCCCAGGTAAGTATAAATAGGGGCTAGGAACCATTTCATGTTCACTTTAAAGTGGACCCAAACCAAACATTTTTTTAATTAAAAAGATTTAGTTGCACCACTCTAACACATACAAAGATAAATAAACACTCCTTCAAACCTATGAGCATTTCAGTGCATGCTTTTCAGCCATCTCTTTTAATAACTAGGGTTATACTGGGGGCAGTAATTAGCAATTCCTCCATTGCAGGACACCACCTAATCCACCAGTTTGCCAGATTTTGTCCGGCAATTTGAAAGGAAGGGAGGGGTTCCTACAATAAATGTAAAATATTTTATATTTGTCATCATGCAACTGAAAAAAGGCTGCTATTTATTATTATAATTTAGAAAATAGATTTTATTTCTGAAATCTTGTATTTTTAATTTGGGTCCACTTTAAGCACATGCCTTTAGTACATTTAGTAGGCATTTAAGAGATGGAGGTATTTTAAAAAAAATTGTACATACCTGCGGCTTCCTCTAGGCCTGACCGTCCACCTGCTCCAGCTGGATCCTCCACAATTTGGCAGCAAAGTCCTCCAGTCTGGGGCGTACTGTGCATGCACGTTCGTGCGTCTGCCTTTCCCGCGTGCTCCCGTCGCCGGGAGCATTCTGCGCGAATCTGCGTAGCACCAAAGTCTGGGGTGCCTAAAGCAATAATGCTATAGTCCACATCCCGCGCAGGTTAATTCCGAAACCCGGCAATTGCAGGACCCTGAATGACTTCTCTCTCCAAGTTGCTATGACTCGGAGTAGGAATAGTATTTAACACCACCCGAATTTGTACAGCAGCAGGGTGAGCCGTCAGCCTGCGTCAAATAGCTCTGCGCCCAAAACTAATGTACGCCGTATTACTGCACAGGTGCTCCTGGCCACTGGAGCGTGACGGGGGAGCACCTGCCTGACTGCACCGGCACCGACTGGCCCTGACTGGAGGGCTTACCGGGGCAAATTGCGGAATATCCAGACGGTGCAGGAGGAGGGAGCGATCAGCTTAGAGGGTGCATGTGCACTTGTGCGCATTCGAACCCTTCAGCCCATGGCATGATGGGGTTAACATGCAGAGTGTGCATACGCAATGCACATATTGTGAACATAGCTTAACCACTTGAGGACCCACCCTTTACCCCCCCTTAAGGACCAGCGCTGGTTTGATTGATCTGTGCTGGGTGGGCTCTGCAGCCCCCAGCACAGATCAGGGTGCAGGCAGGGAGATCAGATTGCCCCCCTTTTTTCCCCCCTATGGGGATGATGTGCTGGGGGGGTCTGATCTCTCCTGCCTGCTGTGGGTGGCGGGGGGGGCACCTCAAAGCCCCCCTCCGCGGCGAAATTCCCCCCTCCCTCTCCTACCTGCTGCCTCCCCCGGTGATCGGGGCTGCACAGGACGGCTATCCGTCCTGTGCAGCCAGTGACAGGACGTCCCCTGTCACATGGCGGCGATCCCCGGCCGCTGATTGGCCGGGGATCGCCGATCTGCCTTACGGCGCTGCTGCGCAGCAGCGCCGTACAAATGTAAACAAAGCGGATTATTTCCGCTTGTGTTTACATCTAGCCTGCGAGCCGCCATCGGCGGCCCGCAGGCTATTCACGGAGCCCCCCGCCGTGATTTGACAGGAAGCAGCCGCTCGTACGAGCGGCTGCTTCCTGATTAATTAGGCTGCAGCTGGCGACGCAGTACTGCGTCGCTGGTCCTGCAGCTGCCACTTTGCCGACGCACGTTATGAGTGTGCGGTCGGCAAGTGGTTAAAGAGAATCTGTATTGTTAAAATCGCACAAAAGTAAACATACCAGTGCGTTAGGGGACATCTCCTATTACCCTCCGTCACAATTTCGCCGCTCCTCGCCGCATTAAAAGTGGTTAAAAACAGTTTTAAAAAGTTTGTTTATAAACAAACAAAATGGCCACCAAAACAGGAAGTAGGTTGATGTACAGTATGTCCACACATAGAAAATACATCCATACACAAGCAGGCTGTATACACCCTTCCTTTTGAATCTCAAGAGATCATTTGTGTGTTTCTTTCCTCCTGCAGCTATCTTCCACTGAAGTGTCAGGCTGTTTCTTTCTGCAGAGTGCAGACAGCTGTGCCTGTATGTAATTCCTCAGTATGTGAAAGCCCAGCCAGCTCAGAGGAGGATTTATCCAGCTTGTAAAAGATAAGAGAGAAGAGAGAAGCTGCCCTAATCTAAATAATACACAGGCAGTGTGCAGAGAGAGGCCTGGAGGGGGGAGATGCATCACAGAACTACAACACTGCAGAACTTGGCAGCCTTCCAGACACAGGCTGACAAGTCTGACAAGAGAGAGATAAGTTGATTTATTACAGAGATGGTGATAGTAGAACGTGCTGCAGTAAGCCAGAACACATTAGAATAGCTTTTGGAACTTGTAGGATGATAAAAAACAGGACGCAATTTTTGTTACGGAGTCTCTTTAAAGTGTACCTGAGACGAGAGACAATTCTCTCGTCTCAGGTTCACTTTAAGCTATGTGCACAATATGTGCATTGCGTATGCACACTCTGCATGTTAACCCCATCATGCCATTGGCTGAAGGGTTCGAATGCGCACAAGTGCACATGCGCTCCCACAGTGGAAGTGCACATGTGCTCTACATTAGTGGAATAGCAGGACTTTTAAAAATTTACTATTTGCACTGAAGGTGCATTTTGCAGGTAGTGGTTAAAGTATGCATGTTATTTTTATTGCACAAAGAATTTCTTTGTAACATGCACAATTTCACATACATTATCCAAAAATGGACCGTGGAACATGCGTTAGGATAACATGGTCTGTTATATCGCTGGGTTGTGACCAAGCCCATACAATTGTATGGGTTGTACATTCATATACAGCAACATAAGGTGCATAGTGTGAATAATGGGCAGTTTTGCCTCGTAATGAAAAGTATGTCCTGTATTTTTAAAGGATACCCGAAGTGACATGTGACATAATGAGATAGACATGTGTATGTACAGTGCCTAGCACACAAATAACTATGCTGTGTTCCTTTTATTCTTTCTCTTTCTGAAAGAGTTGGGGCTCGTTTCCACTATAGCGAATCCGCATGCAGGCACTGCATGCGGATTCGCATAGGCAATACAAGTGGATGGCATTGTTTCCACTTGTCCGTCGTGCGGGTGCGTTTCGGCGTGCGGGAAAAATCTGCACGACAGGATTTCGCGTGCGGCAGGAATGCGGGCGAATCGCCGCTAATGCATTCAATATGGAAATCGCATGCGGCTTTGTCATGCGGATTTCCCCGCGATTTCGCATGTAAAGCAATGGAGCTTTACACAGGCAGTGACATGGTTAAATTCGCCTGGCTCCTTGCCATGCGAAATCGCATGCAAAATCGCCGGTAAATCCGCATGCGGAAACGCATCCGCATGCAATTTCTTCTGCGGTGGAATCCAGGCGATTCTGCACCGCTACAGTGGAAACGAGCCCTTAAATATCAGGTATGTAAGTGGCTGACTCAGTCCTGACTCAGACAGGAAGTGACTACAATGTGACCCTCACTGATAAGAAATTCCCCCTTTTACCTCTTTCTTGCTGTCAGAAGCCATTTTCTGCTTGGAAAGTGTTTTATAGTCAGAATTTCTTATCAGTGAGGGTCACACTGTAGTCACTTCCTGTCTGAGTCAGGACTGAGTCAGCCACTTACATACCTGATAATTTAACTCTTTCAGAAAGAGAAAGAAAAAAAGGAACACAGCATAGTTATTTGTGTGCTAGGCACTGTACATACACATGTCTATCTCATCATGTCACATGTCACTTAGGGTATCCTTTAAATACAATTAATGTTATGCTTATAGTACCTGTGTGTAGCTTTAGTGATTGAACAGGTATGTAGCTCATGCATTCACTGGGAAATGGCCATTATTGTTAAACTCCCTGTTAGGCTGTGGCTGCCGAGCTGGGATGGGCCATGGCAACACAGGTAGGGGTGGCCACAGAGTTTTAGACTTCTTTGGGCAAAACGGCCACAGAAGCTTTACCCACAGGGGTGGGGTTTCACATAAATGGCCATTAATGGCTGTTTATACAATACTGTGACATGTAACAACAAAAAATAGTGATTAAAAAAACAGTATATTTTGCACATGCCGGCAATTGTGTTTGTATGTATGAAAAACTCAACATTTGTAAGTAGGGCACTGCCTAGATAACATTAATTGCATTTAAAAATACACTGGAGGTACTCTTTGAAAATGGACTGGTACAGTTACCTGAATGACTTAGCAATACATTTTCACTAGACCCCCTGCAAGCAGTTAGACCAATTTATAGCATCCTTACCTAAAAAGGTATTTTACTGACAATGTGGGAAAAGGAATATATCCCCTAGGAGAAATCATAAGGGAAAAGGGTATATCGTATATAGGCCCAGGGTTTGAATATTGGTTGTACCTATTCAGTAAGGAGTACATGGGCAAGACTCCCTTACACTGCAGGTTGCCTTAGTGGCTGCAGCTCTCGAGTGCTTTAAGTCGTACAGGAGAAAAGTGCTATACAAAGCATTATTTTATGAGGGTGCAGTGAAGGGCATCACTAGGCCTATGAGGCAACTGAGTTGGAACATATAGGGCTAGTATGGTTTAGGTGACCCAGCGAGAAAGTCCATAGGGAAATTTCATAAACGTGATTGGGTGGACAGCATCCTCTGCGAAGTCTAAGTTTTATATAGGTTGTCATAACACACCCACAATATTTGGCCAATTAGAATGCTTCAAGTTTTAGACGTTGCTGTGATTAGAAAGGAGCCGGGACAAGGTCCTCCACCACCCAAGGCTGAAACATCAAAGTGCACCCCTCCATCCCTCCCACCCCAGCCGTCACACACTGATTGCTATTAAACAAAGAGGTGCCCCAGGGCCCCCAACACCTTCATTTCTAGTTATATGGCTTGGAGTCTCTGCCATGTATCCCCTTTCCTTATTCCTCTCTGCTTCAAACACAATAGGGGTATGATAGCTGAGTGAGCTGTGCGCCCCCTCCTTGCGCCCTGAGGCTGGAGCCTCTCTTGCCTCTGCCTCGGGCCAGCCCTGGATTAGAAACTATTCAATATGGACTTTCTCGCTGGCTTACCAGGATGAGGATTTCTAGTGCAGAACGGAGGCGGTTGTTTCAGTTATCCGAGTACTGGATGTCTAGTTGCTTCTCTTATGATTCTGGTACAATATATTGTTATATTGTAATGAACAATATGCAGTATATTTCATTATTTTTTTTGTCTTACAGGTTGATGTATTCTGTGGAAATCTTTATGAGCAGGTAAGTTATTATAATTATTGTGATCCATTTGTATGTTATGTTCATTATGATAAAGTTAACCAGTTCCAGTCCAACGCAGTTGAAATCTATGTCCTGCATGTGGCTGCGCGGATCTGACAGGACGTAGATTTCAACATCGCGGTCCCGCCGCTCCCACTCATCGTGCTGCTTTATCCTCGCCACAACACCCTCACACTGCCGTCTATATGATGGTAGAGCTGTGTGAGCCGGTCAGGAGCCGATTTTATTGGCTCCTGAGCCTGTCATCACTGTAAGCCAATCGCCACAGAATGGCGTGACCGGCAGGGGGGGGGGGGATGATTGCGGCAATTCGTTGGTGAGTGCTGTTTTACCGTGCCAGCAGTCTCTGGTCCTTACAGGACTTACGAGGCCAAAATGGCTAAAAAAGCCAAGTACCTGCAAGATGTTTAAATGCACGGAGGACGCCGTCCGCGCCCTCTGTGCAGTTCCGCCGGGTCCCCTTCCTGAAATCGCCCCACGTGCCGATCGCGACCCCACAGGCCGGGTCGGGCTCTCGTGCCGCTCCCAATATGGCCGCCGGAGCTGGCCGCGGCTGCGCAGTCCGCATTGCCGCGAGTGCGGCTGCGCAGCTCTAGAGCCAACCCCTCCGATCCACGCTACAGTGCGTGGTTCGGGGGGTTGGCCCTAGAGCTGCGCAGCCGCACTCGCGGCAATGCGGACTGTGCAGCCGCGGCCAGGTCCGGTGGCCATATTAGGAGCGGCATGAGAGCCCGACCCGGCCTGTGGGGTCGCGATCGGTACGGGGGGGGGGGGGGGCGATTTTAGGAAGGGGACCCGGCGGAACTGCACAGAGGGCACGGACGGCGTCCTCCGTGCATTTAAACATCTTGCAGGTACTTGGCTTTTTTAGCCATTTTGGCCTCGTAAGTCCTTTAAGGGGGCAGAGACTGCTGGTACAGAAGTAGTTAAAGCGGACCCAAACCAAACATTTTTTTTAATTAAAAATATTTAGTTGCACCACTCTGACACATACAGAGATAAACACTCTTTCAAACCTATGATCATTTCAGTGCATGTTTTTCACCCTTCTCTTTTCATAGCTAGGGTTGTACTGGGGGCAGCCATTAGCAATTCCTCCATTGCCGGACACCATCTACTACACCACTTTGCCGGAAAAATCCCGGCAATTTGAAAGGAAGGGAGGGGTTTCTCCAATAAAATAAATGTAAAATATTTTATATTTGTCATCATGCAGCTGAAAAAAGGCAGCTATTTATTATTATAATTTAGAAAATAGATTTTATTTCTGAAATCTTGTATTTTTAATTTGGGTCCACTTTAATGAGAATTAGGCCATTGGTCAGCAATGAGAAGCAATTATTATTATTTTTTATGTATATAGTGCCAGCATATTCCACAGTGCTTTACAATGCACAATAAGACGACAAGGGGAACATAGGTACAACCAAAAAATGTACAGCAGAGTCTCAAGCAGCACAAGTATTGCAACAAAAACAGTAAACATTAGGGGGATGGGAGCAATGGTTAGGATAGGATAGGAGCAATGGTTAGAATGTGACTGGAGCTGGAAAGTTGTGCATTTCTAGTCCATCCATTAAGCAGGCCATACCCTGTGCATTCTTTTTTCTCAGACGTCCAGCTCATTAAACAAATTGTACTGCACAAACATCGATTAAAATTGTATGGTTTCCACTTATCCTTCATCCCTTAAATCCCCTCAAATCTTTTTAGCCAAGCAGCATGTCTGTACAGCGATTGTTTCTAACCAGTCACCTGAAAAAATGACTTATTATTGATCCAGGGAACAGTTGTTGAGCTTCTGCATGTAGCTTTATCAAGGCACCTCTAGAGGTCTTTAAAGAGACTCTGAAGCCTTAATAAAAATGGCTTTTTTCCTTATATATAGCAGGGGCATGTGTGCCCCTGCTAAAACCCCGCTATCCCGCAGCTGAACGCGGGTCCTTTCCCCTCCAAACCCCCCCTGCAAAATCAACGACCAACTTGGTCGTAGATTTTGCTACCCCTGTGCGCTTCCGTGTGAGGCTGGGCTATGAGCTGCAGCCCTGCCTCACACGCGTCTATCAGCGGCGGATCTCCGACCTCTCCCCCGCACCTTTCAGCGAAGGCAGACTGAGAGGGGCGGGGAGAGGCGGAGATCCACCGCTGATAGACGTGTGTGAGGCAGGGCTGCAGCTCATAGCCCCGCCTCACACGGAAGCGCTCCCCGGGCAGCACAGGGGGGATTTGGAGGGGAAAGGACCCGCGTTCAGCTGCGGGATAGCGGTGTTTTAGCAGGGGCACACATGCCCCTGCTATATATAAGGAAAAAAGCAATTTTAATTATGGCTTCAGACTCTCTTTAAAGGGAAACTGAAGTGACAGAGATGTGGAGGCTGCCATACCGGTATTTATTTACTTTTAAGTAATACGGGTTGCTTGGCTATCCTGCTAATCCTCTGCCTCTAATACTTTTAGCCATAGCCCCTGAACAAGCATGCAGCAGATCAGGTGTTTTTTACATTATGGTCAGATCTGACAAGATTAGCTGCATGCTTGTTTCTGGTGTGATTCAAACACCATTATAGCCAAATAGATCAGCAGGACAGCCAGGCAACTGGTATTGTTTAAAAAGAGATAAATATGGCAGCCACCATATCACTCTCACTTCAGTTCCCCTATAAGGTGTCATGGGTGACCTTGCTAACCTGATTTAGATTTTTAAAACAATGTTTTAAATTGTACCTGTGCCCTAAATGGGTACTTACCTAGTTATTTTTTTTAAGTTTCTTTTTATTTGTTTTTGAAAAAGAAAACAAACATATAAATTCAACAGTCCCCATAAACAAACATTGGGGGATTACAACATACAAACACCAAACAGAAGTCAATAATGGAAGCCATCCTTAGACCCAGATGCTTTAAACAGCTACAGACCTGTCTCAAACCTCCCCTTTCTGGGAAAAGTTATTGAAAAGGCTGTCTACCTCCAACTTGAAGCCAGGCTCTCCAGAAACAACATCCTTGACCCTCTTCAATTTGGCTTCAGGAAATATCACAGCTGTGAAACAGCCCTCACCCAGATTTTCAATGATCTGCTCATTGCAAGAGACAAGGGTCAATGTTCCATCCTGATTTTGCTCCACCTCTCAGCGGCTTTTGACACAGTCGAGCATGTAATCTTGCTCAACAGGCTACAAGAGTATTGTGGCATAGATGGCATTGTTCTCCAGTGGTTCAACTCCTTCTTGGCTTGCAGAACACAAAGGGTAGTCTTAGGGCCCTTCCTCTCCAACCTTGTACCACTAAAATACGGGGTACCTCAGGGCGCAATATTATCCCCTTTACTTTTCGCAATATACATGCTGCCACTTGGAGAAATCATACAAAAACATGGCCTGACATATCATTGCTATGCTGATGACACCCAGCTATATTTGTCATTCAAACCTGGCGTCACAGACCCTACTCCACAACACATGCTTAGCTGAGCTTCAGGAGTGGATGAATAATAACTGGCTAAAACTTAATGCTGACAAAACTGAGGTTCTTGTTATCGAGGGCCAGGGCTCAACAGCAAAGCAGCCCCAGTCTCAACCAACACCGCTAAGGATAGGGAGCTCAGACCTGAACAACTCAGACTGTGTGCGCAGCCTGGGAGTACTGATTGATAGGAAATTAAAGAGAACCAGAGGTGGCCTTGTATTACGTTAGTGGGGCACAGAGGCTGGTTGGGCACACTAACACCAGCCTCTGTTGCCCCATCGTGTGTCTCAAAGACCCCCCTGCTCGCCGCTATACTCCCCGCAGTGCTGGCGACACGCAGCGCGTCGCCAGCACAATGTTTACTCTAGCGCTGTCTGTCAGCGCCGCTCCCACGCCTCCTCCGCATCGCCGCTACCCGCCCTCGTCCCTTCCCTCCAATCAGCGGGAGGGAAGGGACGAGGGCGGGTAGCGGCGATGCGGAGGAGGCGGCGGAGCGGCGCTGACAGATAGCGCTAGAGTAAACATTGTGCTGGCGACACGCTGCGTGTCGCCAGCACTGCGGGGGTATAGCGGCGAGCAGGGGGGTCTTTGAGACACACGATGGGGCAACAGAGGCTGGTGTTAGTGTGACCAACCAGCCTCTGTGCCCCACTTACGTAATACAATGCCACCTCGGGTTCTCTTTAAGCTTCAGGAATCAAATCTCAGCTGTTGTGAAACATTCCTTCTTTCATCTAAGGAATATTGCAAGGATTAAACACCTAATTCCTTCAGAGGATCTTCCAACCCTAGTCCATGCCTTCGTCACATCAAGGTTAGATTACTGCAACGTCCTCTACACAGGCCTGCATAAGAAAGACTTACGCCACCTGCAATTAGTACAGAATGCCGCCGCAAGGCTGTTAACGAGCCAACTCCGCCACTACCACATAACACCAACCCTGTGCTCACTCCACTGGCTACTGATAAAATGGAGAATTCTGTTTAGGATTGTCTTACTGACATTCAAATCCTTGCACAATCTGGGCCCTGGATACCTGAAGGACTTGTTGCAACTGCATCACACGCCCCACAATCTTAGATCAAAAGGACGTAACACCTTGGTCACCCCCAGAGTCCACCTCAAAACCTTTGGAGACAGAGCCTTTTGTCCTGCTGCCCCTACACTTTGGAACTCCCTGCCACACCTAATCAGGACAGCTCCATCCCTGGAAGCATTTAAGTCTAAACTGAAAACCTACCTCTTCAGTCTGGCATTCATGAACATCTGACTATCTCCTCTGTAACACAACCCAGCCTGCAACCCTGTATTAATCTGAGACACCACTATGCGCTTTGAGTCCTATGGGAGAAAAGCGCTTTACAAATGTTATTGTATTGTACATTTATACAGATCTGTACATCAGTCCTGAAAGAGGGACAAATGGGGAAAAAAGAGGGATTGGGTTCCCAAAGAAAGATGGTCCCTCCAAAAGAGAGACAGTTGGTAGCTGTGCTGTTTAGTAGCTTAGCCCATGTGTCTAAGTGGCCGTTCTAGGATAGTCCAGTACTGAGCCCATGTTGTATGCGACAACAATGCGATATTAACAATTACTATTGTTTGCTTATACTTATGTCACCATAATGTCTCTCTACAGGTCCAGAACTTCCTGTCCGTATTTGTGCCAGAGAAGATTCACACCCTGGAAAAATATCTCAAGGTCTTTACCCTTATGTGTGTCAGTTGTAAATCACTTTTGGTCCTAAATTGGATTCTTCTCAGTTTTATGTGTGTGCAGTGATAGACTAGTCTAAAATACTCACTATGCCACTTTGTATGTTGATCCCTTGCTACTTATTTTCAACACTTTTATTAATCAATTGGACTGGCAGCAAGATTTACCACTCTGCCACTTAATTAGGCATAAACATGGTCAATGAGATGCAAATAATTCCAACATGCATGAAAATGATATGCAAATTGTAGACAGCTTGCAATTGGGACGAACAAAATCAAGAGGAAATGTTTTTGATAGGCCCAGTTCCAAGCAGTATACAATTTGTATTAGGGCTGGAACCCACTAGAGCGCTTTTTTGAGCATTTAGGGATTGCTTTAAGGCCTCCTTTCTAAGAACTGTTGATTGGCAGTGAAATGCCTCTCAAACTCTCACAACTGCTCACTGCTGCCTGGTAACTGCTTGTTGCTGCATGATAACTGCTCACTGCTGCCTGGTAACTGCTTGCTGAGCACACAGCTCAACAGTTCGTGGAAAGGAGGCCTAAATCACTAGCGATTCCCCTAAAATCTCTGCCAATTTAAATGGATGGGACAAGTTCCACAGTAGCGATTGCGATTAGCCAAATCACAATAGCAAGACATGCAGCATTTTGTGAGCGGTTTTCCTCCAATGTAAAATATATAAATGCTGGCAAATCGCTAATGAATCGCTGCACATACCGATTTGTGTGTGATTTTAAATTACTGAAAACTGTGAAAAAAAAATTATACTAATTTGAAAGGACCAATCAGAATTGAAATCTCTAAACAATCGCTGGCAAAAAGCTTACACTTTTTAAAAATTGCTATGAAATAAAATTGCTTACAAAAGGCAAAATAAAAACGCCATGCTATTGTCATTTACGACTTGTAGTGGGTTCCAGGCCTTACTTTGCCATATAAGTCGGAATCATTACCATCTTGTTGGCTGTCTCAGCGCTGTCAGCTGCCGAAAATGTCGCTGGGCTCCAGCATCATAACAATCCTGTGTGAGCCTTGCGCAGGCACAGTAGCGGCTTTCCTTCAGGCTCAGGCGTAAATAGCTGAGCGTGATTGGATCCGCTTTACTGCACAAACGCGCAGTACTTAACTTACCTTGGGAGGGGTAGACCTCTGGATCCTAATGAGGCTTCTCTCTTCCTCCTGCGCAGTAAAGATCCAGTGCTGGGACCACAGACAGCAGCAGATGGCAATATTTACCTTTGTGATCCAGCGCAGGCGCAGTACAATCTTCCACCTCGGATTCCGGTGGAAATACCCGGACCTTATCGGGCTTGGTTATTTCCGACGCAGCAAGAGAGGGAGGATGGTACTGCGCCTGCATGGATCGCAAAGGTAAATATCGCTGCGTGCTGCAGGAGCACCTGTGTGCCTCACGGACAAGCTTGTCGGTGGATTTTCGGGGGTAGCCAGTGTTAGAAACTGTTCTAAATCACCTTGCTTCGACACCATCAACTTCTTATAGTTGCGTCTCACAGACTGTGAGATAACTTGACTCTCAACACAGCAAGCAGGAGATAGACTTTTCTCAGGCTTCTTCAATGTTTACGGAGTTTATTCAGAAAACAGAAATACAGATAGATACAGTTCATCATATCCTAGCCACGCCAATCTTCATGTTGCGTTACAAGCTTCTTGATTAGACTTCCTGCTGAAGTCAATCAGGTACCTTCTTTCTAACCTAAGTTACACTAGACTACCTATGTACAGCATACATTATATCAGATTACAGAAAGGAATGAACATACTTAGAGGTCCCAGTCAGCCTTGCGAGCTAGTGTGAAAGTCAGAAGCAGAGTGAGCTCCCATAGCTCACTCAGGTTTTAATACTGACTAGGAAAGAGTTAAATATGACATCATCTTCGCCATCCCCTAGATCAGACTATTGGTGGACCCACTCGTGGTGTCATCATACACACCTACTCGATTAATATTTAATGAGGCTTCTGCCCCACTTACAAGAAATTTGGTTGTTTAGTAAATATGGCTGATGTTTACTGTTCTAGTGGCGTACATCCCCAGGTCAGGGAGACCTGTGGCCTTGTCCATAGAACAGCTTCTTGGTATGTTCTAGTTCTGCTGACAGAACTGCAGATTTTCTCTCTAAGAGAAAATCCCCTTAAAGGGCAGGTCTGCTCCTCAAGCCTTTTTGACTAACTCAGTCCCAAATAACTGGGGCCTACTGAAATTATAACAATCCCCCCTAAAAAGGCTTGATCCGCAGATCCCAACTTCAGAACCTACCTGTACCTGGTTTCTTTCCTTTATGTTTCACTTTTCGATGTTCCTGCTCACACAACTTCTCTGCTCTCGGCGGTTATCCCTGGAAGAGAGAGAGCAAGACCTCTTGGTCTTCCTGTAACCAGGCTCTCTGGGGAGGCCCTACTTCTAAATCCCTCTATACCACATGCTCAGCATTTACATCACTTGCGTATCACTCACAAACTTGCATGACCACAGAAAAGTGAAACTCGTTTGTTTGTTACTCAATGGAGCAGTGCCAGGTGCCTTCTAAAAGAGCGCCTTTATACAATCAACTCCATCACCGGTACTACTAAACCTATACCCGTAACCCTGTATATCCCTTAATTTGAAAATATTGGTTCATGAGATTGTTTATGAGGCACCAATCTCTTGACCAGGTTAATTTGTTTTACGTAATTTTAACACGCAACCTCACCTGGATAATGATGCCTAAAGTTGTCATCCCCATCCAGACGACCAGTGGGTGTAGGAAGAACTTTTGAACTGCAGAGGCCCAGTCCGAGTGTCCCTGGAACATCACCGGAAACCTTTTCCACCAGGTCAGACTGGAACTCACCTGCTTATTTTTGTGTTCTACCTTGTTAAGATCACTTGGATCATGGTGGAATCTTACCTCTAACTTAGTGTACTGTTTGTTTAACCGTTGTATCAAAGTGTGGTCGTCTTGGATCAACCCCTGTTCCCCTTTGTCCCATGTCGTGTTCTCCTGCAGGAGGGGAACTTCCCGTGAAACTTTGAACTTTAGAGTTCTCTTAACAATTTGAGAAATAACGTCATCAAACCTGGATGACTGGATCCATATGGGATCTCCGCTCACCCAATATATTCCCCTTATCGGAACAGTTATGAAAATGTACCATGAATGTGTCCTTAGACATGATGCTAAAAAAACAAACCTTTCCTTCAGCCACCGGGACTATCGGTTTGGCTTCAGGGTGGATCTTTTGAATGGTAGCCTCGCATTCTGCGTTATTGAGCCTGCAGGCTTCTTCACTAAATTTGACTTGCCCCGGCAAACACAGGTACCTCTGGGAGAATTGCCCGCATGAGGACAACTCTACGCATTTCACCTCCCCGTCTAGCACCAAAAAAGTTTGACCTCTCAGGTCATGGTGTAAGACATGTGTGGAGGTGGGAACTAAGGAAGTGGCGGTGCCTAAAGGAATGTTGCACCGTTTCCATTTGTTCACCCAAACATCTTGAAGCTTCCATGCAAAAGATCCTTCTCCAGAAAAATCGATATACCTCCCCTTGTCCAATCTCAGTTGGACAGGATCTTTAAGCATCTCCCTGACAAAATATGTCCCCAACTGTCCTGATTGGACCTCTTCCCCCCTTATGTCCTGAGGCACGCCATGTACCAGAGGTTGGGAAGACTGTACTCTCTGCAATCTTTCAATTAAGAGTACCTCTTCACTTACCCAACTAGCATGAGGATAAGCAGCTGCATATGGACTGTGTAATATCGTCCCCTGTTGTGACCCGTGTAATGTGAATGGGGTTCCCTGTGTTGGCTTTCCCTCCCCCGGGATCGCTCTCCCCCCCCCCCCCTCTTTGTCACCTGGAAATGTGGCTCGATCTCGATTCTTACTTCTTGTTTCGAGAACCAGCACCCCTCGGCTTTCCAGCCTTTACGTGTGTATCGTTGTTTCAAAGGCACTCTCTGTTGGTAGTTCCTGCGTCTCTCTGGTAGGAGAATTGACGCCTCCTGCTCGTTCCTCTCCAATCTGGAACCATCTCACTCTGGATAACCAAGACAAGGTACCCCTGAATCACACACTCCACCTTTTGCATGTACCCATTGTACTGCAATGTACCTTTTAACAAAACTTTGGATCGGTGCATCGATTCTGGGAGTGTGGCATTCAATAGCAGATTGACCCTGCCATTCAATTCATACTGCCCGCACACCTGACCCTTCAGACCTGTCACCCACCTTGTGCCCTGAAATTTGTTTTCACCTGGCACAAGTGCTCTTTTCCTCCGTCCCTGCATGGTCCATCTGTGCCAAGCGGAGGGAGGTGTGAAAGGATTAGTACCTTTGTCACCGAACATTAACATGCTTGGGCCTTGCATTTTCCTTAACCCCTTATTATACATGACAATGTCCTCTCTTCGTTCTCCTAGGACGAAATGGCAACCTAGGATCACCATCAGCACGGTACTCTTCATTATAAAAGCACCACCTTGGGAAAGAAAAACATTAGCAATTTGCACTATGCTTTGCTCAGTCAGTTTTTTTTAGTCGTTTTCCGATCTCAGGAATCTCGTGTTTTAGTCTCTTTCCAATTTCAGGAATCTCGTGTTTTAGTCTCTTTCCAATTTCAGGAATCTCGTGTTTTAGTCTCTGTCCAATTTCAGGAATCTCGCTGTTCTCCAACCTCAGATTGGCATCTGGAACCTTTCGCTTATCCGACTGACATCTCCATCTTTGCTGCCAGCACTGCAGCTGTCTCGAGTCCATATTGCCAAACTCCTGAAATCGAAATACAAACAAATCAATTCTTATTAATGATTTGGGATTCGCCCTGCGGCTTGTACTCTGTACACTTTAAATTGATCAATATATACCGTAATTGATCTCGTTGCTTTATGGTTCTCATGAACTCTGTTTACTCTTTTTGGTAGATTGGAGTTAAACCTCTCTCCCCTACCTAAGTACTATCCAAAGTACTTACCTGTGTAAAATATGCTCCCGCGGACTTCACCTTTGGAAGCTCTCACCTCATTGCAAGCTCCCTCCACATCCCCCCCTATCTGTCCATGCGCGGCCGTCGCATGCACAGATTACGGATGCCACACCTGTTGTTGCTTTGCAGGTGAGCCTGCAATGCTCTTACTCATTATCGCATTTACTTATCTAGAACCTCATTGCGATACCAGCTCTGCTAGAAGTTCTGTGTGTTGTACCCTCTGACCAATGTTTGCCGTGCTACTACCCCCATACTACACAAAAAAAATGGCTGCCTCCCTGTAGGAAGGAGCACTTTGCACTGAAACTACACAGGGTGTAGGGCTAAGCATTCCAGCATCCAATGCCTGTATGCAGATCCCTGAATGCCCACTTGGTAGGTAGTCGTATGGCAAACCTGTCCTGATACACTGTCACTCTGTAAATGGCAATTCTTTCATCTTTATAATTGCCCCATGAACTGCTGTCAGTTCTTGTTCTTTGTGCTACACTTGGTAGGAGCTGGAAAAAAAAATATTTGACCAATCAGTGGACGGAAAAAAAATGCACAAAAAAACAGCCCCAGCCCAGCATAGACCTCTTAGGCCCAGTGCACACCGAGCGTTTTTTGGAGCGATCCGCCGGCCGCATCCGCCTTGAAAAATGCTTGGCTAATGTATTGCAATGGGATGGTGCACACCGGCGGTTTGAGGTTTTTGCCAAGCCGCAAACGCGCCTCCTGCTGCGCGTTTGTGGTTTGCTAAAAAACCTCAAACCGCCGGTGTGCACCACACATTGAAATACAATAGCCAAGCGTTTTCACTGGCTGATGCGGCTGGTGGATCCCATACAAAATCCGCTTTCTTGTGCACCCGGCCAAATATCTGCTCTCTGCTCCCAAAACCGCTAGCGTTTTGACGATCTGCTAGCGGTTTTGGTGTGCACTGGGCCTAAGTCAAACTCTGGACCTGTCCACGACAAAAACTGGAAAAAAACGTTACCGCTCTGCAGCAGCGGCGACGGATACCTGGATTGGTCAACTCCCTTTTTTTTCCAACTCCGGCACCCCCTTTGCTGCACTGTCCCCCCTTTTCTCTATTGGGAACTCATGCTGCAACACCCATTAAGGTGCCCCACTTACAGGAATAATCCCATAAGCAACTCAGTACAGACCCTTTCCTGATCTGGGCTGTTCATTGTCTCCCTGCACCTAGCTGGGAAACATTTCCTATCCGTGACCATGCTAGTCTTACAGTAATAGCTTGGTGCACGTATTCTGGCATTCCTTTCCATGGACCCAGGGAAAAGCGCTGGGGAAATACTTTGGGATCCGAGATATTCAGTAGAATATCTCTGTATTTCTACCCCCCTCTCTTTCAGCTGCTCTACCCGGAGCCGCGAGCACAGCCTGACGTGACGTGGATCCCCCAGCCCCTCCTCCCCCCTGCCATGACGTGTGGGGGCCATGACTCTTGGGGGCGGGCCCTCTCCACTGCCGCCATTTTGAGTCCTGGACTGCCAGCTAAGATGGCTGCTCCCATAGCAACCTCTCGATCCTATAAACCTTAGGAGAAAAAACAAACTCAAACAGAACAAACATTTGATGCATCATTACACCTATGCAGACATTTAGAAACATTTTAGCAGCTCTGACCGGAACGAGAGAAACTTGCAGAACATCTCACAAACAGAAAGAACGCGCCAGAGTACAGTCGCACTTCACCCATTATCTCAGCTGTAGCTATAACTTACTTTTACAGCGACCCATAGGCATGGCTGTGCATTCCTGTCTCCCCAGCTTCCCGAAGAAAAAAACATCCTTCTAAACCTCACGGCTCACAACTGTCTCACACTCCCTCTTCCTCTTCTCTCACCCTTCCCTCTCCCCCTCATCCACTACTAACAGACTGAACCACTGCTGGCTTCTCTCTGCCGCGGGGGACCGACCGCCACATCTGGCATCCTTCCCAGTCTCTGGACAGGGAGAAAGAAAAAACAAAAACAAAAAACAGAGAAGGAAGAAAGAACGAAAGGAAAAAAAATAAAGCACGTAGCCTGCAAGCTGCAATTGACACAGAATGCACACATTAACAACCCCTTGTTATAACACCAAATACCACACAGATAACGCCATATAACAACGTAAATCATACATGCCTGATCTGCGGACTCTTCGCAATTCATCAGCTTTCCGCAACTTCTCCGCGAAACTGAGTGGACCCCGGAACTTTCTGAGCGTGTTATCTCTGTTATCTCTGTCCCCACACTGGACTGGCTCAGTGGATCGATATCTCCCGCAGCAAGTTGCAAGCTAGCCCCGGAGTGTCCCGTTGCGATCCAATTTGGGCTTAACTGCCGTGCACATGCAGTTAAAGTGTAACGTCCAAGAGTTTCGCCGCTGATTCCTCGAATTGCAGCCCGTGTGCTCGGCTCACGCACACTCCCCACACCAGCTTATCCGCTTGATAAGCTTTACCAGTCCGCGTCTATTCCGCTTGTTTTGCTGTGGAATATCTTGAAAACTTCTTCGGCCCCTGGCCCCGTCTGCCTGTTTTGCTAGACGAAGGGTTATCGGCACCATTGTTAGATCCTGTTCTAAATCACCTTGCTTCGACACCATCAACTTCTTATAGTTGCGTCTCACAGACTGTGAGATAACTTGACTCTCAACACAGCAAGCAGGAGATAGACTTTTCTCAGGCTTCTTCAATGTTTACGGAGTTTATTCAGAAAACAGAAATACAGATAGATACAGTTCATCATATCCTAGCCACGCCAATCTTCATGTTGCGTTACAAGCTTCTTGATTAGACTTCCTGCTGAAGTCAATCAGGTACCTTTTTTCTAACCTAAGTTACACTAGACTACCTATGTACAGCATACATTATATCAGATTACAGAAAGGAATGAACATACTTAGAGGTCCCAGTCAGCCTTGCGAGCTAGTGTGAAAGTCAGAAGCAGAGTGAGCTCCCATAGCTCACTCAGGTTTTAATACTGACTAGGAAAGAGTTAAATATGACATCATCTTCGCCATCCCCTAGATCAGACTATTGGTGGACCCACTCGTGGTGTCATCATACACACCTACTCAATTAATATTCAATGAGGCTTCTGCCCCACTTACAAGAAATTTGGTTGTTTAGTAAATATGGCTGATGTTTACTGTTCTAGTGGCGTACATCCCCAGGTCAGGGAGACCTGTGGCCTTGTCCATAGAACAGCTTCTTGGTATGTTCTAGTTCTGCTGACAGAACTGCAGATTTTCTCTCTAAGAGAAAATCCCCTTAAAGGGCAGGTCTGCTCCTCAAGCCTTTTTGACTAACTCAGTCCCAAATAACTGAGGCCTACCTAAATTATAACAGCCAGCGCTGGATCAGGGGAAGCCTCATTAGGATCCAGAGAGTTCCCTCTCCCGAGGTAAGTTCCACCCAAGGGGCACTTTTTTTATTACAGATTCTCTTTATGCTATTTGAAATATGTGTTCAGAACTGTTTTGCTGCAATATAATACCACAATTCATAATACATTTCAGGCTTTTATAAGTCTTTATGAAGCCTAAGAAAGAAGGTTGCATACCTTATATTGTATAGTAATGATGAGTCACGAAAAAATACAGGCGGCTCAATTGTTTTCCAGACAAATTAGTCTTGATTATCTTCTCCCTCTGCAGAGTGACCTCTTTAGTGTGAATGACCTTACAACACTTCATGCTGAGCTGAACATCCCCATCCCCGACCCTCCGTCTCCAGAATCTGAGGTGAGATACAAGGGAGCGGAATGAAAAACAAACATTTGGAAGACATTATTTTGGCTTAATAAAGTCTTTAGGCTGCTGAGGGTTCCATGTGGAGTCTATACATTTGCAGCTGCATAAAAACCAAGCTTGTATTTTGATTTAAGAACAAAGAACACGTAGGTCACTTGAAATACATTGTGGTGCATTATTGAAGTGCACCTGAGATGTGAACATGGATTAGATCACAATGGTCACTGTGAATCCACAAGATATGGTATTGGAATATTGAAATTAACCCTGTAGGTAAAGGGCCACGGAGGCTGCCATATTTGTTTCCTTTTAAATAATGCCAGTTGCCTGCTTGACCTGATCTTTCTGGCCACAACAGTATCTGAATCACACACCTGAAACAAGCTTGTGACTAAAGTGCTTAGACTTTAGGGTCCCTGCACACTGCAAAACTGTTTTGTGATTCCGATTCTGTTTCCAATTCCGATTTTCAATCAACAGAAAAACGGAGGAAAAAACACAGCATGCAGTAACGATTAAAAATCGGAATTGAATGTAATTGCATGCAGTGTGCAGGGAGCCTCAGTCCGAGCACCTGATCTGCATACTCATGATAGGTTAGTGGCTGAAAGTATTATGCTGGGAATACACGGTTCGTTTTGTAGCTGATTAGATGGTTCGATAGAGAATTTCCGACATGTCCAATCTCACTTTCAATCCTTTTGCCGCACGATTTGATAGAAGTGAATGGAAAAAGATAAGAAAAACGAGTGGAAGATAAGAGAATCGTCTGCAGAATCGAGCGGCAAAAATGAACCATGTATTCCCAGCATTAGGGGCAGAACACCAGCATGACATCCAGGCAACTGCCACTGTTTACAAAGAAAGAAATATGGCAGCTACCATATGCCTCCCAGTACAGGGAAGTGAGAGATGTGAAGGCTGACATGTATTTCCTTATAAACAATATTTGCCACAAGATCTGTTATTCCTAAAACAGATCTTGCAGCTCCCCCACACCTCACTTTGCAGCCCATGTTATAGACATTATCAGTACAAATACATCTTCCATATTACATGTGGACAGTTAAACATCAACTTAACATTATTAACTAAACAGTGCTATTAACATTATATATCTGCTTCTATCAGAGCACTGCATACACTTGAGTGGGTTCACCAGTTACTTTAATTTATACAGCAAAGACATATGACTTCTGCTTATGAGTGCTTTTTTTATAGAGTTATCATATTCAGGCTTTCAATTGATTTAGTCTTAGGCCACATACACACATCAGACTATAGTCTTTTGAAAATGAAAGATCACAGACCAATTTTACCCCCTTCCATGTAGTATGAGAGCCATAACTACACAGTCTATTCTATGGAGCTGAACTCCCCATCAGATAGAAATCTTTGCAAGATGCTGCACACACAGATGCTGTACACATGTAACAGATCAGTATCTGCAAAAGATCTGCTCCTGCCAAAGATCCGTTCCTGCAAATTGCATTCATAGTCTATGAGATCTGCAGATCATCATACACACCTTGTTTAACTGACATTCATCTGCAGATCAGACAATAATCTGCAGATCTGAAAATCCATCCTGGTGGATCTGATCTGCAGATGAATGTCTGTTAAACAAGGTGTGTATGAGGATCTGCAGATCTCATAGACTATAAATGCAATTTGCAGGAACGGATCTTTGGCAGGAACAGATCTTTTGCAGATACTGATCTTTTGTGTCTGTACAGCATCTGTGTGTGCAGCATCTTGCAAAGATTTTTTTCTGATGGGGAGTTCAGCTCCATAGAAAAGACTGTGAAGGTATGGCTCTCATACTACATGAAGGGTGGTAAGATTGGTCTGTGATCTTTCATTTTCCAAAGACTATAGTCTGATGTGTGTATGAGCCTTAAGGCCCATACACACGTCGGATTTTAGCGAACGACCCGTCGTTTGAACGTTCCGTCGTTCTGACGTTTCCGCGTCAAATCCGACGTGTGTACAGACTATCGTTTGGGTGATAAGACTGGTTACCAGCGATCCGCCCGGCGGATCGTTGGTAACCAGTCTTATCACCCGAACGATAGTCTGTACACACATCGGATTTCACGCGGAAACGTCCGAACGACGGAACGTTCAAACGATGGGTCGTTCGCTAAAATCCGACGTGTGTATGGGCCTTTTAGCCTGTATGAGGACCACGAATCCCATCTATGGTGACGTTTTACTCCTTCATTTGACACTACAGAAAATGTAGTTCGTATTTATAATTAAGTGCTATAATATTAGTAACTTTTTGTTTGTTTGTTTTTCTAATGCCTTGAAATTAACTCCTTTGGGACCAAGGACGTTACAGTTACGTCCTCTGTGTCTGTGGCTAATAGCATGTAACTGTAATGTCCTAAAAGTCCCGGTGTGATCACACACACCCAAGAGGGGAGATTCAGCTGTCATCAGGGCCAGTTTAAGGCCCCCCCCCCCCGGCAATTACCTCTCCTCTCTGCTCCCCGGGAGCCTTGTGTGATGAGCCGCAGCAGTAATTACTCACCTGTCCCGGCAGGCGGCACTGTCCAGACATCCTTTCTATGCAGTCTTCTTCCTTCTCTATGCCCCGGCACGTGTTATGCGCCGGGTCATAGAGAAGGAAGAAGACTGCGTGGAAAGAGTGCCCGGACTGTGCCACCGCAACAGGTGAATAATTACCGTATTATCCCCAGGGTCCTTGTCACAAAAGGACCCTGGGGAGCAGTGCGAGCTGGGGGAGAAGGCAGACTTTAGCAGGATCGGTAGCGCAGGGCCCCTGCAGAGATCGGGGGCCCTGGGGAAATTACCACCTTTGCCTCTATGGCAGCGCCGGCCCTGGCTGTCATATGAGAGATGATATCTCCAGTGACTGATCAGGAGCCATGGCAATTGGCACCTGATCATGTGATCACTACAATCACCGCCGATTATAGTGATATCTGAAGCATTGCAGCGGCTGAAGAGGAAGAAGAGGACCCACTCAACTCACCTGACGTTCCTCCAGCTATTGTAGCTCCCCGTTTTCTCTGCCCGGCATCCAGCCTCGCTTTGCAGCTAAGTTCTGGGTCTTGGCTTGATGACCCAGAATTTAGGGGAAGTGCAAGGCTGGATGTCGGGGAGAGGGGAGGCGAGGAAGGCTGCTCATCGCTGGACCCAGGAAGAGTAATGAAGGCTGCCTATACTGGGGACACCCATGCCTGACTATCTATACTGGGAATACCTATGCTTGGCTATCTATACTGGTGACACCTAAAAAAGGTAAATTGCTTTGGTCCTGAAGGGGGGTTTCCACGCCGGTCCTCAAAGGGTTAAAGCTATTTTAGCTGCCAGCAAAGTGTTCACTACCATGAATCTATTTTTTGGAGGGATTTGCTGGTCCTTTCACATTGAGTCAGTAGACGCAACGTAGACAGTCACATATCGTTTTACCACTGCGGTGCGACTATAGGGTTGGGCATATAGTTCAATAAAAGTATGCCTCACTGCCACTCTAAACACACCTGCTACCTGGTTAACATACAGCAAACATCACTCTTGTTGGTAGCAGTGAGAACACGGTAAATGCATGCAGGTGATATGTCACTAGCAGTTATGTGGCAGACTAATGGTGCCCATACATGGTACCATTTTTTTCATCCAATCTTACCATTTCTATGTAGTATAAGGGTAAATTAAGTGAATATACTGAAAGGATAATTTAGGCAGTTCCCTTATATTACATACAAATGGTAAGATTGGATGACAAAAATTGTACCATGTATGGGCACCATAAGTCATTCAAGTGCTATGGCCTTCACTGACTTAACAATATATTCTTCTCAGGATTCAAAGATGGAAACAGACAAAGAAGAAAAGAAACGTGAGTAATTCTGAAATGCAAAACATTTGCATTGCTGTATTATCATTCATGTTGTGATGAGGATTGTGGGCTTGTGGTTTATACAGCTCCCAAGTGTGGCTTCCTGAAGGAGAATGAGAAGATCCAGAAAATACTCAGCATTGTCCTGCCTGAGATAAGGACTCTGAGAGAGGGGTGTGCACTGGTAAGACTGCAGCAGAAACCTATGACCATTGTATAGCTTTTCAGGAACCGAATGCACTTGACAGTGGATGTTTTGCAATCATTTCGTGTAGGTCATCACTTGGATGTATCACCTAATTCCAAAAATCGAGGATGGAAATGACTTTGGAGTTTCAGTGCAGGTGAATAATTACCGTATATGTTCTGTATGTGTATAAGGGTGATAAATTAAAAGTGTACCCAAGGCGACTTGTGACATAAGACAAACGTGTATGTACAGTGCAAAACATATAAATAACCAGGATCAAATGTTGAAGCAAGCGGCCTTCCCTTTAATGATACGGTTAGGAGCTGCTCGGTGTCAAATAATTTGTATTGAATCTAATGAGTGGAACACCCTGCAACTACTTAAAGTTATCGAAATTACTTTATCTTACTGATAAGCAAATTACAGCCATAAAAGTTTTCTTAACAGAATACAACTTCTGAGAGCAGGGAGGATAAAATATGGTCAATAGTTTATGTATTTTAACTCTAGGACACTGAATAGACTACCGCTGAGCAGGGGCAACAAAACATTTAATCTACTTTGTAAATGTTTAAATGTAAAATAAAAATGTGGGGTATCTTAAAAAATCATTTTTAGGAGTAGGAGGATAAATACAATTGTTTATCTCATCAGTTAATTTTCACCTCTGGTTCACTTTAACTTTTAAATAATAATGTCGACATTTTTCACTTTGTAAACTACAGCAAAAAATGTATAAGAGCACCAATAAAGTAGATAATTTATACAATTTTATTCATCTTTCTACCTTTCTACCCCACTCTGTGGATCAGGAAAAAGTCTTGGAACGAGTCACAGCAATAAAAACAAACATAGAGAAAACTCACACCAATATCAACAAGTAAGTAGCAATGTTCACTTCAGATTTGAACTTTTTTTTTTTTTCTTTTTTTTTTATCTCAGAAAAAAAAACCACACATATCAGTAGATAACTACTGGTACTTGCTTTACTTACATAACATATGTATTGCATTGTCCACAAATTATTGATAGTGGTTTTTCTATAGTAAAAAAAAAAAAAAAAAAAAAGAGAGAAAAACCTTCTTAGAATTTTCCATTTTGTCTGTGTCTATCTTGAAGCCAATTCTGACATCATTTCCTCCCTTACTCTGTCTGTGTATCATTGCCTGCCCCTCTCCCAGTCTTCAGACACTCCCACCTAGCTATGCAGTAAAAAGTGCACTAAGAAATATTGTCCAATCAGAGAGCAACCGAGGTGTGGGAGGGGAAAACAGTTGGAAAAGAGGCTTCAGCCAATCAGGCTATTGCCGCTCGGGAGACTGTTAGACGGCGTGATCGCTGTCTATTTACTCTGTGCAGCGCTGCACTGGGGACAGCCGTGTGACACAGCTGTTCCCCTGGGGGACAAGAGAGCGATCGGCTCTCATAGGCAGAAAACTATGACAGCCGATCGCAGTAATTGGCTGGCTGTGGGGAGGGAGGGGAGGGATTTAAAGAAACAGCGTTTCAAAAAAAAAAAAAACACGAACAATAATATTTATTTAAAAATAAATAAACATGGGGGGAGCCATCAGACCCCAACAACAGAGAGCTCTGTTGGTGGGGGGAAAAGGTGGGGGGGGGGGGGGGGAATCACTTGTGTGCTGTGTTGTGCGGCCCTGCAGCTTGGCCTTAAAGCTGCAGTGGCCAATTTTACTAAAATGGCCTGGTCACTAGGGGGGTTTAGCCCTGCAGTCCTCAAGAGGTTAAAGGAAACCTGAAGTGAGAGGATCATGGAGACTGATATTTATTTTCGATTAAACAATGCAAATTTTGTGGCTCTCCTGCTGATCCTCTGCCTCTAATACTTTTAGCCATTGACACTGAACAAGCATGCAGCAGATCAGGTGTTTCTCACTGAAGTCTGACTGGATCAGCTACATGACATGTCTCCTTTTCGCTAGAGTTCAGTGCTTTACACCACTGTGAGCTACCCATTCTTTCACAAAAGCTTGTAGTAGTCTGCATACCTCAGTGCTTGATGCAATTGAAGCTCCAGAATTCAATGATTTGGTGGTGCATCCCGATACGTTTGTCAGTATGGCATATGCTTGCCACTGCATTACAGCTTTGCTTTATGTCCTTTCTTGTAAGGGCTCGTTTCCACTAGTGCGGCGTGCGTCTCGTAGACGCACGCCGGCACTGAGCGGGTGGGCGGGATCGCAGGCGATTCCCATCAGCCGTGCCATGCACGGCTATGGGAATCGCAGCCTCCGCCGCGAATTCTGTGGGGGTTTCCGGCCGAATCGCTACTGCAAGCGATTCGGCCGGCGGCGCCGTTGTCCCCTATGGCAGAGTTTCCCCGCGCGATTTGCCTGCGGGGAAACTCTGCGGATTCGCGGCCGTTTCCGCGAGAGTGGAAACGGGCCCTAACAGCTGCTGGCAAGTCAGTCTAGAAGCACATGACCCATCTCTACTCACAGTACACTACTTAGCACTAGAGCTTGAAAGTGACACTTCTCCCTCAACAAAGGACAAAAGTATTATATTTTTCCATAGACTAAATCTCCATAATAGCCTAAAGAGTACTTGTGACTAGGGATGCTCATTCGGATTCCGCGGAAATGTAATTTCCGAAATTCCGATCGGAAATTGCATTTTTGCATCGGAATGCGGAAATCGGTAATGCAAGTGCGTTAGGCGGATTTCCGCCGGAAATCGCGGAAATTTCCGCCGGAAATCGCGGAAATTCCGCCCGACTTTAACATTGATTTTCTCAAAAACTATAAGGTCTTTTTGAAAACTTTTTTTTGCATCTTGTTCACAAGATTCAGTTTAATAAGCCCTGAAAATTGGGTGTTTCTAGGCCTTAAGGGGGCTTTGCTATTAACCGCTAAAGTCTGCAGATTTTTACTGTGCCGGAGCTGTACGGGGAGGCTGCGCTAATGTAAAATGCAGAAATTCTGCTTCTGCCTATTTTCTGCATTTACATTACAGGAAAAATCCGCCGACTTTAGCGGTTAATAGCAAAGCCCCCTTACGTCCTAGAAACACCAGGGTTTATTAAACAGGGTTTATTAAACAGAATCTTCTGAACAAGATGCAAAAAAAAGTTTTCAAAAAGACTTTATAGTTTTTGAGAAAATCGATGTTAAAGTCGGGCAGAATTTCCGCGATTTCCGGCGGAAATTCCGCATCGGAATGCGGAAATTGGTAGCGGAAAGCGGAATCGGTATTTGGCAATGGCGGAATTACCGCGGAATCGGAAATTGGCATTTCCGACCATCCCTACTAGTTGTGACATACTGTAGCATCATTTATACTTAACTGGGAGTTCTTCCATGCCCATGTAATAATAATCCTAGCATTTGTATAGCACTTTTCTCCTGTTGGACTCAAATCGAGAGCTGCAGCCACTAAGGAGTGTGCTCAAGGTTGAAGTTCCTTGGAGTGTTAGGAAGTATTGCCTAAAGACGTCTTCCTGAATAGGCACTTTTCCTAGCCAGGATTCAAACACTAGTTTCCCATGTCAAAGGCAGAGCCCTTAACCAGTACACTATCCAGCCACTACATTACTATGTACTCTGTGGACTTCCTTGCCTTCCTTCTGTGCTGCTTTGTTCTTCTAGCCTTCCCCCGTATTTGCAGCTTGACTTCATGTGCCCCCCATTGCACTCCATTAGCCGGGACGGCGCGGCACGTGGCTGGGCATGCGCAGTTCAGTTTAAACTATCTCGGGATTTCTTTCAAGCAAACCTGTACCCTCCCGCCCCCCCCCCCCCCCCCCCACACACACACACACACACCCAAAAAGTTAGATACTTAACTAAGTAGAAGGAACCCTCTGTGGATAGACCAATAGCTTCCTGCCTTCTCCTTGAACCCACTGATTTGCGCATGAACCCACAGAACAAGAGCATTTGAGATATGTTCTCATGGCCACACTCCCCTTCGTATATGAATGGCGAATGCGCAGCATGTCCCGCTCATGCATGAAGAAGAGTGTCCCTGCCAATGATGATGGGGTCAAAGGCGACATAGGAAGCCTCTTGAGCATCCAGAGGCTTCCCTCTACTTTGGTGAAATTACAGGTGTGCTTTAAAGCTTAGGTTCTCAAGGTGTGGTACGAGTACCCCAGGGGGTACTTCTGATGGTTCCAGGGGGTACTCGGGCTTGATATAATTAACCAAGAATAACAAATTTGGAGTTTTAGAAAATTATAAATCTTATTTAAACAACTCCAAATTAGTGTTTTAGCTAATTAAAAGCAATAGTAAATGCTTAAAAATTGTTTAGAACTAATTATCATGTACTACAACTAAATATATATTTGTCAAGGGGTACTTGTGATAATGTTTACTATGCTAGGGGGTACTTGGTGAGTACAGGGTTTTAAAAGGGGTACATGCCAATAAAATGTTGAGAAACACTGCTTTAAAGCACCCTGAAATGAAAGAAAGAAAAAAATTAAATCAACCTTATGGTGGGCTAGATTAACTGTTGTCTTTGGGGTCTCCTTCCATTCTTTTTAATATTTCACTGACCCTCTGAGTCGAACAGTCTGGAGGATAAAAAAGTGATTCTGAACTGGGCATGTGCAAGTTATGGATCGTACATGCCCAGTAAAAATAAGCGCTCATGCACAAAAGAGCATGAATTAGTGCTTTCTTTTACTGAGCATGCACAATTAAGAACTTGCGTATGCCCAGCTCAGGATTGCTTGTTCACCTCTCATGTGAACATACCATAAGCTGTACGGCAAGCTGCTTGGAAATGCGAAAAACGGACTTCACATGTGCTTTAAGATGGTGGCTAGATTCCTCTGTAATTTTATATTGTCTGCATTTTATTCAGTTTCACCTCTAATTTGTTAGGGCTTGTAATCTGCTTAGAGGGAAGACGAGTAGCTAATTCAAGGCTTTGTTGCACATCAATTTAACATGAAGGATTGAAATCTATGGTCACATTTCATTTATTAGCTTGTTTCAGATGTCCTTTTGTCCTTTAGGTATTTCACAGAACGCGGAGATGCTGTTGCTAAGGCATCAAAGGAGACACATGTGGTAAGAAGCCTAAAGACAATTTCCTACATCTTTCCAGTTTATTAATTCCTTTTATCAGCAGTCACAAATTAATATCTTAATTTACAACTTTGCTTTAAAAGCCATTATTATTTATTGATTAACCTACTTAGCGGCATGCCCGACACTGTGTGGCCCCAGGAGTCCCCCATAAATGAATAATTGTTGCAAATGTGTGGAAATCCTCTAGCTAGCACTAGGCTAGCTAGTAAGAGCCTCCGGCACCCCTAGATCCCCCCCGATCCCCCGGTTTATACATTACCCCCCCGGATCCAGCGATCGCGCAGCCTCCCGGCACAGCTCCGGTCTCTCTATGGGGAGGATCAGGTTTGCGCATGACGTCATGTGCGATCCTCCCTATAGAGAAGACCGGAGCTGTCAGGGGAGGCTGCGCCAATCGCTGGATCCAGGCTGAGTAATGTATAAACGGGGGAGCGGCGGCGATCTGGGGGTGCCAGAGACTTCTTCTAGCTAGCCTAGTGCTAGCTAGAGGATTTACACACATTTGCAACAATTATTTTAAAATGACCATCTAGTCACTTTCTTAGCTTCAGAAATAAGCTTCCTACTTAAGAAGAAAGTGTTGTGTTTAACAGTTTGAATGATTTTCTGCCACCATTTTTTTCTGGTAGTAAGTTTTATGCTGCAAATAATCTTTGAGAGCAAAGAAGAAATTCTGAGTTTCATACCACTTTAACTAGTTTTTGAACAATATCCCCACTCTAGACACACAGATTTCTGAAACACACTCACACATTCCTGAAGGAGAAGTGGCAATTCAGTGCTTTGCATTTGTCGGGAGCCAGCTTCTCCATTGTCCCATCCTTTCCACTTGACCCAAGGCAGCCAACTGCTTGACCCACCTGTCAAAACAGGCTTGACTGTACTTAACTGCTTCCTGTGCGCCTAATGCAGGATGGCAGCGGGACAGCGGCTCTCTCATGTCTTCTGGACGCCTATTGGTGTCATCTCACGAGGAGCGAGATTTGACGGCAATTTGGACGAGCGCGAGCATCCAATAACTGTACACAGCGGGCCCTAGCAATCAGCCTGCCAGCCATCGATCAGTGCTGGCAGGCTGTTTATTTTTTTAATTTTTATTTATGTATTTATATAGCGCTTACATCTTACACAGCACTGTACAGAGTATGGTCTTGTTACTTACCGGTAACTATACCTTGGAGGGGCTTACAATATAATCCCTACCATAGGCATATGTCTATTTATGTAAAGTGTAGTGTATGTATCTTAGTGCAAGGCCAACTTTCTTTGCATAAAATAAAATTTTGATTAATAAAAAAACTAAATCTTAGCAGCAATCAAATACCACCAAAAGAAAGCTCTATTTGTTAGAAGAAAGGGAGGTAAAATTCATTTTGGTGCTAAGTTGTATGACCGAGCAATAAACCGTTAAAGTTGGGAAGTGCCGAATTGTAAAAAATGACCTGGTCACTAGGGGGGGTATAAACCTCTGGGGCTCAAGAGGTTAAAGTGTACCTGAGACTTTTAATTGACTTTTTTTGTTTGCCTTTTAGGCTGGTTTCACACCAGGACGTTGCGTTTTAGGGGACGTTATGGTCGCATAACGTGCCCCTAACACAACGCCTGGTGCTCCCTGCCTTGGACGTCAGAGTGAGCCGCGTTGTGCAGCTCACTCTGGCGTCCGTGATGCCGTGATGCGCACTCTTGGACGCATGCGGCATCACGTGGTCCCACCCGGCCAATCCCTGCACAGAGCGGACGCTCCAAGAAGTAAACACTGCACGTCACTGAGTGCAGTGAATATTAATAAGCCATGTGCCTGGCCGCTCTCCGCTCCTCCTCAATGTTACTGAGCATGTGCAAACAGTCTAACGCGGCTCTGCCGCTTACAAAGTACTGCATGCAGTATGTTGACTTATGGCGCAGCGTTACTGTGTAACGCAACGTGGGCACTGTGAACAGCCCATTGATTTTTCATTGCTGTGCGGTGGGCTGCGTTACAGGCTGCACTAACGTGCGCCTGTAACGTCCCACTGTGAAACCAGCCTAAAAGTGAATCTTAAGTTAAAATAAAAAAAAATGATTTTAACTTACCTGCGGCTTCTTGCAGCCCCCTGGTGTCCTACTGTGCCCACCACGCTGGTCCCGAGCAGCGACAAGCCTCGCAAAGGTAGCCTGTCACTACTGGAGGCTACTGCGCATGTGTGGCCCTGAGCCACTCGCACGCTGATCATGCGCCTGCGGCCGAGAGCACTCTGTGCATGCCCAATAGTGAGGTTCACGTACTACGCATGTGTGGAATGCTTCCGACCGACGGGAGTGTGGTGAGGAGTCGCGAGGCCGGCCAGCTTAGCGAGGGTCGCCGCTGGTGGCTGGAGGGACTTGGACCAGTGTCGTGGGCACAGAAAGACTCCAGGGGGCTACAAGAAGCCCCAGGCAAGTTAAAATATATATATTTTTTTATTTTAACTTAAGATTCACTTTAATGGTAAACAAAAAAGTAAGCTTTTGGCTAATAAGCCTTCTTCAGACTTTGTTCCTGTATATTAACAAGATATCAAAACACACAACTTATATACACTCCCCCCAAATGTCCAGTGTATATAAGCTACAGGAACAAACTCTGTAGAAGGCTTATTAGCCAAAAGCTTACTTTATGTTTACCTTTAAAGAGAAACCGTAACCAAGAATTGAACTTTATCCCAATCAGTAGCTGATACCCTATTTCTCATGAGAATTCTATTCCTTGTCTCAAACAGATCATCAGGAGACTCTGTATGGCTGATTTTGTGGTGAAACCCCTCCCACAGTGTGATGTCAATGCCTCACAGCACTGAGGTCCTGACATCACATTGTGGGAGCTGTTTTTCATTGTGGGAAATAACAGCTGTTTCCAACTGCCAAAAATATAAGCAGCATCTCCTTCCAGTGACATCACCTGTAGCGGTAAAAATGTCACCATGTGATAAATGTCACAATGTAAATTAGGGAGAGGAAAGATTTTACATTGCGCAAACACTGACTAAATTATTAATACATAATTATTGTAAAAATGAAGCACTTTTTTATTATAATATTTTCACTGGAGTTCCTCTTTAAGTTAGCCAATAAATGGTATCATCCTGATTCAAAATGTCTTGCTTTTACTGATGGCTAACATGGTACAACACTCTACTGCTTCAGCATCAGCTGTTCAAAAGGTTGCCTGCAGATCCCCTGATTTGCACAGACCCTAAATAGAGATGTAGCTCACCTGATCTGTGTTGACATGTTCTATTGTAACTTCTTATTGGTGGTATTATGATGTTCCCATCTTGATGCTGTTATTCTATCAATTCAGATGGACTACAGGGCCCTGGTTCATGACAAAGATGAAGGTGCTTTTGTGGATCTAAGGCTTGCGCTCATCGAAGTGAGAAATACCTATGTGAGTTTATCTTCTTCATTACAACCAAATTTATCAAAGTATCTTCAGAGGTTGTGTTTTACAATCTTGGTGAATCTTTGGAATGAAATGGAGAGGACTGTCCAGCCAGTCATATAATTCAAGACTATATAACTCAACCATTTACCACATCCAGCAAGCTAAGTTTTCTTCAGGTCACTCCACATATACAGTAGGTCAGGACATAAAGAAAGGATATTGCAGATCAGCAGTACGTTGATGAGTCATTACTGTGGTCTATCATCTTGTATGGAAACCTCTAGTCCAGGGGTAGGGAACGTTGGCTCTCCAGCTGTTAAGGAACTACAAGTACTACAATGCATTGCAGGAGTCTGACAGCCACACTCATGATTAACCTCCCTAGCGGTAAGCACGAGTGTAACTCGCCCAGTAAAAAAATGCTGAAAGTGGTAAGGACGAGCTACACTCGTCCTTGCAGCCAGGGAGATTTCTAACTTATCTCCTCCACCACACCACTTTTTTTTACTTACAAGGGATTCCCTAAGACTGCTGGATGCCTGCCAGCACACTGTGGGCAGCGATCTACGCTACCCAAAGTGTGAAAACAGACATTCAGCCATCCTGGGGAATCCCTTGTGTGATTGGGAGCCAGCAGAAAAGAGAAGCTGCAGATGCATACCCCCTCCCTTCTCCCCCGTCTATGTATCGAATCTCCCCTGCGCTCTCACCCCGTCTGTGGCATTCTCCTCCCTTCTTCCCCCTGTCTGCTGCCAGTGTGTTGCTTTTTTTTGTGCAGCGATCCCTGGCACTTTGTCCCCCGCCCTCCCCCTCTTTCCTCTGTGTAGCGATCCCTGGTCCTGCACTGTAAATACTTATTTACTCTGGAGCATGTCTGTCCCACGATCACACCTCATCTCTGCAGCTGCAGGGCCAGTCTTCTCTGTTCGGGACACAGTGACTCGGCTTGGTGACATCATCAAGCCGAATCACTGTGTCCCGAACAGAGAAGACTGGCCCTGCAGCTGCAGAGATGAGGTGTGATCGTGGGACAGACATGCTCCAGAGTAAATAAGTATTTACAGTGCAGGGCCAGGGATCGCTGCACAGAGGGAAGGGGAGGAGGGCGGGGGACAAAGTGCCAGGGATCGCTGCACAAAAGGGAACACGCTGGCTGCAGAAGGCAGATGGGAAAGAAGAAAGAAGAATGCCACAGACTGGGTGAGAGGGCAGTGGGGATTCAATGTGCCAGGGATCGCTACACAAAAGAGAACTGGCTGCAGACAAGGGGAAGAAGGGAGGAGAATGCCACACAGACAGGGTGAAAAGGCAGGGGGGATTCAATGCACAGACAAGGGAGAAGGGAGGAGGTATGCACACTGCGCCTAAACTAAACTGGGGACACATACCTGCCTACCTGCCTAAACTATGCTGGGTGACACATGCCTACCTGCCAGGTACGGATCTAGACCAAGCTGCACCTAGGGCAAGAGACCCGGCCCCCCCCCCTCCCCCAGATCCGTCCCTGCTACCTGTCTAAACTATTCTGGGGACACATACCTGTCTAATATTTACTGGGGACACATACCTGCCTGATCTATACTGTGGGGCTAATCATGTGCATCACGTACATGGGGGAGACATGGAGGGGGGGCGTCTTATACTCACCATTGGCATGCTGATCCCTTGTTGTGTACCTGTAATAGTAACCTGTTCCCCGGCGATCAGAGTTGATGTCGCCAGGGGCACGCGGCGTCATCAACACCTAGCGGCAAACTTTTTTTCTTCTTCTTATTGAATTCAATACAATAACCTGCGGGGGATTCTGAAGACGGATGGGCACCGTGAAGTGGGCGAAACAGGACAGGTAATGTATAAATGCACACAGAGGGGGTACATTTATACATGGGGGGGGCTGCAGTGCACGCAGCCGATTCCTAAGAGATGTCAACCTGAAATGTATCACAAATTGCCCTGCAGTGTATGGGCAGCCGACAGATCTCTCTCTAATTTGATTACACAGAGATCTGTCTCTTGGTCGAATCTGCGCATCATTGCTAGCTTTTGGGGAGTAATTTTAAAACTTAGTTGTGATTTCATTTTCGGTTTTAAACTTTCATTATACTCAAAATGTGTACTACACCCTTGCTTGACACATTTTGGCAAGTTACAGGAAAAAAGGTTATGAAAATTAATTGAACCACTTTTTGCACAGAAATCCTGGGGAAATTAAACGCCAGGGAGGTTAATAAAGCCAAATGCATGCTGGGATTTGTAGTTTTATCACAGCTGGAGAGCCAAGGTTCCCTACCCCTGCTCTAGTCTAACATTGTCACCTGAACTGCTCCCTCACCTCCCTACTCTGAGAGATGCTGTTCATGGAATTATAGGACGGTGTGGATACAATTGTATTTAATTGGATGAAACTGTAGCTTTCTGTGGTTTCCTTTTAACTGAGGTTTAAAACACATCTGTTGTGTACAAAAAACAAATACTATGTACACCTAGCTAAAGTTTCCCTCAAGTAAAATATGAAACCCCGCCACCCCCACCCTGAAAGCTAGACTTCTAAAATGAGAAAAAATATCTATCATGCCATGTATACTTTGAGTAGTGAAAACATTTAGTGGGCCCAGTACACTACAGTATTGTATGCTGCATTGTGGTACATTTGTTTTTATTATTGGGGTTTGGGAATGAGACTCCGTAGTAGACACGCATGAGGACCACAAGGTGGAAGGGCAGGGTACTCTCTCAAAGGAGAGGTTACTGTGTGAAGGGAACTGGGCATAAATGGAAGCAGAGAGCAGCAGACTTCTGTAGCTCAGGGAAAGTATACATGTAGCTGTGGGAAGGTGCAGGTAGAGCAAGGTTTACTTGTACTATGAAACAGGTGCAGCAAGAGAGGCAGACTCTAGTGAATGTTTACCGGATTAAAAAAGAAAAAGTCAGATACTCACCTAAGGAGAGGGAAGGCTCGGTCCTAATGAGCCTTCCCCCTCCTCTCCCGGTGCCCGGTCCGACGCAGGATCCCCCGTGGCAGTATTCGACCAGTTCGGTCAAATACTGCCACTTCCGCATGCCTTCGGGAGCTTTTGGAAGCCTTCGGGAGCACTCGGGCTCCCGATGACGCGGCCTCTCCATACTACGCATGCGCGAGCGCCCTCTATGACGCACTCGCGCGTACGTAGTATGGAGCGGCCTGTCTTCGAAAGCCCGAGTGCTCCCGAAGACCTCCGAAGTCCCTGCGGCGGCGGACGCGAACGGGGGAGCCAGCGCAGCACCGAGGGCACCGGGAGAGGAGAGGGAAGGCTCATTAGGACCGAGCCTTCCCTCTCCTTAGGTGAGTATCTGACTTTTTCTTTTTTAATCCGGTACCCATTGGCTATATGAGGAGAGAATGGCAGACACCAATATTCTAAATAGCCTACAGCATAGCCATCCCTTTAGTGCGTTAGCTGGAGAATTGCAAGGGCAACAGTAACTAGAGGTTGCTGGATGCATTGGAGTAAACCCAAAGTAAGAGCAGGAGGGTGACAGCGGATCCATGTAAAGTGGAACTTCCACAGGCTTCCTGTGTCCTCCTGGAGACCATCACCAATCACCAGCAACAGTGGAGGCCAGGAGGACATGGGAAGTCTCTGCAGGATTCAGAGGTATTCCAAAGTATCTATTTTTTTTTTTATATATATACGGTAAATGTTTTAGCCTTTAGTACATATAAATATGTTACACACATGACAGATATCTTAATAAGGCCATCATAATGTAATGCACTGGCCAGAAACAAGGGTATGTGTATACTGATGGATGGGGAGGCGAGTGTGGTGTAAATATGACACTCCCCTTGTTTAATGTATCAAATTAAACTCTACTTGATCTATTTAAAGAGGAACTGTGACCAAGGATTGAACTTCATCCCAATCAGTAGCTGATGCCCCTTTTCCCATGAGAAATGTTTGGCTGAAATGTATATTGTGGTGAAACTCCTCCCACAGTGTGATGTCAGGACCTAGGTCCTGACATCACATTGTGTGAGCCTTGTTGCATTGTGAGAAATAATGGCTGTGTCCACCTGCCAAGCAACCAGTATCTCCCTGCATATGTATATCTATAGAAAAAAAAAACTTTTAGCCTATTGCAGTGTGTTTATAGATAATGGCAGTTGGTGCTGATTGTTTTAATGTCTGCCAGTAATAAAGATGATGACATGCAGACTGACTATGGATCAAACAACATGAACAAATTACATGGCGAATAGCAATCATTTCTTGATCTCTCCTATTTTTTAACTTCTCACTTTGCAGTGTCTTGATTTATTTTTTCCCCCTTTTCGCTTAAGATGCTTTAAAGAGTAACTGTCAGGCTGCAGAAGCTAATTTAAACCTCTATTCTCCTGTGTTAAACAGTTTAGACGGAAGCCAAAAAGGCAATAGTGAAAATAAAAATCTCTCTTTCATTTGATGTGTGCTTATCAGCAAAGCTGTTAGACCCAAGCTCTTTAAGAGGACGCAAGCCGCATACCATACTGCAAAGCATTCTGGGGCCCTCCCCTCGGCTGCTAAGGAGAAGTTACAGGATCAAGTTTCAGCAGCTTGTAACTCAGTCCAGGGCACAGCACTGAAAAATCTCCGGGCAGAGTACACTGCAGGAGTCCGCTATTGTTCCTAGCCACATGGCTAATTAATATTCACTGCACACTAGTGTTATTCAGTACCAGCTTTTCTGTGATCAGGAAGCAGGCAGGACATGCAGACACATTTGGCTTCATAGGAGACAGACAAACATGGAACCTGCCATGAGCTGTCAGGAGCATCAATCTCTGCATATACTATATACAAATTCTGTGAAGTACAAACGCGGACAGTGAAATGCATATGTAATGTAAGTACAGCCAATCTTTAGCTACTGATATGTGTTTATTTTCTCTGAGACCTTATACCTAACAGCTCCTCTTTAAGTCTCATTTAGATATGGATCTGTTATTATGCTCCTATTGTTCTGCACCAAATTATTTGGTGAAGCTAATACAAGTATGTTTTGTGTTTCAGGTTGAGATATATGATATCATTTACAAAAATTTTGAGAAAGTCACAAATCCAAAAGGAGAGGAGAAGAGCCCAATGTATTGACCTTCACTCACAACGTGTTATGTGCACTCGATTCTCCCTTGTGTTCTCATTCAATGCTGTTGTCAAGAATTTTACTTTCTACACTGCAAACACACACTGTAATAAACTGAGTTTCAGAAGAAGGTGACATAGACTTTAAATTAATTATGCAATACTTTAATGATATAAAAAGTGATTGCAAAATGTGTAGCCTAAAAAGAAAGAGCTATTAAAACACTGAGAAACAAGAAAATGAAAGGTGTTTTCCTGTGGTGACCCAGTATAAAAGCATTTCAACATACAGCATAACATACCCGTTATCCGGAACTCAACTAACTGGCATGCCTGATGGATAACGGGGTCCTTTTTGGGGTTGCTGGCAGACTGTAAAATACTTACCGAGCCTCCAGCGACCTCTAGCAGCCTTCCTGTACCTCCTCACAGGTATCTAGTGGCTTTCGGTGTCTGGAAGCCGGTGTGTCACCTGACCCGATGCAGGTCAGGTGACATAGCGGCTTGCGTGCTCAGGGAAAGCCTCTCGGAGCCCGTGAGAAGGTACAGGAGGTCTGCTAGACTTCGCTGGAGGCTCGGTAAGTATTTCAGGGGTGAGGTTTGTGCTTTTTGTCTGTTTGCTTAAGCAACCGGCAAGCACATGTAACTGGCATCAGGTGATCCCCGCCGGTGTCGGATACTGGAGACTCTTCTTTATTAATGTCACACCTGATGGTATAGTATGAAAAATAGGTTTCACTTTCATAGTTTACACATACAAGTGTATCCAAACTGTGATATAATTTTATATCACGTCTTTACAATACATCTTGTCGGGATACAAATGGATTAATGTCAACAAAAATGTGCCTGAGGCACACTTCACAGTAGCTTTGCTGCTTCCTCATAGGTGTGAGGTGAGATGTTTCATGCGACAGCACAGGCAGTGAAGAAGCAACCATTCATAAAATATGACCCAAGCAAATATCACAGCTCTGTTATGGCCACATTGTAGAACTAATTGTTTTTGATAAGTGATTGACGGACATGTTCGCCGGAAGACAGTTCCCGGAGAATGATCCTGGTCCCAACGTTACGTGATGATTGTTTCTGCCCTATACTT
Source organism: Hyperolius riggenbachi (assembly GCF_040937935.1). Taxonomy (NCBI): domain Eukaryota; kingdom Metazoa; phylum Chordata; class Amphibia; order Anura; family Hyperoliidae; genus Hyperolius; species Hyperolius riggenbachi. Next base: position 488,412,144 of record NC_090646.1, on the reverse strand, counting down.
CCCACGGAGACATATTTTACCCTTCACCCTTAAAAGGATAATTAAGTTGGTTAAAAAATCCAGTTTTACTTACCTGGGGCTTCCACTGGACCCCTGAAGTTGCCATGTGCCTGTGCTAGTAGTCCACGATCCTCTGGTTCCCCGCCGGGGCTCAGTTTCGTTTTCGACGACTGAGCTTGTAGCTGGCCACTGCATCTTTGCAGCCCTGGCCGTGCACGACCTTGTTTGTGCTCCCGTCGCCGGGAGTGTCCTGTGCAGCGCGAAAAAAATCTCTATTGCGCCTGCGCAGGACACTCCTGCCGACGGGAGTGCGAACAAGAACGGGCGCTGCTAGGGCCGTGTAGGCACAGTGGCCAGCGACAGGCTCAGTCACCAAAACTGAGCCACGGCAGGGAACCAGAGGATCGTTGGGGACCGGAGCAGGCACAGGGCACCCATTTTTACCACATGGGTCATGAACCCCCCCCCCCCCCCCCCTTAAGCATAAAACTTACACTAACCTGGCTGGGAGAGCTGTGTTCAGGGACAGATAGAGATAGCTGTTATGTGTGATTTAGTGCTGTGTAGATGCATTTATAGGGTCTCTGTTTACCAGACGGACCCCAAAAGTCCTTTTCAGGAATTGTGACCCCAAAAGTCGCCCAGGGTGCACCACTTTTAGATTAATTAACTTCACTGTCATAAATAAAAGAAAACTTTCACTGACGTTCCCAGCCAAAATAGCACCCCTATGCGGCCATATGTCCGCATACGGGTGCCTATGCCTCATGACGTCACACACATGCGCAGAGAGTGCCCGGCAACGGGAGCGCGATCTAGGACGTGCTCCGCCGGGCCAGCGCAGACGTACTACTCCGGGTCATTGCGACCCGGAAGTAGTAAGAGCCACAGATAAATGACAGCTTGGGCAGCCGAACAGTTCGGCTGCAGTTCGGCTAACACAGCCGAACTGTTCGCCCAACTCTAACAGATGCTTCAGCCAATCAGGCTGATACAGCATAGCTCTCATCTCACTTCTGTTTTGTGTCTGTGTTAGTCCGCATACCATCTTAGAGCCTGGGGAGAGAAGGAGCACAGTAAGAATGATTTTAAAGTTTGGATTTGCCTGGTTAGCATCCTCTTGACTATTGTAACAGCCTGCACTAGAAGATTTATTTTGTATTTACTTTATTTACTTTGTACAGCGCCACGGAATATGTTGGCGCTTTATAAATCAATAATAATAATGTAATTTTGCACAGTGGGAGACATGGCAGCGCTTTCAAACAACCTCATACCTGAATGGTTTAACTGCAACGGTGAGCAGAGCTCCAGAAACTGGACTAAATTACACACCCAGCATACACTGCAGGCAAAGAGAGGGAGGGGGAATTAGTGATTAAGCTGCATCAGTGGGCAGAGCTCCAGAAACTGGACTATATTACACACCCTGCATCACTATAGACCAAGGGGGGGTGTTAGCTTCAGTGATAATTAGTGCACAAATTATGACCTAATAGACTTCCCCACGGCGGTGACGTACCCCCTTGGGGAAGACCTACCTCTAACCTACCAATAAAAACATAATTCCTCGTGCTGCTATTCATAAATGGTATACACATTTCATAAGACAAGCAAAACAGACAAATGATAAGCGCTCAAGGATGCACCTGAATTGTGAGCCATCAGCGGCAATGCAGAGCCCCCTAGGGCTGAATACATGCCTCTAATGCAAAACAGATGCAAAATTATGTGCTAACTCTAATCTAAAAATTTTAGAGTGAATTTAAAACAGTGAAGGCAGCTAGCCACTAGTATACTTACATTTAATTTTGCACAGTGGGAGACATGGCAGCGCTTTCAAACAACCTCATACCTGAATGGTTTAACTGCAATGGTGAGCAGAGCTCCAGAAACTGGACTAAATTACACACCCAGCATACACTGCAGGCAAAGAGAGGGAGGGGGAATTAGTGATTAAGCTGCATCAGTGGGCAGAGCTCCAGAAACTGGACTATATTACACACCCTGCATCACTATAGACCAAGCTCTGCTCACCATTGCAGTTAAACCATTCAGGTATGAGGTTGTTTGAAAGCGCTGCCATGTCTCCCACTGTGCAAAATTAAATGTAAGTATACTAGTGGCTAGCTGCCTTCACTGTTTTAAATTCACTCTAAAATTTTTAGATTAGAGTTAGCACATAATTTTGCATCTGTTTTGCATTAGAGGCATGTATTCAGCCCTAGGGGGCTCTGCATTGCCGCTGATGGCTCACAATTCAGGTGCATCCTTGAGCGCTTATCATTTGTCTGTTTTGCTAATAATAATGTAATGCCTAACAGTTACTCTAAATTACTAAATGTCTGACCAACATCTCTGACCCCTCTAAGGAGGAATCAAGAAATGTGGGTGCGGTCGTGGGCTCCCATGCTAATAGCCACGATTAGCCATTTCTAAAATTAGCCCGCCATGTGTAGCCACGGTTTGGGCCGCCCACTATTTTCCTTGGGTGCCGCTGGCGAACAACATTTCTTGTAATAGCCACAAATTGCGGCTATTAACATGGGCGTCTATGACGGCGCGTACATTTCCACATTCCCCCTGAGAGAAGTCAGAGGTGCTGGTCAGACATTCAGTAACATAACATGCATAATCAAGTGCCAAGTGCACAGGATAACAATCAAACCTGACAGTGAGATAATCCACATCAAAATGGGCTCTATTCACTATCATGTGCGGTAATGGATTTTTTACTGCAAAATTACCACAGCAATTCCCCTATTTTATCCAAATTCCCTAAAACTTTTCCGCGTGTTTTCCGCAAGGGGGAATAATGCGGAAAAAAGCGCAGAAACATGCATATTCAGGCGGGAAACAGTCGCAATAAAAAATTGTTAGCTAAAAAGTTTTGAAGTCCAGCAAACACAGCTCTCAAGGCTCCAGACTCCATTTAAATCAATGGGAAGTGAAATATATCACCTGGTACTTGTAGGTAATATAAATCACTAGTTAAGGAAGAAATAATGCGCCCCTTTTTCTTTGTAAATTTGTTGGTGTTTTTTCGTGTAAATTAGCGACTTTTGCCTACACTTTTCCGCAATATTTGCAAACTTTTCCCACACTTTTTTCGCATGCGGAAAATGTTGTGACTGTCAAGATGGTCTTATTTTGGTCACAAATTTACCGCAAGTGGATTTCCACATGCGGAAAATGATTGTGAATAGAGCCCAATGTCAGTAAACTAAATTAAGCAACTAAATGAATGACCAGCATTGAGAGAGTAAAGGTGCCCATATATGTATCTAGTGATGTATGGGCAGAATTAACCAAGAGGTAGATCTAACTTGATCAGAGAGATATCTGTTTGCTGCACATACACCGCAGGCCGATTCCAGATTGATTTCAGCACAGAAATGACACCTCCTCACCCGATGTACCCCCAAATATTAGATGTGCTCCCCCGCTGTTGCGTGTGCATGAAAATACCTACCTGTCAAGTGGGACGCGGATGCAAAAGTATGGAGGAAACTCAGCGGACAGTCGGGGCAGCAGACAGGTAAAATATTTTCATGCACATCTAACATTTGGAGGGACATCGTTTGGGGGTTCCATCGTAATATTGCACACCGTTACTGTCACACACCTGATTTACCAGCATGTCCAACTGATACATTCAACTAATTTCGGCACCAATTTTTATTTGATAATTATCGGATGGTCGATAGGCTGCAAAATCATCACATCTATGGCCACCTTTATACAGTGACCAGATTTTTCTTGGCTTAACCTGGGACGGAGGGGGGTGCTAGTGCGGCGCGGGAAGCGGGCTGCGTCAAAAAATGGGTGTGTCCATGACATGGTGTGGGTGGAGCGAACTGTAATGTAACTCTGAGGCAGTGGGCTAGAGTTTCCTCCCAAAACACAGATAGGCAATGTTCCCCAAACACATCAGAAAGCAGTGTTCCCACAATGATGTGGTGAAATGGGAGATTTGCATCTTAGATGTCAGTCCATGACATGACTGTGTACTCTGTAAAGTGCTGTAGAAGATGCAAGTGCTACATAAATACATAATAATGATATGGCGGGACATTACACTTTGGCTATGGCCGGGACATGGGCGTCCGCAGAAAATTTTCCAGGGGGGGGCAAAAAGTGGGGAGTAAAAATTTGGGCTGCTGTAAAATGGAGCTACGCGCGCCGCGCCGAAAAATGGGTGTGGTCATGAACCAGAATGTGGGTGTGGTCGTGGGTGGAGACAAGTTTACATGAACTAAGCAATGGTGGGACATTAGATTAGGACAGTGGTGGCAAACCTTTTGGAGGTCGAGTGTCCAAACTGCAAAGTCACTTTACTATCACAAAGTGCCAACAGCAATTTAAACTAAATACAAACGTTTTAACTCATACATGAACATTATGGAAAATTAAGTTGAAAATAAACTGTGAAGATAAACAATTTCATCCATCGTACTCCTAAAAAAAATTATTCATTTTTTTTTAGAACCTCCCAGTTTAATTTTCTGTTTTAAAAAGCGGAAAAAGTAGGTTTAATGCTATTGTCTCATATGATGATGATTCAGCTTTTTCCATAGTCTCGCAGTTAGCAATCATGTGACCCCCCCCAACAAGACAAATTCAGCAATCATGAGGCCCCCCCCCCATCAAGACAAATTCAGCAATCATGAGGCCCCCAACATGACCAACTCAGCAATCATGAGGCCCCCAACAAGACAAATTCAGCAATCATGAGGCCCCCAACAAGACAAAGTCAGTAACCATGAGGCCCGCAACAAGACAAATTCAGCAGTCATGAGGCACATAAATAGACAGCTTTTCACATAAATAGGCAGAATGCCCCCTTAATATGTAGACACCTCTCACCTGGCAGCAGTTCCCCAAAATACACTCAATCTGACAGCAGTGGTTCCCCAAAAATAGGTAGCCCCAGGTCTATAGGTGTCCCCAGAATAGGTGGCCAGCGGTATAGATGTCCCCAGAACTGGTAGCCAGGGGTAGAGATGTCCCCAGAACAGGTAGCCAGGGGTATATGTGCCCAGTATATGTAGGCAGGGGTATATGTCCCAGTATATGTAGGCAGGGGGTATATGTCCCAGTATATGTAGCCAGGGGGATATGTCCCAGTATATGTAGGCAGGGGGTATATGTCCCAGTATATGTAGCCAGGGGGATATGTCCAAGTATATGTAGGCAGGGGTATATGTCCCCAGAAAAAGTAGCCAGGGGTATATGTCCCAGTATATGTAGGCAGGGGTATATGTCCCAGTATATGTAGGCAGGGGTATATGTCCCAGTATATGTAAACAGGGGTATATGTCCCAGTATATGTAGGCAGGGGTATATGTCCCAGTATATGTAGGCAGGGGGTATATGTCCCAGTATATGTAGCCAGGGGGATATGTCCCAGTATATGTAGCCAGGGGGATATGTCCCAGTATATGTAGGCAGGGGTATATGTCCCAGTATATGTAGGCAGGGGGTATATGTCCCAGTATATGTAGGCAGGGGTATATGTCCCAGTATATGTAGGCAGGGGTATATGTCCCAGTATATGTAGGCAGGGGTATATGTCCCAGTATATGTAGGCAGGGGTATATGTCCCAGTATATGTAGGCAGGGGTATATGTCCCAGTATATGTAGGCAGGGGTATATGTCCCAGTATATGTAGGCAGGGGTATATGTCCCAGTATATGTAGGCAGGGGTATATGTCCCCAGAAAAAGTAGCCAGGGGTATATGTCCCAGTATATGTAGGCAGGGGTATATGTCCCAGTATATGTAGGCAGGGGTATATGTCCCAGTATATGTAGGCAGGGGGATATGTCCCAGTATATGTAGCCAGGGGGATATGTCCCAGTATATGTAGGCAGGGGGTATATGTCCCAGTATATGTAGGCAGGGGGTATATGTCCCAGTATATGTAGGCAGGGGGTATATGTCCCAGTATATGTAGCCAGGGGGATATGTCCCAGTATATGTAGGCAGGGGGTATATGTCCCAGTATATGTAGGCAGGGGGTATATGTCCCAGTATATGTAGGCAGGGGGTATATGTCCCAGTATATGTAGCCAGGGGGATATGTCCCAGTATATGTAGCCAGGGGGATATGTCCCAGTATATGTAGGCAGGGGTATATGTCCCAGTATATGTAGGCAGGGTGTATATGTCCCAGTATATGTAGGCAGGGGTATATGTCCCAGTATATGTAGGCAGGGGTATATGTCCCAGTATATGTAGGCAGGGGTATATGTCCCAGTATATGTAGGCAGGGGTATATGTCCCAGTATATGTAGGCAGGTGTATATGTCCCAGTATATGTAGGCAGGGGTATATGTCCCAGTATATGTAGGCAGGGGTATATGTCCCAGTATATGTAGGCAGGGGTATATGTCCCCAGAAAAAGTAGCCAGGGGTATATGTCCCAGTATATGTAGGCAGGGGTATATGTCCCAGTATTTGTAGGCAGGGGGATATGTCCCAGTATATGTAGCCAGGGGGATATGTCCCAGTATATGTAGGCAGGGGGTATATGTCCCAGTATATGTAGGCAGGGGGTATATGTCCCAGTATATGTAGGCAGGGGGTATATGTCCCAGTATATGTAGCCAGGGGGATATGTCCAAGTATATGTAGGCAGGGGTATATGTCCCCAGAAGAAGTAGCCAGGGGTATATGTCCCAGTATATGTAGGCAGGGGTATATGTCCCAGTATATGTAGGCAGGGGTATATGTCCCAGTATATGTAGGCAGGGGTATATGTCCCAGTATATGTAGGCAGGGGGTATATGTCCCAGTATATGTAGCCAGGGGGATATGTCCCAGTATATGTAGCCAGGGGAATATGTCCCAGTATATGTAGGCAGGGGTATATGTCCCAGTATATGTAGGCAGGGGGTATATGTCCCAGTATATGTAGGCAGGGGTATATGTCCCAGTATATGTAGGCAGGGGTATATGTCCCAGTATATGTAGGCAGGGGTATATGTCCCAGTATATGTAGGCAGGGGTATATGTCCCAGTATATGTAGGCAAGGGTATATGTCCCAGTATATGTAGGCAGGTGTATATGTCCCAGTATATGTAGGCAGGGGTATATGTCCCAGTATATGTAGGCAGGGGTATATGTCCCAGTATATGTAGGCAGGGGGTATATGTCCCAGTATATGTAGGCAGGTGTATATGTCCCAGTATATGTAGGCAGGGGTATATGTCCCAGTATATGTAGGCAGGGGTATATGTCCCAGTATATGTAGGCAGGGGTATATGTCCCAGTATATGTAGGCAGGGGTATATGTCCCAGTATATGTAGGCAGGGGTATATGTCCCAGTATATGTAGGCAGGGGTATATGTCCCAGTAAATGTAGCGAGGGGTATATATGCCCAGTATATGTAGGCAGGGGTATATATATGCCCAGTATATGTAGGCAGGTGTATATGTCCCAGTATATGTAGGCAGGGGGTATATGTCCCAGTATATGTAGCCAGGGGGATATGTCCCAGTATATGTAGCCAGGGGATATGTCCCAGTATATGTAGGCAGGGGTATATGTCCCAGTATATGTAGGCAGGGGGTATATGTCCCAGTATATGTAGCCAGGGGTATATGTCCCAGTATATGTAGGCAGGGGGTATATGTCCCAGTATATGTAGGCAAGTGTATATGTCCCAGTATATGTAGGCAGGGGTATATGTCCCAGTATATGTAGGCAGGGGTATATGTCCCAGTATATGTAGGCAGGGGTATATGTCCCAGTATATGTAGGCAGGGGTATATGTCCCAGTATATGTAGGCAGGGGTATATGTCCCAGTATATGTAGGCAGGGGTATATGTCCCAGTATATGTAGGCAGGGGTATATGTCCCAGTATATGTAAACAGGGGTATATGTCCCAGTATATGTAGGCAGGGGTATATGTCCCAGTATATGTAGGCAGGGGGTATATGTCCCAGTATATGTAGCCAGGGGGATATGTCCCAGTATATGTAGCCAGGGGGATATGTCCCAGTATATGTAGGCAGGGGTATATGTCCCAGTATATGTAGGCAGGGGGTATATGTCCCAGTATATGTAGGCAGGGGTATATGTCCCAGTATATGTAGGCAGGGGTATATGTCCCAGTATATGTAGGCAGGGGTATATGTCCCAGTATATGTAGGCAGGGGTATATGTCCCAGTATATGTAGGCAGGGGTATATGTCCCAGTATATGTAGGCAGGGGTATATGTCCCAGTATATGTAGGCAGGGGTATATGTCCCAGTATATGTAGGCAGGGGTATATGTCCCCAGAAAAAGTAGCCAGGGGTATATGTCCCAGTATATGTAGGCAGGGGTATATGTCCCAGTATATGTAGGCAGGGGTATATGTCCCAGTATATGTAGGCAGGGGGATATGTCCCAGTATATGTAGCCAGGGGGATATGTCCCAGTATATGTAGGCAGGGGGTATATGTCCCAGTATATGTAGGCAGGGGGTATATGTCCCAGTATATGTAGGCAGGGGGTATATGTCCCAGTATATGTAGCCAGGGGGATATGTCCCAGTATATGTAGGCAGGGGGTATATGTCCCAGTATATGTAGGCAGGGGGTATATGTCCCAGTATATGTAGGCAGGGGGTATATGTCCCAGTATATGTAGCCAGGGGGATATGTCCCAGTATATGTAGCCAGGGGGATATGTCCCAGTATATGTAGGCAGGGGTATATGTCCCAGTATATGTAGGCAGGGTGTATATGTCCCAGTATATGTAGGCAGGGGTATATGTCCCAGTATATGTAGGCAGGGGTATATGTCCCAGTATATGTAGGCAGGGGTATATGTCCCAGTATATGTAGGCAGGGGTATATGTCCCAGTATATGTAGGCAGGTGTATATGTCCCAGTATATGTAGGCAGGGGTATATGTCCCAGTATATGTAGGCAGGGGTATATGTCCCAGTATATGTAGGCAGGGGTATATGTCCCCAGAAAAAGTAGCCAGGGGTATATGTCCCAGTATATGTAGGCAGGGGTATATGTCCCAGTATTTGTAGGCAGGGGGATATGTCCCAGTATATGTAGCCAGGGGGATATGTCCCAGTATATGTAGGCAGGGGGTATATGTCCCAGTATATGTAGGCAGGGGGTATATGTCCCAGTATATGTAGGCAGGGGGTATATGTCCCAGTATATGTAGCCAGGGGGATATGTCCAAGTATATGTAGGCAGGGGTATATGTCCCCAGAAGAAGTAGCCAGGGGTATATGTCCCAGTATATGTAGGCAGGGGTATATGTCCCAGTATATGTAGGCAGGGGTATATGTCCCAGTATATGTAGGCAGGGGTATATGTCCCAGTATATGTAGGCAGGGGGTATATGTCCCAGTATATGTAGCCAGGGGGATATGTCCCAGTATATGTAGCCAGGGGAATATGTCCCAGTATATGTAGGCAGGGGTATATGTCCCAGTATATGTAGGCAGGGGGTATATGTCCCAGTATATGTAGGCAGGGGTATATGTCCCAGTATATGTAGGCAGGGGTATATGTCCCAGTATATGTAGGCAGGGGTATATGTCCCAGTATATGTAGGCAGGGGTATATGTCCCAGTATATGTAGGCAAGGGTATATGTCCCAGTATATGTAGGCAGGTGTATATGTCCCAGTATATGTAGGCAGGGGTATATGTCCCAGTATATGTAGGCAGGGGTATATGTCCCAGTATATGTAGGCAGGGGGTATATGTCCCAGTATATGTAGGCAGGTGTATATGTCCCAGTATATGTAGGCAGGGGTATATGTCCCAGTATATGTAGGCAGGGGTATATGTCCCAGTATATGTAGGCAGGGGTATATGTCCCAGTATATGTAGGCAGGGGTATATGTCCCAGTATATGTAGGCAGGGGTATATGTCCCAGTATATGTAGGCAGGGGTATATGTCCCAGTAAATGTAGCGAGGGGTATATATGCCCAGTATATGTAGGCAGGGGTATATATATGCCCAGTATATGTAGGCAGGTGTATATGTCCCAGTATATGTAGGCAGGGGGTATATGTCCCAGTATATGTAGCCAGGGGGATATGTCCCAGTATATGTAGCCAGGGGATATGTCCCAGTATATGTAGGCAGGGGTATATGTCCCAGTATATGTAGGCAGGGGGTATATGTCCCAGTATATGTAGCCAGGGGTATATGTCCCAGTATATGTAGGCAGGGGGTATATGTCCCAGTATATGTAGGCAAGTGTATATGTCCCAGTATATGTAGGCAGGGGTATATGTCCCAGTATATGTAGGCAGGGGTATATGTCCCAGTATATGTAGGCAGGGGTATATGTCCCAGTATATGTAGGCAGGGGTATATGTCCCAGTATATGTAGGCAGGGGTATATGTCCCAGTATATGTAGGCAGGGGTATATGTCCCCAGAAAAAGTAGCCAGGGGTATATGTCCCAGTATATGTAGGCAGGGGGTATATGTCCCAGTATATGTAGGCAGGGGTATATGTCCCAGTATATGTAGGCAGGAGTATATGTCCCAGTATATGTAGGCAGGGGTATATGTCCCAGTATATGTAGGCAGGGGGTATATGTCCCAGTATATGTAGGCAGGGGTATATGTCCCAGTATATGTAGGCAGGGGTATATGTCCCAGTATATGTAGGCAGGGGTATATGTCCCAGTATATGTAGGCAGGGGTATATGTCCCAGTATATGTAGCCAGGGGGATATGTCCCCAGAAAAAGTGGCCATGTGTGCAGGAGGAGGGGAGCAGCGGAGAGAAGAGGGAAAGCTATGGGCACTCACCTTAGGGGGCTCTCCCTCCCTCTCTCGCTCTCCCCTCCGGAGTCCGGAATGAAGTGTGCAGCGGCTGGCAGCGGGCGGAACTTACCTCCTCTCGTCGCACGCGCCGGATGGAACCAGAACTTCCGGCGCAGGAGCGAGAGGAGGTAAGTTCCGCCCGATGCCAGCCGCTGCACACTTCATTCCGGAGGGGACAGCGAGGGAGAGAGAGCCCCTAAGGTGAGGGAAGGGGGGGGGGGAGACGTCCGCCCTTCCCCACTGTGCCCATAGCTCTCTCTCTTCTCTGTGCTGTTCCCCTCTTGCTGGCTGCACGGGCACGCGGCCAGGGGGGGGGCAGCGGGCGGCCAGGCTCGGGCAGATGCCCGGTTTTGCCATATGTGCAGACGCCCATGGGCCGGGATTAGATTGTTAGCTCTGCCAAGGACATGACTACATTCTCTGTAAAGTGCTGCCTTAGATGCCAGTGCTATATAAATACATAGTATTAGCATGCCATTTAATAATTTTGAGCACCCAAAATGCCAAATGCTGCAACAATAACCCCAAAAGAGAATGCAGTCTCTATGGCCATCAAATAATAACTGCAGCAACCTCTGACAAATGAAATGCAACTACAGTTACCTCTGACCCATGAAATGCAGCAGAAAACGATTACTCCGACTCAGCAAACGGTAAATGAGGCAAACATTACCTCATGCGGCCACAGAGTCTCACGCCTGGGACACCCAGCGGCCAAAAGTAGGACATAACCTGGGACACATTGCAGCCTGGGACAGGGGACCCTGAACCTGGGACGTGTCCCAGGTAAAATGGGACGTATGGTCAGTGTACCTTATACATTCAACAGAGGAACAGCAAAGAGAGAGTTAACATAGATACTAGCTGGACTGGTGAGAGCAGAGCCAGTATATCTCAGGGGACAGAAAAGATGAAATGGTAGAGGAGACGGACGACTCTTGACCCAGAGAGGTCATATGCCATCACTGAAAAGTCCTAGTGTCTCTACGGCCCCCGGGAATCGCATTATAGTTAGGTGTTTGTGGCGGAAGATTTGTACTCTTTACCGCCCAAGGCCACTGTCACCAGCCTCCCCCCTTCAGTATAGGTAGCCAGATGACCCCTCCCCCCTTTCCCTCCAGTATAGGTAGCCAGATGACTCCCTTAATCCCCTTTTCCCACCTCCCTTTCAGTATAGGTAGCCAGAACACCTTCACACCGCAGCAGCCATCAGTGTCACTCATTTCTCCACTCATCTCCAGTGCAGAAGCTTCCTCTTCCCCTCGTCTCCAATGCTGCCCAAGTCCGTAGCTACCCACCACAAAGCAAAAGTGCACAGAGAGCAAGGTGGCCCGCTGCACAGGTGATCTCCCTGCATTGCCTGATCTCCCTGCACTGCAGCATTTACAAGCTTGCAAATGCAACAGATTAGCCTGCTGCTTTGCTGCCCTTGTTCCTGTGGTGCCCTAGGCCATGGCCTAAATCCGGCACTGAAAGTGATATACACTGCTTCAGTGGAATGTCAATACATAGTCAAAATACCATACCAGTGAAATCAATGTACGCTTGCCCGCTCGCTGGGCTGTCTTCGCTTTGCTCGGACAAGTGTTGGACAAGTGTTTATTTCTTACTCTAAGTCCACTTGCATAGTGGACATTGCACACCAGGACCCATGCCACTCGCTGGCCTTTGACACAATCTTCAATTGTGACAGCACCAATGTAGCTTGACGTGCAGCGATCAACCCTGGAGTGCACAGGGTGTTGCATCAAATAGGATAACAGGATCCGCACCTTCTAAAATCGAAAATTTATTAGAACATTTAAAATCTGTAACAGGCAATTCTGAGTGTGAGTCGGGTCACCATGACGCACAGCGTTTCAGAGTTTAGCTCATTCCTCAGATGGGTGTGTGCTATAGCCATCTGAGGAAAGAGCTAAACTCTGAAACGCCGTGCGTCATGGTGACATGGTGCGGATCCTGTTATCCTACTCGCTGGCCTTTGGGCAGTAAACTCAGGTTGCAAATGTAGTGCTGCTGGTGGGTTCAGGGTTAATATATGTGCTGCACATGCTCAGTAGCATTTGTATGTTATTTTGATGGGTATGCTGAAGTGATGAAACAACTGTTTCAAGGGGCAGACACCTCAAAGTTACAGTCATTTGGTCGGATTCTGGCATCCCTGATGCACATGCATACCTCACAACTTTTTGAGATAAGAAAGAGGGACACGGAAGCCACGCCCGTGCCACACCCCTAGTCACGCATATGACAAAAATTTCATAAGAAAAATATGTTGTTTTTTAATTCAAACCACACTGATCCTTTCCATCCTGGTTCATTTTTCTTAATTTTAACATTTTAAAATTACTAATATGTAAAATTACTAATACGGGCAGCACGGTGGCGTAGTGGCTAGCTCTCTTGCCTTGCAGCGCTGGGTCCCTGGTTCGAATCCCAGCCAGGGCACTATCTGCAAAGAGTTTGTATGTTCTCTCCGTGTCTGCGTGGGTTTCCTCCGGGCACTCCGGTTTCCTCCCACATTCCAAAAACATACGGATAAGTTAATTGGCTCCCCTTAAAAAAAATTGGCCCTAGACTACAGTACTTACACTACATAATATAGACATATGGCAATGGTAGGGATAAGATTGTGAGCTCCTTTGAGGGACAGATAGTGACAAGATATATATATATACACATTGTACAGCGCTGCGTAATATGTCGGCGCTATATAAATACTAAATAATAATAATAATATATCAATTTAAAGGATGGGAAGAAAGTTTAGAGTCAAACACAATTTTTAGGGTACTTATCCGTTAGCCGGGCGCATCCGGCAGGTGGCGCTAATTACTATTCGCCCCTCCAGGCCGACATGGATAGTAGGGAAAGATGTAACTCTGGTGGAGTTTTGTCGCCACCTAGAGGATGCGCCCAGCTAACGGATAAGTACCATTTTTAGTATAGAAATATATATATATATATTTACATAGCAAGAGGGACAAAATCCTGAAAGAGGGACAAATGAGGAGGAAAGAGGGACAGAGCTCCCAAAGAGGGAGCTATGGCACATGGCTCAGCAGAGCGCCCCACATACCATCCACCCCTCCTCCCATAGCTGTTATGTAAGTGAAACGCTATCTCCTGTTCAGAGTATCCCTCCACTCCCCCTCCTTCCTTCTTTTTTTTTTTTTTATTTTTTATTTTACTGAGCATGCCCAAACTGGCTGCTGCTCCCTTTCAAGTCCCGATGACCAGGCACTCCGAGTAAGCAGCAAGTAATACGAGCTATTGCTAACGCAAGAATCGGAAGTACAAAGAGCAAGGCGGAAGCACACCGCATTGGCGAATGAAGGCTCCAATGGTAAGCCTGCCGGAGATGAGACGCATATCCACCAATCACAGCTCAGTGCTCGGAGACTGCTGAGTTGTGCCTCCAATCAGCGGTGTCAGTGAAAGCCGGTGAAGAGTGACAGGTCAGTGCAGATGAGGACTGGCCAGGGGAAAAGGGGGAGATTTCCACCTTTCATTTCATGATTTAGGGCTGGTTCCGTGCCTGGTACATTCAGGCTTTTGTATAAGGCTATATGAGCCACTTGGCTGGGTGAGGGAAATATAAGCACAGAGCAATTACAGGGGGCAAGCTGGTAAATGTACACAGCATGGTGCAGAGCTGAGGCTTGCCTGGAGGGACTGTAGAAACGAAATCTCTCACTATTGTTATAAGGACTGCATGTGCACAACAAGATGAGGCATTATACACAGCTTTAAAAGTTTTTGACGGTCCCTAGACTCCAGGGGGGCTGCTTGCAGCTTGTGTGAGACACTGGCAAGGACAGGAGTCATATTACAGGCAAGTAGCCGCTTTCTGGATAGTAAAATGGTTAACTTCCCTGGCGGTATGATTATTTCTAGGGTATTTTCTGAACGTTTAAGACCTTAAGGGGGACCTTTTAAAAAACGCCACATACCTGGGGCTTCTATCGCCCCCTGCAGCTGGAATGTCCCTCGTCGTCCTCTTTCGATGCGCCATTCCCCGCCGCGGTTCACGGTGTAATTATTCGTCTAACTAGACTAATAGAAGTGCGCGTGAGCTTACTGTGCAAGCGCAGTATGAAGTTTTCCTGTACAGCGCCTGCGCAGTAAGCTCCTGCTGACACGGGCAGGAATGTGCTTGACGCGCAGCCGCTCTTCTATTCGTAGGGAAGTGGCAGTTTTTGTTTTTTACAAGGTCAACAGAAAACCTTTAAAACCAGGAAAAAAAAAATCATGTTGCCAGAAATCCAACAGCAGCCCCTGCACTCACCTCCCTGGAATCCAGTTCTGCAATTTTCCCTTCGTCCTCCCACCCGGACGGGCGATCTCGCCAGGGAGATTCATAGCCTCCGTGGAGAGGAAGAATGGCTGCCTGCGTCTGGATCTCCCAGGATATGCCTGCTGCACTCCATTGCTCTGCATTGAGCTACCAGTGGCTAGCCTGAGCATAGCTTGGGGTTACCGCCAGGGAAAGTAAACCTAAGATGGGTATTTAAGAAAAAAAATACATACCAGGTTTATTGCGCCCTCGCCATCGTCCTCCGCCTCCTCATTCTTCTGCAATTGGCCCCGGAAAGTCTTCCAGTCCGGTGGTCGGACTGTCTGCCACTGGACGAGTTTCCCTGGCCAGTTGTGCACAAACAAGGAGGCAGAGGAGGACGGCGAGGGACAGGGCCGGGCCGAGGCATAGGCTGGAGAGGCTCCAGCCTCAGGGCGCAGTGTAGGAGGGGGCGCACAATTCATTCAGCTGTCATTCCTAATTGTGTATGAAGCAGAAAGGAATAAGAAAAGGGGATACATAGCAGTGACTGCAAGCCAGATGACTAGATATTAAGGTGTTGGAGAGGTTGTGGGCCCTGTGGCCCTCTTAGTCTAATAGTAATCAGTGTGTGACAGCTGGGGTGGGACGGATGGAGGGGCGCACTTTGGTGTCTCAGCCTTGGGTGCTGGAGGACCTTGTCCCGGCTCTGGCGAGGGAGCGCTAAGCCTGGAGGGAGCTGGAGGAACCCTCAGGCATGTACATTTTTTTTTTTCTTAAGTCCCCATTTCAGGTACACTTTAACGGCTGTGACACAGGAAACCAGGGTTCTAATCTTTCTGTTCAGTTAGCCAGCACCTATTCAGCAAGGAGTTCTTGGGCTAGACCCAGCACTGCCTTCTGAGCACACCCTTGTGGCTGCAGCTAAAGCGCTTTGAGTCCGCCAGGAGAAGAAAAGTGCAATATAATATGTGTTGCCTGACTGAGGGAGATGGTGGTCTGGTAAAGGGGGAGGGGGTATCAGAGATGGAAGAGGGGCATTTTTGAGGGATTAGTAGAGATGGTGGTAAAGGGGAGGACATAAGTGAGGAGGGGGGAGCCTTGGGGAAATAAGGTGGCCATACATCTGTTGACTTCGCAGCCGATCAACCAGGGCTGTGGAGTCGGTCCAAAAATCCACCGACTCCGACTCCTCAGTTTAGGATTCCACCGACTCTGACTCCGACTCCACGACTCCGACTCCTCTAATTTGCATATTACAATTTTGTTGATTAAAAGTATGTAACATGAAATTCGTCTCTTAACTGCCAACGCTTAGGAATTTTACAAGACAACTGAAGTGAGAAGGATATGTAGACTACTATAATTATTCCCTTTAGACTAAAACTAGTCCTTGGTAAGAGTACTTGTAAAAGGTACAAACCGGAACAAAGAACATCTATCAGGCCCTAGGCAATGTAAGTGTGGGTACATGTAAGAATGATGTTCAGGTACTCTGCAGGGGAATGAGGAGATTGTAAACAGACAACACCTCTGTGTTGAATGTGCACAGCATTCTCAGTGGATTCCCTGCAGCTCTGTGGGGAGTGCATATGTAGAGTATAGTACTACTGTGTAACAAAGTAAACCTGAGACAGATGAAATTAAAGTTTTATACATACCTGGGGCTTCCTCCAGCCGCCTTCAGGATAATCAGTCCCTCGTTGTCCTCCTCCACCACCTGGATCTTCTGCTATGAGTCCAGGTACTTGAGCCAGTCGGGCGTAGTGCGCATGCACACACTCCGCCGCCAGGAGCATACTACACCTGTGCAGCACTATTGCGCAGGTGCAGAATGTTCCTGGCTGTGGGAGCGGCATGCGGCCGGACAGCGCTGACTGGCTGAATTACCAGGACTCATAGCAGAAGATCCGGGTGGTGGAGGACAGCGAGGGACTGATTAGCCTGAAGGGGGCTGGAGGAAGCCCCAGGTATGTAAAAACTTTACTTTTCATCCGTCTCAGTTACCCTTTAATTTGTAGTCACCAAACCAAATTTTAATTACATATCATATTATTTGATTTCATCAGCAAAGGGAGTGCATACATTTGCATAAATCAGCATCAATGCAGAATTATTTCCATCTCGTTGACCATCCCTATTAGTGACACAGCTACACATCAGGCTTTATTCTTACAGCATAGATGTTATTTAGTATATATAAGAGATTCCTGTGTACACATCATATTTACAGTCACAATCAGATATGTATATCTGACCTTAAAAATACGGGGACTGCTTTATTGAAGCAGCACAAGTAACTAATTTTGATTGGTTTATTTCATTTTTGTGGACTAAGCACAGCTATTACTGTATATATACTGTATATATACATTATTTTTAATGACTATTCTCTGAGAAATAGAACATTTTATCATATTTTCTATTTTAATTACAGTTACAAATTCATTAGGAGTCGGAGTCGGTGCATTTTTTCCCGACTCCGACTCCGACTCCAGGCACCCAAAATTGCCCGACTCCACGACTCCGACTCCACGACTCCGACTCCGACTCCACAGCCCTGCGATCAACCAATCGGTTTGATAATTATGCCCAATCAACGATTTTACTGATTTTTGGGCAGAAACTGGTTGAATGTATTGATCTGAGATGCTGGGCAATCTCTGGCTGATGTTAATCAGGTGCACGGCAGTAACGGGGTGGGATAATCATGAACGACTGACACGACGGAAACGTCTGTGGTTCCTCCAAATGTATAATGTAACCAGGTGCCTGTGCATTTATACTTTACCAGTCACGCTGTCCCTCAAGTGTCCTTGCTCTATTTCTGCATTGGCGCCCCACATCACTACTAGCATATAGCACATATGTGACGTCATTTGGGCTGGGGCTGATATGAAAACAAACCTCTAGTTTGTCCTCCCCTGGGTCAGAGCCAGTGTTTGCTGATTTTGTAACTTGCTGTCAGATGAACTGGACCGCCCCATGCGTGCAGTACTGAGGTGCTGTTACTGCCAGTCTGCCCTTGCCTTTCATATCAGCCCATCCTAAGGACTTAACAGCACACCAACAGTGACAGCGTACCCCCACCCCACCGGCTTCAGCCAAATGACCCCTTCCGAATCTGCCCCCACCAACCAGTCTTCACTAGATCCACCATTCACAACATCACTCCTCTAATATTTAGATGATTTGCCAAATTATTTTGTTTGGAAGGTACTGTACATGCTTGCTTTTTTTTTTTTTCCACTTGGGGGTCATATCTGCTTAATTCTATTTGGAGGGCATTCTTGATTGTTCTTGCTATGAGGGACATCCTACCTAATTATGTTATTGATGTATTATACCTGCCCATCTTTATATGATGTTGCTAACTGCCTTTTACCACAATTAGGCATCTTTTCATGGACGTCTTAACTGCCTGTTTGTCGAGCAATTCAACATACCTTCTACCGCCCATGACTGCAATTTAAATGCAGCCGAATGGTAACGGTTTCAACACCAAGCGCTGGCACGCGGCGGCATTGCAGTGCAGTGGAAAAAGTCTCGTGTTTTGTCTGAGCATAGCAACCGACGTTCTCAGATTCAACTCCAGGGAGGGGGCCACCCATGCCGAGCGCTGGTGGACAGTTACAGCTGACAGGTGGTGAATTCACCAACTGTCAGATGCTCGCTGTAAAGAGGCCTCAACCTTTAGCTAACTACAGTACCTGTCATCAACTAGAAACTGTATATCACTATGTGGCTAACTAGGTTATTTGCATGAACAATTTTATGTTAAATTATTTATTACAATGTATTTATCTAGCACTCATATTCAGCAGTGCTTCACAAAACAAACAATGAACAGGTAAACGGTAACAGTTCACATGTGTTCCCCTGGAGCGCTTAATGATTATCCTGCTGTACTCTGCATTTTCAGCAGTAATTATACTCACCTAAAGGATTATTAGGAACACCTGTTCAATTTCTCATTAATGCAATTATCTAATCAACCAATCACATGGCAGTTGCTTCAGTGCATTTAGGGGTGTGGTCCTGGTCAAGACAATCTCCTGAACTCCAAACTGAATGTCAGAATGGGAAAGATTTTCCCGCACAACCATTTCTAGGGTTTACAAAGAATGGTGTGAAAAGGGAAAAACATCCAGAAAGCGGCAGTCCTGTGGGCGTAAATGCCTTGTTGATGCTAGAGGTCAGAGGTGAATGGGCCGGCTGATTCAAGCTGATAGAAGAGCAACGTTGACTGAAAAAACCACTCTTTACAACCGAGGTACGCAGCAAAGCATTTGTGAAGCCACAACATGCACAACCTTGAGGTGGATGGGCTACAACAGCAGAAGACCCCACTGGGTACCACTCATCTCCACTACAAATAGGAAAAAGAGGCTACAATTTGCATGAGCTCACCAAAATTGGACAGTTGAAGACTGGAAAAATGTTGCCTGGTCTGATGAGTCTCGATAGAGTCAGAAGTAAACAGAATGAGAACATGGATCCATCATGCCTTGTTACCACTGTGCAGGCTGGTCGTATAATAGTGTGGGTGGATATTTTCTTGGCACACTTTAGACCGCTTAGTGCCAAGTGGGCATTGTTTAAATGCCATGGGCTTCCTGAGCATTGTTTCTGACCATGTCCATCCCTTCATGACCATCCTGTTCCCATCCTCTGATGGCTACTTCCAGCAGGATAATGCACCATGTCACACAGCTCAGATCATTTCAAATTGGTTTCTTGAACATGACAATGAGTTCACTGTACTAAAATGGCCCCCACAGTTACCAGATCTCAACCCAATAGAGCATCTTTGGGATGTGATGGAACGGGAGCTTCGTGCCCTCAATGTGCACCCCACAAATCTCCATCAACTGCAAGATGCTATCCTATCAATATGGGCCAACATTTCTAAAGAATGCTTTCGGCACCTTGTTGAATCAATGCCACGTAGAATTAAGGCAGTTCTGAAGGCGAAAGGGGGTCAAACACTGTATTAGTATGGTCTTCCTAATAATCCTTTTAGGTGAGCGTATTCCCAGCAGCAGGGAGCATCTAAAAGTGTTAACATCAGAAAGATTGAGTACTAAATGGGGTAGTCATTTTGTTTACGCAAACAAATTTAGATATAAAATGAACTTTGAGTCAAGCCCTTGGTCAGATCATCTGAATCAGCAGTCAAAATGATGTGTGACAACAGCACAGGCAGAACTAAAATATAGAGTAACTTAATTTTTATTTTTTTTTGTGGATGTCAGTGTCCTTTCTCAGTTTTTTTGGCTTGACAAATGGTGCATTGATGCCCATAGTAGGGACCTTTTGCTCTGCACTTTATCTTTGCCTGCATTGCTGTCAGGCAAATAAGGATTTACTGCTTTGAGAAGCTTCCTGTTGCTGGCTAGAATTACTACTGAAAATGTGCCCTCCTAGTGTCCTGGCTTGGACTGTATGAATATAGTTTCTGCACAGGGATCGGTAAAGTGCATATATATAGTACATGGCTGTTTTAAAGGACAACTGTAGTGAGAGGTATATGGAGGCTGCCATATTTATTTCCTTTTAAACAATACCAGTTGCCTGGCAGCCCCGCTGATCTATTTGGCTGCAGTAGTGTTTGAATGACACCAGAAACAAGCATGTGGCTAATCTTGTCAGATCTTACAATAATGTCAGAAACACCTGATCTGCTGCATGCTTGTTCAGGGTCTATGGCTGAAATTGCTAGAAGCAGGGGATCAGCAGGACAGCCAGGCAACGGGTATTGTTTAAAAGGAAATAAATATGGCAGCCTCCATATACCTCTCACTTCAGTTGTCCTTTAACCTCCTTAGCGGTAATCCCGAGTCAGGCTCGGAACGGAAAACCGCAGCTCAGAGCAGTAATCCCATGCCTGAGTGAGTTGTATGCAGGAGCTGCTGCAGATCCCTCTGTGGTGTTTTTTTTTTTTTTTTTTACTTGTTTTGGGGGTCTAAAAGTTTGTGAAAAAATTGCACGGCTTTTAGACCCTACAGTTTTCTCCCCAGAATTTTTTTTCCAGCCGGGTGGCATGAAAAAGTAGCGGGGTGGGGTGCGACAAGAGAATGCAGGGCCAGCGCTTCTCTGCACAACTCTGCTTATAGCATAGGAGGAGGTAAGCCGGGTGCTGATGAAAACTAGCCGGATGCAGCACCTGGCTAAAAGAGCCTAGGGAGAACACTTCCCTAAATCTGGAAATAATTGTAACGCCAGGGAGGTTAAAGAGAACCCGAGGTGTGTTTAAAGAATGTGATCTGCATAGTGAGGCTGGATCTGCCTATACAGCCCAGCCTCTGTTGCTATCCCAAACCCCACTAAGGTCCCCCTGCACTCTGCAATCCCTCATAAATCACAGCCGTGCTGTGAGGCTGTGTTTACATCTGTAGTGTCAGTCTCAGCGGCTCCCCCGCCTCCTGCATAGCTCTGGTCCCTGCCCCCGTCCCTTCCCTCCAATCAGCAGGAAGGGAAGGGATGCAGGCGGGGACCGGAGTTCTGCAGGAGGCGGGGAGAGCAGCAGACTGACACTATAGAGATAAACACAGCCAGCTCTGACAAGCTGTTTGTCAGCAGCGTGGCTGTGATTTATGAGGGATTGCAGAGTGCAGGGGGATCTTAGGGGGGTTTGGGATAGCAACAGAGGCTGGGCTGTATAGGCACATCCATCCTCTGTATGCAGATAATATTCTTCAAACCCACCTCGGGTTCTCTTTAAAGAGGAACTTAAACAGCAGATACCCCTTTCCTTCAAGGAAATATTTACCTTTTTAGGTAAATGGATCATCAAGGGCGTCTGCTTGGCGGTTATTTTGCTGAAACCCCTCCCACAGTGTGATGCCATGGCCCTGACAGCTACCTGCCTGTGAACCTTGTTGCACTGTGGGAAATATTGTTTGTTTCCAACAGCCAAGCAAACAGTTATATACCTTTTTAGCCTATGAAATTGTTAATGCAGGTGACTATAGATAATGGCAGTTAGTGCTGACCTTTTTTTTTTTTTTTTTTTTTTTCCCTTGTCTGCCAGCAGTAAAGATAATGACCTGCTGGCTCATGGTGTGTCAAACAACTTGAATGAATTACAGGGCAGATATCCATCATTTCATGATCTATCTTCTGGTTTTTTTACTTCTCACTTTGCAATGTGTTTTTTTTCCACTACTAAAATCTTTCGGTAAAGTTCCTCTGTAAACATTTCCCTTATCTTCTTTTTCAGAACAATGTGTGAGGTGGAACTAAACACACATGTGTATGTAAAGATGATTCTGCATGCTGCACGCTATCCACACAGTACAGTGAGTGGAGTTCTACTGGGACGTCAGACACCTGGCTGTCTTACTTTGGTTGACTGTGTCCCTGTCTGTCACCTTCAATTGCCGCTCTCACTCAGTATGGAAGTGGCACTCACACAGGTACCATATTTTTATTTTATTTCCTTCCTTATGTTAGCCTTTATATACTGTTTGTTAGCTCTGTGTGGTTGCTAGATGTCTCACAGCTAGGTCTCCTTCACATTTTTGTTTCATGTCTGATTTGCTGTGTATCATCTTGTCTCCTCCTCTCACTGTGTATCTGTCTCCTCCTCTCATGTATTTGTCTCCTCCTCTCACTAAGCCCTCTGCTTGGCTTTTCCACAGATCGACTCATGGAGCGCTCTTCAAGGGCTTGTTATTGCGGGCTTTTATCAAGCAAACGCTGGCCTTAGAGACACGAGGTACAAAGTTATATTTTAAAAAATGACTATATCGTCTGTTTGCATTGTTGTCATATGCATACATATGTCTTCTGAGTACTAAGTTGAGTTTAAAGGAAAGGAGAACTGATAAAACAAACAAACGCTTTTCTCCTGGCGGACTCAAAACGCCAGAGCTGCAGCCACGAGAGCACGCTCTATAGGCGGTAGCAGTGTTAGGGAGATTTGCCCGAGGTCTCCTACTGAAAAGGTGCTGGCTTACTGAACAGGCAGAGCCGAGTTTCGAACCCTGGTCTCATGTGTCAGGCCCGGTGCACACCAAAACCCGCTAGCAGATCCGCAAAATGCTAGCAGATTTTTAAATGTTTTTATTTTTATGAGGCGTTTTGCGGATTGCTGCTGCGGATTTCAGTGTAGCATATTTCATATATTCAGTACTTGAAGAGAAAAGATACCCCTATAAACAGCACCACTGCAGACCATATGTATCAATCAAAGAAAAAAAAAAATAAAAAAAATAAATATATATATATATATATATATTATAGTTACAGTAAAGCTGTTACTGAACAGCTTCTGTAACAAAACCGCCTGGCAAACTGCTCTGATCTGCCGTTTTTCAGAGCGGTTTGCGTTTTTCCTATACTTAACATTGAGGCAGAAACTCCTCCGCAATCCAAAAAATGCCTCACCCCGGGAGGATTCGTTTCTGCAAAACGCCTCCCGCTGTGGTGTGCACACCCCCATTGAAATACATTTCCCTAGCGTGTCTGCAGCCGCAAACGCTCAAAAAGCCGCTCGGTGTGCCCCAGCCCTTAGAGGCAGAGCCCTTAACCATTACACTATCCAGCCACTAAAGTTTTAGACATACCTGGGGCCTCCTCCAGTCCCATCCGCTCGGATCGCTCCCACGCGCCGTTCTCAGTCTCACTAGAGGGCGCACTTCTTTTGCGCAGACTGGCTGAAGCTACGGGACCTAGTACCGAAGAGGGAGAAGACTGAGGACGGCGGCATGGGAGCGATCCATGCGCATGGGGCTGGAGGTGGCCCTAGGTATGTATAAAACCTTTATATTTTATGAGCTCTAGTACCCTTTAATATAATGTTGTTAGAAGACATCCTATACAGCATGAAACCATTTGTTTTGCACAGTTATGAACACACATTAATCACCATGTAGTCTTCAAATGCCATCATCTAATGAATCCAGTACTTCCTGACACAGATGAAGGTAAAATCATCACATACCACTGGGGATTGCTGGACCCCAAATTACATCTATCTCCAAGTTGCGACGACTCAGAGGGGGAATAGTATTTTAACATCTCTCCTCTCTAACCTCATTCGGCTCACCCGTCACCATAAAGCCCTGGCGCCAGGACGCCATGTACCCCAAAATCTGATGAGTATTTCATTTGTCCTTGGTGTACATTGCCCTGGTTTGATATAAGCTCTAAATGACAAAAGTGATAGAGAAGTAAACCAAGATCTGTTGGGAAAATATTTTCATACTCTCTTCCATACAAATTGGACAAGCACCATACCTGAAATAAAGTGCTCTTTCTAAATGTATTGTGCTATGGGTAAAAAAGAGCAGCAGTCTGTAATATAGAAAAATAATTACCCTACATCCGCACCAGACCAGATTTATTTATATCAGATAAGTTAATGTTTATTGAAAAAATCCATTCACAATTAAAAAGGTGACAAGGGGTGGGGTTGGTCAGTCAATCAGCAATAATATCAGTTCATGTATCAATAACAAATAACTCCATCAGCAACTTTAAGCATAAATTACCAGCTTAATATAATCCATTCATACCGTATGTGTATATAACAATAAATTACTCCATAATAAAATCCAAACATTGATACAATGACAACATACAGTCAATGTAAAAAAAATCCTTGTGTGGAATGAAATGTTATTTCAATGTACAGTTATTATTGGCACCCAATTTATTTAGAATAATTACTGTATGTGCAAATCAAGGTGCAACGTGCAAAAAAAAAGAAAATTATGCAAAGATAATAATGAACAAAAACCACAAGAGGGAGCTAGTGTACTATTCCAATGATATTAATAGTGAGGTCTGCAGACAAACAAATTAGAGATAAAGTAGGATTAAAGTGCTATATTTATAGAGTTGAGAGGATTAAAGTGCTATACAGGGAGTGCAGAATTATTAGGCAAGTTGTATTTTTGAGGACTAATTTTATTATTGAACAACCATGTTCTCAATGAACCCAAAAAACTCATTAATATCAAAGCTGAATATTTTTGAAAGTAGTTTTTAGTTTGTTTTTAGTTTTAGCTATTTTAGGGGGATATCTCTGTGTGCAGGTGACTATTACTGTGCATACCCATTGCAATTATTTATTTTTACCAGTGAAACCAATATAACATCTCTACATTCACAAATATACATTTCTGACATTCAAAAACAAATCAGTGACCAATATAGCCACTTTTCTTTGCAAGGACACTCAAAAGCCTGCCATCCATGGATTCTGTCAGTGTTTTGATCGTTCACCATCAACATTGCGTGCAGCAGCAACCACAGCCTCCCAGACACTGTTCAGAGAGGTGTACTGTTTTCCCTCCTTGTAAATCTCACATTTTATGATGGACCACAGGTTCTCAATGGGGTTCAGATCTGGTGAACAAGGAGGCCATGTCATTAGTTTTTCTTCTTTTGCACACCTTGTGCTTTTGGGCACTCCAGTGATGTTGCAGCTCTGAAATATGGACAAACTGATGGCAAGTGGCATCTTGGCAGCTGCACGCTTGACTTTTCTCAGTTCATGGGCAGTTATTTTGCGCCTTGGTTTTACCACACGCTTCTTGTGACCCTGTTGACTATTTTGATTGAAACGCTTCGATGTTCGATGATCACGCTACAGAAGCTTTGCAATTTTAAGAGTGCTGCATCCCTCTGCAAGATATCTCACTATTTTTGACTTTTCTGAGACTGTCAAGTCCTTCTTTTGACCCATTTTGCCAAAGGAAAGGAAGTTGCCTAATAATTATGCACACCTGATATAGGGTGTTGATGTCATTAGACCACACCCCTTCTCATTACAGAGATGCAGATCACCTAATATGCTTAACCACTTGAGGACCTAGGGCTTTCTACCCCTTAAGGACCGGCCACTTTTTTTCCATTCAGACCACTGCAGCTTTCACGGTTTATTGCTCGCTCATACAACCTACCACCTAAATGAATTTTGGCTCCTTTTCTTGTCACTAATAAAGCTTTCTTTTGGTGCTATTTGATTGTTCCTGCGATTTTTACTTTTTATTATATTCATCAAAAAAGACATGAATTTTGACAAAAAAAATGATTTTTTTAACTTTCTGTGCTGACATTTTTCAAATAAAGTAAAATTTCTGTATACATGCAGCGCGAAAAATGTGGACAAACATGTTTTGGATAAAAAAAAACCCATTCAGTGTATATTTATTGGTTTGGGTAAAAGTTATAGCGTTTACAAACTATGGTGCAAAAAGTGAATTTTCCCACTTTCAAGCATCTATGACTTTTCTGACCCCCTGTCATGTTTCATGAGGGGCTAGAATTCCAGGATAGTATAAATACCCCCCAAATGACCCCATTTTGGAAAGAAGATATCCCAAAGTATTCACTGAGAGGCATAGTGAGTTCATAGAAGATATTATTTTTTGCCACAAGTAAGCGGAAAATGACACTTTGTGACAAAAAAACAAACAAAAAAAAGTTTCCATTTCTTCTAACTTGCAACAAAAAAAAAATGAAATCTGCCATGGACTCACCATGCCCCTCTCTGAATACCTTGAAGGGTCTACTTTCCAAAATGGGGTCATTTGTGGGGTGTGTTTACTGTCCTGACATTTTGGGGGGTGCTAAATTGTAAGCACCCCTGTAAAGCCTAAAGGTGCTCATTGGACTTTGGACCCCTTAGCGCAGTTAGGCTGCAAAAAAGTGCCACACATGTGGTATTGCCGTACTCAGGAGAAGTAGTATAATGTGTTTTGGGGTATATTTTTAAACATACCCATGCTGGGTGGGAGAAATATCTCTGTAAATGACAATTTGTTAATTTTTTTTTACACACAATTGTCCATTTACAGAGATCTTTCTCCCACTCAGCATGGGTATGTGTAAAAATACACCCCAAAACACATTGTACTACTTCTCCCGAGTACGGCGATACCACATGTGTGGCACTTTTTTGCACCCTAACTGCGCTAAAGGGCCCAAAGTCCAATGAGCACCTTTAGGATTTCACAGGTCATTTTGAGAAATTTCGGTTCAAGACTACTCCTCACGGTTTAGGGCCCCTAAAATGCCAGGACAGTATAGGAACCCCACAAATGACCCCATTTTAGAAAGAAGACACCCCAAGGTATTCCGTTAGTAGTACAGTGAGTTCATAGATTTTATTTTTTGTCACAAGTTAGCGGAAAATGACTCTTTGTGAAAAAAAACAATAAAAATCAATTTCCGCTAACTTGTGACAAAAAATAAAATCTATGAACTCACTGTACTACTAACGGAATACCTTGGGGTGTCTTTTTTCTAAAATGGGGTCATTTGTGGGGTTCCTATACTGTCCTGGCATTTTAGGGGCCCTAAACCGTGAGGAGTAGTCTAGAAACGAAATTTCTCAAAATGACCTGTGAAATCCTAAAGGTACTCATTGGACTTTGGGCCCCTTAGCGCAGTTAGGGTGCAAAAAAGTGCCACACATGTGGTATCGCCATACCCGGGAGAAGTAGTACAATGTGTTTTGGGGTGTATTTTTACACATATCCATGCTGGGTGGGAGAAATAACTCTGTAAATGGACAATTGTGTGTAAAAAAAAAAATCAAAAGATTGTCATTTACAGAGGTATTTCTCCCACCCAGCATGGGTATGTGTAAAAATACACCCCAAAACACATTATACTACATCTCCCGAGTACGGCGATACCGCATGATTGGCACTTTTTTGCAGCCTAACTGCGCTAAGGGGCCCAAAGTCCAATGAGTACCTTTAGGATTTCACAGGTCATTTTTGTTTCAAGACTACTCCTCACGGTTTAGGGCCCCTAAAATGCCAGGGCAGTATAGGAACCCCACTAATGACCCCATTTTAGAAAGAAGACACCCCAAGGTATTCCGTTAGGAGTATGGTGAGTTCATAGAAGTTTTTATTTTTTTGTCACAAGTTAGCAGAAATTGATTTTAATTGTTTTTTTTCACAAAGTGTCATTTTCCGCTAACTTGTGACAAAAAATTAAATCTTCTATGAACTCACCATACTCCTAACGGAATACGTTTGGGTGTCTTCTTTCTAGAATGGGGTCATTTGTGGGGTTCCTATACTGCCCTGGCATTTTAGGGGCCCTAAACCGTGAGGAGTAGTCTTGAAACAAAAATGACCTGTGAAATCCTAAAGGTACTCATTGGACTTTGGGCCCCTTAGCGCAGTTAGGCTGCAAAAAAAGTGCCAATCATGTGGTATCGCCGTACTCGGGAGATGTAGTATAATGTGTTTTGGGGTGTATTTTTACACATACCCATGCTGGGTGGGAGAAATACCTCTGTAAATGACAATTGTTTGATTTTTTTTTACACACAATTGTCCATTTACAAAGAGATTTCTCCCACCCAGCATGGGTATGTGTAAAAATACACCCCAAAACACATTATACTACTTCTCCTGAGTACGGCGATACCACATGTGTGACACTTTTGCAGCCTAGGTGAGCTAAGGGGCCCAACGTCCTAATCACAGGTCATTTTGAGGCATTTGTTTTCTAGACTACTCCTCACGGTTTAGGGCCCCTAAAATGCCAGGGCAGTATACGAACCCCACAAGTGACCCCATTTTAGAAAGAAGACACCCCAAGGTATTCCGTTAGGTGTATGGCGAGTTCATAGATTTTATTTTTTGTCACAAGTTAGTGAAAAATGACACTTTGTGAAAAAAAAAAATCAATTTCCGCTAACTTTTGACAAAAAATAAAATCTTCTATGAACTCGTCATACACCTAACAGAATACATTGGGGTGTCTTTTTTCTAAAATGGGGTCCGTTTCTGGGGTTCCTATACCGCCCTGGCATTTTACGGGCCCAAAACTGTGAGTAGTCTGGAAACCAAATGTCTCAAAATGACTGTTCAGGGGTATAAGCATCTGCAAATTTTGATGACAGGTGGTCTATGAGGGGGCGAATTTTGTGGAACCGGTCATATGCAGGGTGGCCTTTTAGATGACAGGTTGTATTGGGTCTGATCTGATGGATAGGAGTGCTAGGGGGGTGACAGGAGGTGATTGATGGGTGTCTCAGGGGGTGGTTAGAGGGGAAAATAGATGCAATCAATGCACTGGGGAGGTGATCGGAAGGGGGTCTGAGGGGGATCTGAGGGTTTGGCCGAGTGATCAGGAGCCCACACGGGGCAAATTAGGGCCTGATCTGATGGGTAGGTGTGCTAGGGGGTGACAGGAGGTGATTGATGGGTGTCTCAAGGTGTGATTAGAGGGGGGAATAGATGCAAGCAATGCACTGGAGAGGTGATCAGGGCTGGGGCCTGAGGGCATTCTGAGGGTGTGGGCGGGTGATTGAGTGCCCTAGGGGCAGATAGGGGTCTAATCTGATAGGTAGCAGTGACAGGGGGTGATTGATGGGTAATTAGTGGGTGTTTAGGGTAGAGAACAGATATAAACACTGCCCTTGGGAGGTGATCTGACGTCGGATCTGCGGGCGAACTATTGGTGTGGGTGGGTGATCAGATTGCCCGCAAGGGGCAGGTTAGGGGCTGATTGATGAGTGGCAGTGCCAGGGGGTGATTGATGGGTGGCAGTGACAGGGGGTGATTGATGGGTGGCAGTGCCAGGGGGTGATTGATGGGTGGCAGTGACAGGGGGTGAT
This sequence comes from Hyperolius riggenbachi, assembly GCF_040937935.1. Classification (NCBI taxonomy): domain Eukaryota; kingdom Metazoa; phylum Chordata; class Amphibia; order Anura; family Hyperoliidae; genus Hyperolius; species Hyperolius riggenbachi. The sequence continues at coordinate 488,382,465 of NC_090646.1, read as the reverse complement.
TGATGGGTG